>NC_089519.1:26651011-26983011 GCF_963924715.1 Thunnus thynnus
GATATGGTGAACAATACACAGGAAGTTTACTAACTAGTATCATAAATGTTGTTTATGGTCTCAAACCTCATAATCAGACTTTGAAGCAGATGTGCTCTGATACCATCTCTCTTCTTTGATCTGTCTGTTCTCTGCTGGTGATGAGGTGTATCATTCAGGAAACTCACATACCAGTATAATCAGCTCCTGTATCGTTTTCCAAACGTGTTTCCCTTGCTGTAGATTCTGTGGTTGCCATGGTCACACAGAGAGTCGTGGCGGCAAGTTGAAAAAGTTGGACCATCATGAGCTCCAATGGCAGCAACAACAGCTGTGGGTGTGCAGAGAGACTGGCAGCCAGTGTGCCAACTATTTTCAGCAGGAAGTAGCCAAAGCCTGCAGGAAAAGTCGCTAGATGTCGCTGGATGATGTCACATGTTGTTGTTTGCGTATTTATGACATCATGACTTAATTACATACATACAATATTTTAAAAAATCCAAAGAAAAGTAAGTTCAATTAAACAAAACAGACTGTAACTAATAAAAAAAACCTGTTTTATACAGGCAGGTTATATCAACTAAATTCACTATTGTTAACTCTGTCTATTTTGACAAAACAAAATCAAACTTAGATAGTAAAGTTAAATCATTTAGAATAAAACAATGAGACTCAATGATTGGTCATTAGGTATGCACATTCACAGCTCATTCACGACTTTGTCTTGCTGATGGTTGGTCCACTGAACATACTGCTGAGAGCCACATTAGAAAACACGGGCAACTCCCTTCAAGGAGAGGAGTTAAGGTCCGTCCAAAAAGTCACTGGTTATGTCGCTAACCGCCAATACTGGCAGCAGCTGCCCCCTCTCTTCTTGTCACTGCGGCAGCAACAAGTGTTCACTGTCTGAAAGCACCTTAACAAATTGTTTTCACCAAGCTGTCACAAAGACCTGACATTCTAATGTGAACAGTTTTTCTCACTTGTAATTATGGTTTAAATCATATGACAAGAACACAGCAATACCCATCTTCTTAGCAGCAAAGGGGATGTCTGAATATTATCTATTTAAAAACGGTCCAGTCAATATTTCAGAAAACAAATTATATCTGCAAATAATTTCACCAACACCTGTGTGACTGCAGTCTATACTGCCACATGGTGAATACTGTCTTTCTAAACTGTCACATAGATTTTATTTTCATCCTCAGTTGTTATCACCTTTTTTTCACAAAAAGCAATCATAGTGACAAACAATGTAGCCAGCATGCTGCAAGTCAGCTGACAAACAACCATATTAACAAGTTAATAAATCAATAAAGCAAGCACACTGCTGGCAAACGATGCACCAGCTATCTCTCTGCAACCACACAGCAGTTCCTACTTAATAACACTCCAGGGTACCTACCTGAGTGACTTTGTGCCCCAGTCAGAAGACCTCCTCCTCTGTGAGTTAGGCTCACACTGCAGCTGCTTAATGCCCAATTCACCTGCTAGTGTTAAGGTGGATTACAGACCTATTGCAACCAGCTCCCACAGGGCACAGCTTGGCCTTCCAAACTAACCAACCTCACCAACATCTCAGCATACTAAAGCACTTCTCTTTCATATGCCTTCTCTACCACACTCTCCCATGGCACAGTGAACTCCACAAAATATAGCCTATAATCTGCAGAACTTCTGACCGCAAATTGTTTCATGAAATACAGTAAATAAATGGAGCTGACTGAGATAAGTCCAGTTTGCTGACTAAGCTTAGTTTGTGATATACCCCTTAGAGTGTAAAGCCAGTGGTGTGCTGTTTAGTTTAAGAGAGCAACAAACATTTTAGGCTGTTAAACACCAAAAATATGTTTGCAGACTACAAACAAAATTTAATTAACCACTGATCCAGTGTATGATACTGGTCATACACTCATTCTGTATGTTTACAGTAAAATATAACTTGAAACAAGGCTTTGATGAAAGTTCAGTAAAGAAGATTTTTTCTCTTACTTTGCCTTTATTCCTTTTTTGTCAAACTATTCCAGCTCTAATCCTCCTTGTCACTCTCTCTTCCCCATGCTGTCAAACTCCCTTTCATTGACAAATTCTATTGTCTTATCTGACCAATGACCTCTCTGCCTCTTTGAGGTCATTAGTCCTTGGAAGCTGTTCTTTAAATATCATTGTTGTCCTCTCATTCTGTCTTTTGGACATGCTATTGTGCAACCTACCACCACCCCTTCACCACGACCATGACCTTTGGGACTATGTCCGTGAGATTCAGCTAAGAGGTTCATCTTCTACCTGCAGTCTTTACTCCAATGCTCTTTAATCTGGGGGATCCATCTAAGACCCAATTGCCAAAGTCTTTCTATGCTGCTTACCTCAAAAAATAGTTTTGTTCATTTTCACATGATCCCTCCTTATTGAAATGTGATTTACTCTGATGTTAATTATGGCCTTTATGCTAAAGTAATTCTAATCATTTTATATTTACTTTCCTAAGCTAAAGAGAATCATAAGGGAATATAACAGGAAAATAATGCAGTAGTCATTAAACTAATGGTAGCCTCATTAGTGCTTCACTGATCAGGGATTGTTTTACAAATGAGGTTTAGAACATTAGCCAGATACCTGTGATAATTGTGGTTGTGTTAGTGTGCATGTTGCAAGTTAGAAATTTAATTCTATATAATTATTACCATAAGTGAGTGAAAAATAAGTTATGAAGTTATAAAAATAAACTGTGTAACCTCTTTATCTTGCTGTGGGAAGGTGAATATGGATTTAATTAATTAAAAACAAAAATCCAGCACAACCTTCACTATATTTGTAAGATGAAAGACTAAAAGGGAAAGCTTGCATCACTTTCCTCCTAGTTCTTATAGTAGTTTGTCTGTGTATTGTTAAGGAATGTCATTTTACATTATTTAGTATGTGCCGCACTGATGAATAGCCTAATTAGTTAAGACTTCAAGACAAACTAAAAACATAATTTATTACTGATTATATTTATGCAGAGCCTCATTTTCATGGGCATTCATAAATTGAAAATTACTGGTGGGCTGAACCACTCCGAACACACTTACAGTCTATTGTTGCTTTTATTTGTCTTGATGCTCCACTTTCTATTTGGGGCTACTGTACTGCAGGTGGCTGCTTTCAATTTTACATGTGAATCAAGTTGTCAACAGCATTGTTCTGCTTAATTACTGCATGTTATTTATGTGATTGACAAACAGCTCTAAGTACATAACAACCTCTAATGATGGACTCATGTCAAAATAGGAACTTATTGTTTAATGTGAATACAGTATGTTCAGTACAAATCCAACAGCACCCTCCCTAATCAAATGTGAAATTAGCTGATATCACTGCCAAGCCATAAGGGTACCCACTTAATGAAGAGCACATTAAGCACTCCTCTTGTGCATGCATACATACTGTCAGATTTTTTTTTGCAGTGTATCTCTGCAGAAAGGACAGCAAGAGTGTGTGGCCAGAAGATAAGGGTTGACCTCACAGGGCCAAGAGTGACGTAAAGGAGCTCTGTCGAAGAGCCAACCATGTGGAGAAAAAAGCTGCTAGTATTTCTAGGTCACAGAGACCATGTGAGTGTGCTCCAAGCTCCTTCAACTGGACTGAATGATTTATTACTCAGTCAAGAGTCAAGAACAGAGAGAAGGGAGGGTAGCAAAGAAATAAAGTATGGGAGGAAAGAAAGAAAATGGAAGGAGGGAAGATAAAAATGAGATAAATGTATTCATATACAATGACAGAAAATATTTCAGAAATGTTATAATGTGCTGTGCAGAAACTAGATAAAATTGAAAGAAAATTTGATTAACAATATGTGTGTGAGATGTCAGAAACAAAATAGTAAAATCCGGCCAATTGGAGAAAAGAAAGTAGTTAAAGAAACATGACAATTTGGAAATGGGACTAAGAAATATAACAGATGAAATACATAAAACTTCAAAACAACAACAACAACAAAAATCATGAATAATAATGCAGGAATTAAAGACAAGTACAATAACAATGTGCTCATAAAATGCTTTCAAATAAAAGTCTTGGGGAATACTCAATGCCAGAAATTCTATGACAGGCATAATCAAGTTGAAAGTGCTAACAGCAGATTTTAAACAGCCTCCTGCTGAGTCTTATATCTGCGGGAGGTGAATAGCATTTTATTTTATCTCCAAGTGTAAAGTGCAAAAGGGGTTTTAAAAAGAAAACAGCATAAAACAGAGTATGTAGTATTTGAAGCCACAAAAACTCAAAGTGTCTGATCCCAGTGACTGGCATTAAAGCCTACTGTGTGGGTGGTTTTGTAAAAATGCCCAGAGATAAATGCATTATACTCACCCTACAAGCTAAACCTATTAAACTAGCCAGGACCATAACATTCTGCTATAATATGATGTGATATGTAATTAAAAACATACATGATCATACACCCATTCACAGAGCACTTACTGTATAGTACATACATACAGTATTCTCCAATGGACAATAAAAGCTCATGATTCTTGGATATGATCAAGTTACAGTTGTTGTCTTTGTATAAACTTTCACTTAGTTACTCCTACTTACGACAAATGCAACTACATATTTCAATCTTTAAAATAAACTGATAATTGGTTCCGTCTGGTTCACAGCAGCACAATGTGATGATGACGCCTTCACAATGATTTGTTGACTTTCAACGTGGTGGTTACAATTTGCATTGAGGAATAAAACTGCTGAAAAGACTTTCATACAGTATGTGTTGAATAAAACACTTAAGAACTGTGTGAAATTTAGCAAGTTAAGTTTCTGTGTTATTAAATCATGGTGTCATTTATTAATGATCTGTAGAACAATTTTAATGCTAAATTTTGAGCGTAATTACTGTTGCATCTGTTTGAGCAGTAGACTTCATGGAGGAGTTCTATTTTCATATTCTTAGGACACAACTAAAATGTGGAGTTTAAAAAATACAGAAGGTTCAAACACAATCTGTAAGAACGTAGCAACTCTCTCCTCCTTCTTTTCTACAGTTGACAGCTTGATTAACCATTATCCCCCACAAATCAAGTTTTTTTTTCTGACTTCCATTGGTTTAATTTCCCACCTTGCTGCAGTGATGTACAAATGTACTTGAGGACACTGTGACATCACTGTTAAATGTAGTTGTAGGTGCAAAAAAACCCCAAAAAACCCCGCTTCTGACCATATCCAACAACACCCGTCATTGATGCTAGGTGAGATCAGAGGTGAAACAGACTGGAAACCTTCAGAGAGGGCAGAGGAGCAACATGATGAGAGGTTTTGAAATGTTTAAGTTCAAGTTAATAAGGCCTCTAAAACACACCCTTAATTTTTGTTTTTGTGATAATAGACCTTCTCTTTGTAAAGATGGTGCATGTTCAGCCTGGCCGTCAGGTTCTCTGAAAGGCCCACACTCCTGATCTGCGTCCTTCGGAGGATCTGGCGACTGAATTGGGATGAAGCTTTATCTGCATTCGTGAACAGAATACAAACTGCAATAATTAACAAAAAAAGTTTTTTCCTGGCTTTGTCTGACTACCCAAGATATTTGTGTGTTTATTTCAAAATGTAGAAAACACTACTTTCATGAATTTAACATCTGAGCAGCAGTCCATGTCCAGAGTCCTAAACAAACAGCAACTGATTATTTTAGTTGCTGTCCCAATATCTGTTGCTAGGTAGCCACACTTTGTCCAGCTACTTTTATTTCATAAGCAACTGCCATAACCAAATGACATCAGTTAGTATGCAATTAAATTTTGTAATTATTTTCTCCCCTTGGTATTTGTTCTATAATCACATCTTGTGAGGGGTTGGTAAGCAGCAGTAGAGTCATGTGACTCTAACCACATTATATATACTGGGAGCAAGATTTCAGAGCAATGAACCTAATGTTAATGAGAACACACCTCTAAATTGAGGGGAACAGAGCTAAATGGGCACTGGAGTGGATGAATCACAGTGGCTTGGTAATCATACAGAGGGGATGGTTGCTCCTTAATAAAAAAAAAAATCAATAATCTACCAAACCATCTCTTTTGCACTGATAATACAACGTTCTGTACAGCAAAAAGTAAGATTTTAGGTGCATCAGGAGTTTTCTCAGTAGTTTTTTGTGGTATGTTTCTCAAGTTTTGTGGATCTCCTTATTAGTTAAGCTGATTTATCAAGTTCTGCAGGTAAAGATGTAAATCAAAGTCACCTTGAGGGCAGTTGAGAATTTTTAGACATAATATCCAATTTAGTCCAATTTATTTCAATACAACATTATATACTCATATTCCTGCAAAGGCAATTGCATGCAGCAGCTCACCACCCAGGTCAAAAAATATACATGCAGTAAATACACTAGGCTATACACTGATATAACCTGTATAGGCTTGTACATTTGCATTTTCTCTGTTTTTTAGGTGTTTGCTTGACTTTTTTTGCCCTAATTACATTTTATAATATCATGATTCATCATCATGATTAAGTTGTATTGGGGGTGGCAGATTGCCAAATTCTGAATATTATGGAGCTGTATTACTGGCAGGTGGTGATGTTGGGGATTATGGCCTATTGGTCTGTCCCTCTCTGCTATCAATCTTTAGTACATTCTACCTTGCATAGAGTGGATGGATAGACCAATTGATATATATTACAAATCAACAAGGAAAAGCAGGAGACAATACTTTTTTACTCCTACTAATACTTTTCTTTGACGGTGCTTTTTGTCTTCACTTCCAAACAAAGTGGGTTTGGCCCTCAATTCAGTTGATATACAGTATTTGTCACTACCATATGTACATAAGGTAAATGTCCTTCCTACTGCATATAAGGAAACCCATGCATCTACAGTAAATCATTTTAACCAATGAGAATATCATACAAATCTAAATCCATCTCCCAAAGAACACATTTCCTGGACCTACACAGCACATACTGTGTAAATGTGCGTGCAAACCTTCCACAGATTTCTACACCCCAGAACATTTTATGGCTTGCTATGCTACCTTATATCCCAGTACTTTAATTTCTACAAGCCTGATGAAACTGCCAGTACTTAGAATACATTTAAATGAAAAGAAAATAAGAAAATATATATGTGATTAAAATAGTGCAGCTGCACAGTTTTTAGACTGATCTGAAAAACAGAGAAAATAGTCAATTTTTTCACTGAATGAAGCTTGAATTCCCATCCACACTGAAAAATCTAACAAAACAATTATCTCCAAACGCTGGCCTGTCTTTTTCAAGTCATCCTGCTCTTTGTACCACTGTCACTCAAAACCCTTCAAAGGCTGTCCTCACAATACTGAGTAGCCCAGAAAGCCCCATTGATACTGAATTGGTTTAATAGGGGGTGGCGAAGTAATGTCTGCTATTTCAGTAATTATTAAGCACAGTGTGTACTCACACTAGTAAAAATTTTGGCCTCTTTTATGTCCTGTAATATGTCCATTGACACGATCTCAGATCAAACTAGTCCTATCTGAATTGACACCACTGAAACTTCATTCGGACAGGATTTATTTACTTTGGGCAGGTAGGGTTATATTTCATGCATTACACAGTGATTTTAATGTGGTCTGGAGTAGACATCCATCTGACTTTTCTCCCAATAAGCAAGCACACTCCAAACACCTGCTGTTTTTGGACAAAGCTGTTGAGCCTCAGATAATTTAGGTCTCGATGGACATCTTGTGTTTTACTTTTAACTCTTAGTATTTACCGTGAATACCTCTTTTCACTGTTATTGCATTTCAGCTACACTTTCCAAGGCCATGAAAAAAAAATCTACTGCTGGCCAGCGTAACCACCAGCTCTCTTGACAGAATTTTTGAGAGCACATAGCGAATAAATCCAGGACAGGTGTCCAGAAACATGCTTTTTTCCCTCCTCTGAACTTGGATTACACCACACATTTAGAGACAGAAACCACAATCTTTCTTTGCTCAGTACTGCCTTAAATACATATGTATGAAGGACATAGATGCACTTTAATGACTAGATGTAAGGTGTGCATCAGATGACAAGCAAACTTTAGTCCTCCTGTTTGATAAATAACATAGGTCTCTAGACACAGAGTTCATCCAAAAGGAGGCGCAGCAGGTTTAGTAAATCTAGACCTCTGTGTTCTTCCCTCTCCCTCTCTACTCACTGAATTCTCTCTTTCTTGTCTCCCTTGTCTCCCCCCCCCCCCTACATCTCTCTCTATATTTCTCCATCCTAGCAACTCCCCCCTACATATGAGATCTTTTCTGGCTTTAGTCCCTGTCAGACCACCAATGCTACAGATTTAAGGCAATGGGGGCAACAAGGGGTCTGTACGCATACACCAGGGGCATCACTTCCAACCACTGACATTTACAAAGTCAATCAGTGTTACAATTAATATACATCTCAGCTCTTGGGGTTATGCAAAATCAATAATGACCCTTGCAATCCTTTGATCACAAAGGAAATAAAAGCAATGTCTGTGTGAAGGTGATGATATACAACATAAATAAATGAGGACTTGGGGCAAACTGAAGAAGAACAAGAACAAATCTTCCCATGCTAGCAACAGTGTTAATGCAGCAGGGCTTGAGGTACAGTTTGACCTTGGAAATAGTTTAAAACGCAACCTCAACAAAAGGTCAACTTACTGTATGAGCTTTTCTGGGGTTTTCAACCATATCACACAACCAACATGGGTGAGAAGTCCTAAAAGGTCTGGTGGAAAAGGCCAGTGGATGTTGAGTTGGGATTGTTTTGTAAAAGGGATAAAATGAATGTGAAGAAAACAAAGAACATTTTATTACTTTGAAGATGGATTTAAGGCAAATAATATTTTTACAAATGCTGAAAACTGTGGTGATGAATAAGTCTCCCATTAGCAGTAATAGGAGTGGCTTAATAGTGAGTTAAGAAAAGAGAGCAGTGCTGCCACTTTATGTAGTGGTGCAGGAGGCTGTCCTCTTGCTGCCAACACTCTGACATCATCACTGCTCTCTTTCTACAACTTCCATCTCTATTGCCAGAGGAAAAATAGGCACAGAGTATATAGTAGAGGAAGTAAGGTAATAAAAACTGGAAAACACTGATAAGACACATCTGTGGGATTATAGAGGACTCTCTCTGGCTTCTAAATGAGCACCCTCACCCCCATTAGTGGGGTTCACGAAAACATTCCTGAGTTAGCTGGGGCGTGCCCCTCCTGAAAGGATGTCAGATTGTAAAACACAGACACACAAACTCAGACATTTCCCCCCCAAATTCCCCCTAAAGAATCAGAAAAGAACAATGCATTTTAACATTTTCATATTATAATGGTTTGTTATTTCAGGTTAAATATGATGCTCTTTAATGTAAACACTGGTATAACTGGAGGTAGGTGTCAGTGTCAATGGTCCGATTAGCTAGGTAACTCTAAGTTAAACTTGATTGGTGATATAGGGGACCCAAGGAACAATTCACTTATAATCTATTAATTACCTATTTGATTTGCTGTTGTCTCCTGTACTTAAATAAATGATATCCAACTTTAACTGCAATCCTGTAAACCAAAGTCCAAGCTCAGCCAGCTCAAGCTGAAAATGGCAGTGAAAAAGTGCCAGAGGAACTTGTTGTAAGACCAAAATCCCTTTGTATGCGTCCCAAACTACTTTTCCACACAGGAGTGTTATTGAAAGAAGGAAGAACTGAGGCACTGCGAAGGAATTTAAATAAATGTTGAGTTGGCCATTTCTCTTCTGGAAAGGTGAACATAATTTATGTGACACTTCTTACCTGATCTATTGCTACTGGCAAGACTAGTCAAACTGTTGCGTGGGGGCGGAGCAGGTGAACCCAAGTGCAGACACGGTTGGACAAGGTATTTATTGCAAGGAGGGATGAAATGGGATGCAAGCCTGGGGAAGAGTGGACTGAGGCAGGCCTGGGGAACCTGGGGCTGAGGCTGGGCTGGAAGCTGGGAAACTAGGGCTGGAGCTTGGCAGCTTAGCAGGGCTGAATATAAGTATAAGTCTTGATTATTGAGATGAGGTGCAGCTGGTGTGGCTCTGCTCCGACTCCGGCACACCTGCAGACAATCACACACACTTTCTTCTACGTGGTTTTTTATGTATTGTATATTAAATGCCTACTGTTGTTTAGTTTTATATTATATATATATTACATGATTAAAATATTTTTAAAAGCCTAGTGGTGGTAAGTGTGGTTTACCCTTAAGCTATCACACCTCTCACTTGAGTGCACCACAGTCAGTCACTACTTATCACACCAATTATACAACAAGTCCTCCGAATTAAAATACACAGTATGTCAATTCTAACTGCCCTCCAGAATGGTAAAAATTTAAGTTGATCTGCTGCCCCTGTTAGCAGGATGACAAAATTTGCAACAGTAGAACACAGCAATAATTAAAAATGTTCTGATCTGGCTGCACTGTTGTTAAGGATCGAGTTGCACACAAACAACTTGGTTATGGGAAGATCCTGGTTTGGGTTAAAATCACTACCTCATTAAAGGTTAGAGGACCTTCATCGTCCTGGTTACAATAATAACCACTTCGTTAAGCTTAGGAAACGACCTATGGCGACCTATTCACCCCATCATGCTACTTTCTCCTTTTCTTAAGTCATAAAGAGCTTTGTCACTTTAACATAACCATATGTCCTTTTTGGGCATTTGTTCAGATCATTGATGCTGTCTTTTCTCTTAGGAGGACTAAGTCTGATGTTGCTGACAGATTACTGGAGTCATCTTTATAACACTGATTAAGGTTTGCTTGAAATGTATTATATTACTATTACTAAGAAAACATGTTGCAGTAGAGCACAACTGCACTGTCAGTATACAACAATGCTTTATGTACTGGCTGATTGCCAGTCCAAAAGTTTAGCAGCTAAGCCAGCCGACAGGCACTGTAGTAAAGGGATGGCTTAAGCTCTTTATGTGACAAACATTAACTTGAAGCAGATGACTATTTATAGTGGGTTGCAGTGGGCTTGAAGCACTGCGGACCTTAAGTTTGACTTGTAGCAACATCTTGCCATCCAAAAACCCTAAGTGCACAGCTGCAGTGTATTGCATAACAGTGAGGGCCACTACCATAACATGTTGTTTGTGGCTACTGGCCTAAAGTCCAAATGCTAAGACACTAACCTTGCCAAAAAACCTTAAAACACTTATATTGGCTCAAAAACTTGTTTAGAGCCAAAAAATAAATATCTGAAAATATGTTCTGCACAGAAAGCAGAGTTACTCTAGTTTGTTTAGATCGCAAGCATCACCTCTATTTATAATGATCATCTGTCCTTTTCCCAAAGGCCCTGCTAAATGAAATGACTTGTGCAAAGTGCTGAAGCTCACTGATGCAAATATATTTTCTGGCACAGAAACACTGAAGATATGCAAACTGTAATTTTGCTCATAATAAAATAAGCATTAGGGTAAATTGACCCACTACATTATGGGATAAGAAAGAGCTATGCTACTAACCAAGTCACTCCCATTATCTGACACTCCCCACTTTAGTCTCTCAGGTCTGTCCAAATAAAAGTAATATCAGAATAAATGATCAGCTACCCTGTAACGTGCATCGCAGTGATTTGTTGTTGCACACTTTCAGTTCAAACAGATGATGATCGGTGTGTTAATGGACAATCTGTAAAAAGTGCTACCTTAACTTTGTTACGCTCTGCACCTCAGCCTGTCTGAACTTGAAAACAAACAAACAAAAAAAACGCTTTTCCTTCGCTTAAAAATGACCAATTTTACACTGGAGGAAGCAAAGACCAAAAGTTAGTATGAGTAAAGGCATGTGTGGCATGGGGCTGGGCAATATATCAATATTATATTGATATTGTGATATCGACTTGGTATCATCTTAGATTTTGGATATCGTAATATTGTGGTATAGCATAGGTGTTGTCTTTTCCTGGTTTTAAAGGCTGCATTACATTAAAGTGATGCAATTTTCTGAACTTACCAGACTGTTCTGTTCTTTTATTTGCCTTTACCCACTTATCATTATATACACATTACTGATGATTATTTATCAAAAATCTCATTGTGTAAATATTTTGTGAAACCACCAATAGTCATCCCTACAATATTGTCGCAATATCATATTGAGGTACAAAAATATCTTGATACTTTGATTTTGTCCATATTGCTCAGCCCTGGTGTGGCGTGAGATCTGTGTCAACTGTTTGAGTCTCACAGTCAAAGCGTGAGACTTGGCATCTCTGCAAATGAAGTAGAAAATTCATGAAATTACAATTACTTGAAACAGATATCAATTTCTGTAGAGCCGGTCCAATAAGAGTGGTTTAAATTCAAACTAATCTGACAAAACTTCACTATGAATTCTATTAGACTCGCATGCAAGGATGTAATTATAACTATGCATTAAGTATTTCTCTCTTTTTTAAAAAAAAAAAAATTCTCTTATTCCTATTAAGATTAAAAACACATTCTCTTGGAAGTACTCTTGACACATAAATCAGTTTGCCTCAAAACTTAAAATAACCTCTCCAACTCTACTCTAATCAAGTTTCTGCTCATTTACAGCGTCTTGTATAAGTGTTCACATACTAGACCTCATGACATAATGTAATGGTGGCTACTTAACAGAGTCTACTGATTACAGCTCAGCATGACTGTAATAATTGCTCAGGTTCAGTAAGACTCCTACATAGTCTCTGGCTGATCATTGCCGTCGGCGCTGATCTACACTCAACTTTCCCTTGATATTAAATATAACTGTCAGCAAAAAAAAAAAAAAAAATCAAAAATGCCTAGAACGTCTGAAGACACTCTGAAAGGACACTTGCTGTGGAGAGCCTCACTTCAAAGATCATTTCATCCTCCAAATCAAATATAAGAGGAAATACAACTGGATCAGTGATGAACCAGCACTGAACTTAGAGTACCAAGTACTTGGCCACTTCACTGTCCCCCTTTAAATGAGGCTAGCAGTTTCCTTCTTAATGCTGCTCTTCAAGGGCTGTGTAAAACCTGCATTTGATTGTAACTGGTGAAAAGAAGTGAAAGGATTTTCTTGACTGAATTACCATTTCACATTGGGTGACATGAAACTGGAAAGGATCTCTTCAGGGCCAGTGTGTACAGGAGGAAAGACTACAGCAACCACAAAATGCTTCAACATACATATGTGCATGTGAGTGTTGTTTTAGGAAAAAATGTGAACCTATCCTTTAAGGAATCTTTAACAGCCTTTCACATTTCAAAAGCATTTTACACACAAACTGTACGCACATACACAAACAGCCCCTGTGCATGTCACACATATAATTACCTGCTTGTTCCAAAGCTTCTCATATTACGATGTTCACAGCCAATATGTCACTTTTATGTTCAATACTTGACATCTAACATCCGCAAAGACGCTTGTATTGTTTTTCCCTCTCACATAAACACAAAACCTCTTGTATTGAATATATTACTTCCCACTTTCAAATAAATTGTTCTCACATTCAGCACTGAAACACTAACAAAAACACACACTAAGCTCTTGTAAGTCATTTACATCAACACTCATTCTTCTCGCACAGATGGTACTCACTCCATCAACCTTTCACTCAGGAGTTGAAATTAGTTGTTTGCTATTATAGTCCATTAAAGTTTCTGAGCTTCTTTTGCATTTTGTACGTTGTTCTTGGAATTAAGTTTATATTGGCAAACAGAGCTTCATGCCCATTCAACTTAAAGGGGCACATCCCCTCAAATAGATCAGATGGCTTTAAAAATTGTTAAATTCTATTTTCACTTTCAGTGTTTTTTATTAGCGTTAATAATATAATACATAAGCAAAAAGCTTTTCTGGATGTTTTTATTTGCATCTCTGCCTGGCACACACAGCCCCCCCCCTCGATCCCAGTTGGTTTGGTTGCAAAAATAATTTATGCATAATGAAACTGTGCCCACTCAAAAATATTGAATGCATGATGCCCCCCTTTTTTTGCAAACAGGCAGCATGTGATTTTCTCAACCACAATCCTACAACTAACCCTTAAAAACAAATAATCCAATGACTTGTATTCAAACTAGAGTAAGATAAAATATTTAAAATAAAAATAAGCAAGTGAGTAAATCAATTTTTGCATAATGTATTGACAGTAAAGTTTGGCCAAAAATCTGCAAAATAGACCAAAACTTTTCACTGTGGACAAACAGCTCAATATCTCTTGGATTTACATTCACATTAGGTGATTCTCAGGTGCACTTAGTTCGCAATTAAAATTTGCTTTTTTAAAAGCTTCAACCACAATATTTCCCTGAGCTTAACCAAGTGTTTTAGTTGCCAAACCCTAGTTTATTTGCCACAACCATGATCATTTTCCTCAATCTTTATCATACCATAGTTGGCATGTACAGATATTGTAAAACAAAAGAATTTTAAAAACACAGGCATCGAACCTGAAGTTTTGCAGAATTATCCAAAATTAATGTTTTTGTCTAGTAATTGGGGTTGAGACTGACTGGATGTGAAACAGGCATTTGTTATGTTAAGTTGTAGATCTCTCTAGATCTGTGATGACACTGGTCACAGCTAGGTGTCCTTATATACATCACAAAAATCTAAGATATGGTGGATGAAGAAGAATACCAAAACCAAAGCAGAGCTTTGAGTTGCCTCTGCTGAGTCCATTCTTCTCTATATCAATATAGAGTATATTATTGGTCTTATATCATGGGTAATAGATAATGTTAATACCAGCTGTGTTTGAATTATAATCCACTTTTTAATCTTTAGCTTCATTTCAATGCAACACGATGCAGAGATATTGTTGCTATGGTTACCTGCAGTGCTTTCTTTGTGCACTGTTTTAGGATAGCAATAAAATTGTGGATTGTTGATTGATATTCATGCATGGAAGTTAATTCTGGACCTTTGGAAACACTAGAGTACGTATTAATTCTAAAACAATCAAAACTCATGGTCCACTAACCAGATTTTCAATAGCTTTCAACTGCATCTCACTGTCTTCATCAACAAATGGAGCTGGCTCAGGGGATCATAACTCCTGTCACAGATTGTAAATATGACTGAGGCTTTCTGATATACATTTTTAACAGACACCTCCAAACCAATCAGAAACAATTATCACTAGAAAATTAAAGACAGCAGAAAGAATTATGCTTCCAGGAAATAATGAGTATGCAGCAGAGGTATATAATAAGAGTGCCACAGTGGCATTGTAACAGTTAAGGGGCCCCTGAAACAGGTTTAGAGTAATCAGACAGAGCATAGACCACCCATTTCTCATAGCTTGTCAGCCCATCGCCTGTGAAAAATCATACAAGCTTTCATAGGACTCTTCCCTCTATTCCCATGACTTTCCTTGACTGACACTTCCTGGAGGCCCGGCACTGATCACTGTTGGCTGAGTCAAGCTGTGTTTCGCTCTGTTTGGCAATGTAAGGCAAGTTTATTAGCATCTTATCATACACAGAGGTTATCCAAAGTGCTTTACAGGCAAAAGATAAGAAAAATAAAAAGATTTAAAAGATAAAAGAATAAAATAAGATAAAGCTTTAGCTTAGTTTTAAAAATGGCCACAGTTGGGGCATATCTTAGTTCCAACGGGAGCTGATTCCAGCACTGGGCAGCATAATTGGCACAGAAATCCACTACAAAAGACTACTGGGAGGTTTTGGGGATCATTTTCGTTAATGAGTTAGACAGAAACAAGATAGTTGAGAAATTCAACTAGCTGTTGTGCCTGTAATTTCCTGGTACTCTTTACTGTGATGTTTAAGAAACATGAACATCTATGCTGTTAAGTACTTTGGAATTATGCGCTCATTGTATGTGTTCATTAAGTAAAAAAATATAAACATGTCAATATATCCAATCCTAGCTTTCAGAAAAAAAAAAATAGTAAGCTTTTTAAATACAAAAGAATTTTTAATAACAAAACAAATAATCTATATATAAATATAGATACAATTAATGTAATTTTTCTTTTTACTATAATTAATGTTTTATTATTGTTGTACAATTGTTGCTGTTCTGTCTAAAATATATAAATTCATGATATGAACATAATAAGTTAAAAATGAAATGCATGTGTCCAGTAACTCAAAATTTTAGATACATACAATTTATAATAAAATGTGTGTATTTGTAAATGTTATGTTATTAGTTTCACCAGTTTGTTTATGTGTTCAGTCCTGTTTGAAAATGTGGTGCGAGGCAAATAAATAATACTACCTAAAATAAAAAAACAAATAACAAATAATAAGTTAATTAACTGCATCAGGGACAGAGAATCAGGGACATGTATTCCATGATCACATGTATTTTTCATACACATCATAATTTTTAAATATAACTTTCAAAATTGAAAGGTGTTTGTGAGAATTGTGCATCCTTGGTGGAGGTATGCGCTGTCTCTGGATGTATTTTTTATTTAAATGTCTCCTTTTGCTTTGTACATGCACTACATGTAATGAAGATATAACTTAAGAGTCAAAATAATATTTGAGAGAACTGCTGTCTCTGAAATTAATCCCTATTTACTGTATAGTGCTTAATAGTGTTACTGTCTGCCATTTTATTTGACTATGTAAATGTACACATTGATGAACTGCCATCCAAAATTCAACAACTGCATGAAAAAAGTCATGTCCAGGCATGAACAATACTTTCTGCTAACAATCTCGCAATGCAATGTGCCACTTTTGATGCCAAAATTACCACTGTGCGACTTCACAGCTGTCAGTGATGATGCAAAATGATGATAACAGTGATGTTCGAGATCTCATTTTACAGAGTAATCTATTGAGTGTCTATTATATAGAGAGTAGTAAATGAGCGAATGAGGGAGTGATTTTGGACACAGCTCATGTTTTGTTGTTAGGTACAGGCAGTCCCAAAATGCGGCAGCATAATGTCAACCCCCTCCCCAACTGCCTGTGCCCCTGTGGGGAAGAGAAGCACCATGTTGGAGAGAATGACATTTCACGGTCCAGAGGCATTATTGCAATATAAAAACAAAACACCCTTGACTTTTTGTGAGTGAAGCAAAGGAGCTATAGAGAGACTGAGGCAGAGAGAGAGAGCCGGATGCTGTCAAACGTTCTTAACTCTCCACCAAGCAATAAAATGTGGCAGGAAGAAATATGGTTGAACAAATAACAATAAGTTTGTTCAGGAGATCCAGTATTTACTGTACAATCAATAAAACAACACATCATTACCAACGAAAAACAGTGTGAGTATTTTTATTATGAAGCTATAGCCAGGAAATAGTAGTTTAGCTTAGCATAAGGTAACCTCACTCTGGAAGAAAGGGGAAAAAGCTATCCTGGCTTTATCAGCCTACCAGCACCTTTAAAGCTCACTCATTGTGGTTTGTTTAATCTGTACAAAAATAAAAGAGTGAAAATGATATGTTGTGTTTTCGTAGGTGGGTTATGTGAAGTTGCTGTTTCTTGGCTGGTAGCAGAGACATTCTGGAGTTGCTGTGAGATAGATTAACCAACAGTGAAAGCCAATTCGTATGTTTTCAAAAATAAACTATTCTTTTAAGGAGAACCTGTGAGAAAAAAATAGAAGCAAAATGCTGATGTCAATTTTTTTTTTTTTACAAAGTAAACATGTAGAAAAACATGGATAAGAAAGAGAAAATCTCTACTACCCAAATCCCAGCCAGACCACATTCTTCCCTGGAATGAGACTCCCCAGCTTTCTGCTTCTGTGGTGGAAACGATTTATGACTGTGGCATTGAAGTGGGTGGCACAGTGTGGTGGCAGATGTAGAGCATTTAATTGAGACTAGCCAGATCAAAGTGCCAGCAGGAAGCACAGAAAGGTATGGAAAAGTACAGTAAAAGAATGGGCTGAGTGTATCATTACTTTACCAAGTCCAATCTCTCATCAGTAGCTTTTTGTCTTACTCCCCCTCTCTTTCCACTCTGCTGCTAGTGCTTAGAGTTAAAATTACATCACTAGTGATATATTGCTAATTGCTCAGCTTTTTGTGCCTATTTGTAATTGTCGAGTCTTCATATATTAATCATGTTTTGTGGCTAGGTGAGCTCCAAATTAAACAGAGACACTGTTTGTTCCTGTGATTTTACTGAAAGCAGTGTTGGAAGCTGGAAATCTATCTTTCCAGCCAACTGGGCTAAGCCATTGGGAGACAGTCTGGGGTTGGCTGATCCCACTTCCTCTTGGTAATGGAAAAACCCACATTGAGAGTCAAGATAAAGAATAGGGAGCAGAATTCACACACTGTATCTCAATTCCTGTTGGGTTTTGGCCCCATCGTGCATGAGGCGCTTTTTGGTACATGCATATCAGTTAATTTTCAGAGAATGTATGAATTTAATTTACAATACTTGTGAAAGAGTGTCAGCCATTTTAAAGCTCATTTGATCTTTCAGCAAATCCTCATTAGCTGCATGCTCTCATTGCTACTTGTCTTCAAAGCAAACTGATTGAAACATCTTAATGCCAGTGCAGTTTCCCTTGAATGAGAAAGAGGATGGTTTCAATCTTCCACACGCTGTCAAGAGAAAGAGAGAAGGAAATGCATTCCTCTGGGAGTTCAATGCATTATTCCAGTCAATATATTGATGTATGTTTGAGACTGATCCAAGGGTAAAATCCCCTCAGAGACAAAGGTAAGAAGAGGGGGAGAATGGTGATGTTTATATTCATTTGTCCTCTACTTGGTGAGACGTGTGCACTTCCATTCATCCATTCATGAATAATAAAAGCTCACACAGCCTAAAATGACCCCTTTGCTATTACGTCAGATGATGGATTTGTTTGAAAACCACTTGACCTTGCCTTAAATATCATCATTGCACTGAGTCACTGACACTCCACAAGGTTGCCAAGTCACAGCCTGGCACCAGCAGCTGAACCGATGCACAGAAATGGCTACTTGATTTGCAGTCTGGTCCTGCAGGTCAAACATATTCAATCATAACCTTTAAAATATGCCTCATTTGTTTACTTACTGCCAAATGTCACACTTCGCAGTAATTTAACTGAAGATGTCTTAATTATATCTAAAATGCCTCTTCTCTAATTTCTTTGTTTGGATCTAATTACCTATAATTTGATGGCAGCTAATTCAAATAAAGTGAACGCAATTCTCTAAATGTATTGTTAACTGACTTTTCCCCAGTGCTGCAGCATGTAGCTAATTAAAGCTGCTATGCATGCGTAGGTATAATACGTGTGTAGAAAGCATCAGTAGTCGCTGTATGCTACTTATATGTGCCATCTTCCAAAAACACCAAACAAACAAAAAAACATCTGCACAGCAGCTGATTTGTATTTAGGCCCTGTTTCTGGTACATGTGCAGTATCTGCCAATCACACGATCAGACACATACACTGTTTAGCAATATGTGAATCCTACCAGTCTTCAGCTTGAATGCCAAAAACTTGCAATTACAAATTTATCAAATACAGCAAACAGATAAGCACTAATCTGCAGAAATACCTTTAACTAAAAATGAGGCTCAGACAGCTACCTGCAGTGATTCATATTGAGAGAAAATTAGTGATACATCTGTGGGGAGGCCCTGTCGTCTTTTGACTCACAAGAAGATTTAAAAAAATACTCTGTCCAACCAGTTTTTTGAAGACAAAACTG
Source organism: Thunnus thynnus (assembly GCF_963924715.1). NCBI lineage: Eukaryota > Metazoa > Chordata > Actinopteri > Scombriformes > Scombridae > Thunnus > Thunnus thynnus. Next base: position 26,670,619 of record NC_089519.1, read on the forward strand.
AGCTTTCTCACATGTCTTAAATCTAGCTCTTGAGAATTAGCTCTTACTTTGCTTTCTGGATGGGAATGATAAAAGATGCATCACCAAGAAGGGGGAGTAATGACGACAAAGCTGGTGTGGCCTATCACATAGATCTGAAGGACAGCTGAGGTGGAGGTTAGCCAAGAGGAGAAGTGGTAACAATATGGCAAGCTAACATGTCATCCAAGGGAACAGTCTGCAGACAAAGGCAGGAGTTGGAGAAAACTCATATTAGGAGGAGCAAATGAGAGAGACACACAGATAAAACAAAAGCGAGAAAGTGTCTGTTGGAGAGAAAGAGTCTGTCAGAGATGGAGGGATGAGCATGACAGGGAAAGCTAAAGGTGATACATAGCTGCGTTGTGCAGTGTTTCATGCACTGATTTTCTAATCTTAATAAAATAATAATACATTTAATTTGTACCACACTTTTCATTCATAATGAAAATCAAAGGGCTACAGTATTAATGACATAGTATGAGTATGTTTGTGATTAGACAGTAGATAACCTGTGAAACTGTGTGTGATGCATCCTGATTTCAAAATCAGTAAGGGGCCTTAGCCCTGTGCATATATATATGCAAAGTCCTAGAGGACATAATTAAGGCAGAGTCTGTAGTGGGATCTTGTCTGCGATGTTTGAATGACAAAACCACATTAATGAGGCAAGATTTTCTGTGTGATAGACAATGTTGCAAACTTTCTTCTTGAGGAAACTGACAGGGATGGTAAATACTTGTGTCTCCTGTTCTGGCAAACACTGTCTGATGAGCTTCATTTAGTTCAGATGGTTAAAGTCCCCTGCTACTCAAAAATGTGTCTTGCTTATTGTTACTTCACTTGGGTGTTTGATCTTCACTGTGCAGAATGATGTATGTGCAGAGTTTGACACTGGGAAGCCTTTTTCACCTTCATCTGCAGAATACGGAAGGTTTCTCTGTGCTCACCTTAAATCTGAGCTCATACCTATTTTGTGACATTAAAACTAGTTTGGAGCCAATCGTGGTCCAGTATGCAACTTACACAAGACGGGGTAGCTTGAAGCCTCAAATGTATATACACTGAGGATGAACTTTTCAGTGAAGCAGGAAAGATCTTGTACCTAATAGTTAAACTTTTGAAATGAAACATATTTGCATATTCAGAGATTCTGGATTTTTTAATGAGGGAGGAGTAGATGTCATTTTAAGGATTTCAGTGAGATAATTGAACTTTTTTTGTGAAGAAAAAAAAACATATTAGACACAAATTATTGTTCAAAGCAGAGTATTTTTAATATGCCTTAAAACATGTCTGGTGGGGATCTTTAAGTGGTTGCAACTGTCATCTCTGGTACGTCTTCTGGCAAAAGATGAAATTCCACCAGAGCTCTTTCTCTTTCTGATTTCCACATGTCAAAACTGAAAACACAAAAGGAAAGATGGGTCTAGCATATTCTTCTAAAAATTATCTGTAGGAATGTATTTTGTGCTCAATATAATCTAATAAAAACTCATGATGCTGCAGCTTGCAGTCATAAATCCACATGCCATGAGAGTATATGACCTGCAAATACCAGACGTTGTAGTAATACTTGTGGGTGAGATGAAATGCATGAGATAACAGAATATGGTTGAACAACAAAAGGTATTCAGAGAGAGCTAGATCACAGCATTGTTATTTATTATATTTTGCGGAGACATTTTCAGTCCCACAGACAACAAGGAATACAGATGATTTCATCTGGTTTTAATTCAAGGTTTCAACAAAATAATACAGCAGAATGTCATTATTAGGGCAGTCTTCTAGGCTCTCTGTTATACTCAAACAAACACTTTAGCTAGCAAAAATAATTCAATTCCTCTGCTACCAGAAAACTAGATCTGTAGGGTCACATCTTACCTTTTCTGTTTTTACAGGTCTTAGTTCTCAAATTCTCATTCATTTTAAAATAAATACCAATGTGCAGTCTGCTATGTTTCATTGCAAGGATCAGACAGAATCAGAAAGGGGAAAGGTGGTGTTGTGGTATCTCAATTACCCCTGCAAAGAAAGTTTTTTTTCAGTCTTGTTTGTTAGCTAGTTAGTATATTTCAAATGCTAACATGATTATATGTTGTGACAGGGGGATATGTCACCCCAAATTATTTTAAATAAATCATTTGTTACCTCAATTAACTCCACAAACTATCCATGATAAGTGTCTCTTCAAACGCATGAAACAGAGAGACTCCACAGTCTGAGTTTCACATGTCACATCCATTTACACTTTTGACAAATGCAGCAAAGTTATTATTTCTTTCAGTTGTTTTTTTGTCACTCCTGTAAATGTATCCGCCTTGTATGTGTCAGATTTTGTTTGTTCAACATTTACATATTTGTCATTGTTATTTGTTATTTGTATTGTTGATGAACACATGAGGGAGAGAAAGAAAGTTAATGAATCTATAAAAGAAGAAAAATTCCCAAAAAAGTGAAAAAGTCCCAACTACACACTAATTCTAACCAGGTTTTCAGTCTAAAGCATATTCACATTAGTACCATGACAAAATGAAGTAAACTTAAAAATGGCAGCATGAAGAGTACCATAATATAGATAATGTAGAGAGTTGATGATGGTGGTCTCATCTTTAATCTTTATGTAACATATAGTATTCTCTGTGTGAGAGCCGTTGTAGCTCAGCAAGCCCTGATAAATCAGCTGGTTAAGAAATGGTGTGGTAACAAAAACGTTTTTGTTTTTATCCAGTCTTTACCGAATTTGATATGTAACATATTTGGATAACCCAGATAAAGGTTTTTTGTTGGTTTTTTTGATATTCCATATTTTTGCAAATCGTTGTACAATTCTTGTAGGAATGGTGTATCTGATGTAAATTACAATAATTCCTGCAATTATGCACCACAATAGGCAGAAAATGTCCATTGTGAGTAGAAAAAAATAGAAGGGATGTATAAAAGAAAAAAAGTGAAATAAGAATAGAGAAAATTACATCCCTCAGATGGACAGGAGAAAAAAATAACTGAAAACATGGCTGAAACTTGTCCTTAGTTGACACCCAGCAAGAGTTCTGTGTGGATAGTGACCATTTCAAGGACAATTTTTAGCTGCAAGTGGAGCAATTCAACCAGCTTGTTCAGCTTGTTAAACTGTTCAATCAACCAGAGGCTGATGTTGACATAATGTGCAGCATAGCTAAACCTGAAACATGTTCAAGTTGAAGTTCCTTGGCGAGCAGATCAATATGTGCCATTTCCCCAGTGTGAACTCATAGTTTGGAGGCTTGTGTTTTCAAACCATTACAAAGTAACAGAAAGAAAGCATGGTGTGCTCAAAAAAGGAACCCAATGTCATTCCTACTGCACAAATGTGCACTCAGCACAAGGAAGCCCAGAGCTCATTTAGTTCAGATGGCCAAATCAATATGAAATTCATGTACTGTGTAACCATTATTATTTAGTATTATTAGCATTTTTTTCAACCCCTTATGTAGTGTATATGTCAGTGGATGTGTGTTGATGTTTGTTGATTCAGTGTGCCTGTATGTATGATAGATTGACAGGATCTTCTCTTTTAAATATTAAATAATTCTCCATTTTTGTTTGGCCAATACTCTTGCATTTGGGCACAGAAGAACTGAATTTATCAAAAGTACTGATTTCCATAATTCTGCTTTGTAGTTGAGTTTGTAATTGGCCTTTCATAAGCAAGGGTTATATTACTTTGTCTACCATATGCACATTTATTCCTGACTTTACCCTATAATTAATTCATTAGTTTTACTTATTTATATTACCCCTAAAACAAGAAACAAAGACAGACTGCTGTGTGGGACAAGATAAATGTTATCCTGCCTCATTGCACATTTTGGAATGAACCCCTAGCTATGGTTTGTCATGCCATGAGTGTACAACAAGACCCATGTGTCCTTTAGTTTTTGTTCCAACCAAACATTTCAGCAGGTGATTTCACTAAGGAGTTCTCCTTTGTGGTTGAAGGTATTTTAATTAGCTGCAGAAGTGTTTGGTTGGAATGACAACCTGCATGTGCGTCCCTCGATGCCTCGTGGTTTGAGAAGTAGTGGTGCAGAACAGTGAAAGGCTATACCTCTCTGTCTTCCAACACATCCCCCGCTGCCAGATTAAATCAAAGAGTAACACTGTTCAAAGGAAGGGCACGCCTCAGTCAAACCAATCTATCATCTGATGCAACAATGGAAGTCAGGTTTATGTTGGCTATACATTTATTATTCATGCACCATTCATAAGGAAGGTAAGTGAAGGGGAAATGAACGTAAATCTTTTTACGCATTTCTCTTTATTTCTCTCTCTGAATCTACACTGCCCCTCCCCCATCCCCTATGGAGCAGTCTCAGGATTCATCAGTATATTGACCTGCAGAGCAAAAACCACCTCAGGAGTTGCTCCTGTTTCTTCCTCTTTCTGTGTGGCCTTAGGCCTAGGATAACTGAATCCTGCCAACTCAAACAAGCTGATGAGCTGTCATTATGCTATGAATGTGTTTTGTGTTGAAGTGTTGCATTATAACAGTTGACTTTGCCCCTGCATTTGATTTATCCTTGACTTAAGTAATAATTAAGATATTATTATTTTTGTTGCTATTGAATATATTCCATCAAGGCAAGTTGTTCCTGATACCATCAAGATGGGTCCTGTCTGAGTGGGAAAAGCCACTAAATCTTTGTCCTTATTATGTACTAACAAAGCATCTGGTTTGGATCTTATTTCAGCCACATTCTTTAGGTCATTTGTGGTTTCACTAACCATACTCTCAGTCTGTGCGTATGTCATAAGTCAAGGTGAATTCCCAAAGTGACATGAAAAGGGCTAAAGTCATCCAACGGTTTCAGAGGAACAATAGATTATGTGTAGCTTTATGGTGTTATGTAATTATTTTAGCTCAATGGTGCTGTGACCCAAGGACAAGGTTCCCCCTGGGGACAATAAATTAGTTAGTTTGTTTGTTTGTTTATTTTAAACATGTAAAAAATAAAAAAAACAAAAACAAAACAAGAATAACAAATAAAATGAACAGTAAACATATATTGCACATCAAACTCTCAATAAACAAATTCTACAAACATAAATAAACAACATAAATAAATATTACATGTCTGAAAAGGAGTAGGAAGAAGTATACACTTATATGGTCCTACCATTCATATCACAAGAATAAGAAAATCAAATGGAACAATATATCAGCATTGGTTAGTGTTTAGGTCAGATTGAGGAACATTTACTTCAGGACAATTTTCATAAGAATTTAAATTTTAGAGAAATTACCCCACTGATACTATACATAGTATGTTATTGCCTGACTTACACAAAGCGTTCAACACAGTGGAATATTCAATAAGCTGTCAAAGTTAAAATGTACAGGTCTGTAAAATGGTTCAGATCTAATGTCACAGTCAAGAACTAAGGTTAGAAACTGTGGGGTGCCACAAGGCTCCTTTATAGGTCCTCATATTTTTTCTAAACTATATAAATGGTAGGCTGCCTGCTGCAATGGCTAAGCCAAAATATTTCAGAATTTAGTTGTTTTCTTGAATGTTAATGAAAATGTCATCAATTATATTAGGAAAAGACTTCTATTACAGGGGTCTGCCACATATTTGTTTGAACATATTCCAGTTTGGCATCCTGGTGGCCAATCGGTTCAAGAGACACAACATATAACCACACTGTCCCTGATTTGACTCCTGTTGAGACGCTTTCTTGCATGTCATCCTCCTTCTCTTTCTCTATGTTTCCTGTCTGTCGCTGTACTGTAAACTGTCCAATAAGACAAACTGGCAAAAATAATATTTAAAAGACCTGTCAGACTTAATCAGGGGAGATACAAGAAAAAGAAGATGGATTAAGAAGCCCCACCAAGACCTGAATATATTTCTCTGATGCCCTTCCATCCAGGTAGGCTGCATACACAATATGAAGCTGCTGCAATCATCTATTAGCTGCATTTGTCAAATGTTCCACTTCTATTTCATTCATTATTAAGAGTTGTCTGGACTTAAAGGGATTTTCAAGGACATGTTGCTCATCTTTGGCAAATTTCCACATATTACTGGTGTAAGGCAGGTTCTCTGAGTCAATCAATCAATACATTACTTTGCATTTGATTACCTTGCCACTTGATGTCTATATCTGTTTCGGATCTTGTAAGAATCTTATTGGACTGTCTACAGGAACACCATGTGGCTACTTGTTGAGGCTGAAGGAGCACTCCTTCACTGTTGCATGTATTATAAATCACTTTGTATAAGAGCCTTGGTTTAATGGCCAAGTTGGAAGTTGGATATGTGTTTTAATGCATTAGTTTACTTGTGTCTAATGTGACAGTGTGAGTGTGTGTAAATTATAGGCCACCATAACTCAATGGGCATAGAGTGCTGGTAGTGAGTGCAATTTTAAGAATCATGTAACACTTCCATATGTATTCATTTTTTTCCACTCTTCATTGTATGCACAACAAAAAATGAGAGAGCTGAACGACAAATTGAACTACAGAGGGACAGCCTACTATTAAATTAAAACATGAAAGGCTGTTTGCAAGACAACTGTGTTTATGAAACCCTCAGACCTGTATTTCCCTCTGTGATGATTTATTACATCGAAAATAATAAATGTTATCTGTAACAGTTCCACAATAGCTGGTTATTGTGGTTATAAAATAGAGCTTTATCATACAGCACAGTGGTTGCTTTATCATATAGCATATGGTTGACTATCAAAAATTCCTACATTTTTATTGTTGCATAGTAAGTGCACTGATATGTTTTCACAAGAGTGATCGGTCCAATAGAGTGCTGTGGTGTTGAGTGAATCCCAACACCACAGCCTTGGGGAATATGAGACTTTATTGTTTTGAAATTTTTTCCATATGTTTATTATGACAACATAATATCTGAAAAGACGTATGTTCAGGTGCCTTAATAACAAGCAGGGAAATGCGTATTTATCAAAATATTTACCCTGTCAGCAATCCTCATAACTGTTGACAGTAGTATTAATTTATGATGTGACCATGTTTTTATGTTCATGTTTGTTTTAGTGATCTGTGTTTTTGTTTTGTTTTTGGCAAAAATGATTAAAAAAAAAAGTCCAGTTTTCTATTTTGGATATGTATGTGTTAAGTTATAAGTGAGTTGAAGTGATTTTGAGATGAAGCAAAGATTGGTGATTGTTTAGCAAAACCAGTCAAAACATATTCATATATTCATATATACTTGGCACAAAAAGTAAGGAAATTTGTGTTTGGAAGATTATTTCTTTGTTGTAACAATGCTTCTCTGCAATAAATCTTATACCATTGGAAATCTTGTTTATTTCCTTTTTAAATGGTGCCACATTTGTAAGGAACATGCATTTGTGGGATCAGCAGCAGAGCTGAGTATGTGGGTTGTGCCCATGAAAAATTTGCCAAATCTTCTCTGCCATTGCCAAACAGCTTGATATAGCTCTATAGCGTTTTCGGAATGTAAACAAGCGGTGGCCATTTTTGGCCACAAACAAACTGAGAGAGAGTTTTAACGTTTTTTGGCCCGGCTCAAAAGAAGTAATTATGCTAAAAAATCATTGTTACTGCTACTTATTGATAGGTATTGACCTGCTCTGATGATCAAAAAAAAATATCCACTTGCATCAATTATATGGTAAAAAATTTCAATTTTCTGTTTTTTTTACTTAAAAGGTAAGTGGCAATAGGCAATCTAAACAGGTATTTAAAAGGTTAAAATTCTGGCATTGATAAAATTTTGGATTCCATGATCAGGACTGATGCCAATTAAAAAAAATAACCAGTGAAAGTAGAAATAATATTAATATATAGTGTTTCTATAGCATTTTCGGAATGTAAACAAGAGGTGGCCATTTTCATTTACTTATTTATTTTATTTATTCCTGTAACAAATTGGTCACAATTAAGCACATTGATAGAAGTGGGCATTTAGGTGGCAGGAAGAGTCTAATGAAAGATGATTTTGAGTTGAATTATTAAAACTGAAGGATCCAGTATTTTTGGAGTTTGAACCATACCATAGACTAAAAGCTCAGACATCTCAGCTGCTTTATTTTTACCCATCTTTTTTTGATTTGTCTGTAGTGAGTGACTGAACTTCACTGGTGTACACTAATGATATGCTTATTAGGAACTAAGGAAGTGCTGACTTGCGCAAGCAACAGAGTCCCATATTGCATAAATAAACATCAATAATGTTGGTTATTATATAGTGATTCCCCATCAGTATTTATTGTTTTTAGGGAATTTTATTATACAGCAACTCTGTTAAGTAGTCAGGGAAACAAGTCCCATATTTTAAGCTGTTTATTCTCTGCCCAAACAACTGAATAAATCCACTGATACAGTATCTCACACAACAGTGGTACACATAACAGACAGCATTGATTTATTACTCTCATTATGCCACATTAGCCAGACTAAAACACTGATGAAAGAGAGGCAAGAGAGTGAGAGAGGCCTCGTAGAAAGTTACTGGAACATAGATTGAACAAGTAATGTATAATTAATCTCAGCCTACTCTCGACATCTCACATCTCTGTTTCCTGTTGACATGTGTCACTCTTTAATTTGGAAAGACCAAATTAGAAGTACAGTAATGCATATCCCACCAAAGTCTGTGCCACCCACACTCTTTACCACAGTCACCAGCTCTGCCACTACAGAAAGAGGTGGGAACTGTGAAACTTGGCAGCATGTGCACTGCAGACTTTGTCATTATTTGTAAGAGAAACAACCCAAACAGGAACTATCTTTCTGTGTTTACAAAAAGAGGAAACCTTTATCAGATACTTTCCTGTTCACCCGACAATTAACATTATGCCACACTCTTCACCCCACAATTAACATTATGCCACACTCTGTAGTCTATTTGTGCCCTCTTCAGAGAACTGAACTGAGACACGAAATGGATCCAGTGTTTCATAACAGATATGAGTAGATATGATCTTGAATCTATGTTAGATCATAGCACAAAATCCAGAATTAACAAGTTTCCTGAACAATGCATCTACACATTAATCACCAGTAATATCACCTTTAAACTGTTCCAACTTTGTCATTCTAACTTTTATTCTACTATTGATTCTATAATTACCAGATGTGACGAATGACCAACACTCAGCTACACAACTACTTTCTGAGTTACTTCATGTGCTCCAAAACAAATAATCAATTAATTCTGATTCAGTATCATAATAAAGCAAATGAGGTGTGTCAGTATTAGCAATAGAAACAGATTGAAAATATTTATCTCCCAGGTATTTACATGTTATTCTGTGAGGAGGCATGCTGCTTTTAAATCAGTGGCTGGACAGTCTTGGCACATTAGTGGACATGCCTCATTTAATGTATAAATCAGCATTGTGCTACACTCTACACAATTAAAAGTGGCAGTTTCTTTATTCATCTGAATGGTACTCAAGTAACGTGCCCACAGGTTCCATTTTTGGGGGAATTATCTTCCAATAATCATATTCAAGTAGATGTCAGATTTTATTTGAAACTCTTCATTTTGAAGTGAACATCACAAGCTGAAACATTACTGATCAGAGACACTGTAGTAGCGTAATTGTACATAATTTGGTTCAACAGACTTCATCCTTACTCTTAAACCTTAAATAATGCATTTAATGAGACACTCATTCCAGAAGCAACTGTGTGCTAAAGATCTTTCCACACCCTGTCTCATCAACATTGTATCAACGTCATCTAGCTGCTTCCTTATCAGTGTACTTTATCTACATCTGCCAGCCTGAAGATAAGAATTGTAATTTTCAGCCCATTAGAGGTCTTGACACTAACTATCTGATGGTAGCTGCTCACTACCCAGACATTATTTCATGGCTACAACGTGTTTGGTGAGTGACCTTCATTACAATCTTACAGCATAACTGTAGTACTGCGTAAGTACTGCAGATTACAATGTTAAATGAAATGGACTATTTTTTACAGCGAAGGAAAATGATTACAATGATTTAACCTAATTATTTTCTTGAAATGAAAGTAGAATATATGGTGAAACTTGCTAAAAGATTTCCATCACTGTGATAGGCCATGCAAGAAGGCAGCACTCACCATAGAAGATGAAATATAATATTACATTCTACAACGTAATGGAAATCAAGTTGGAAATTACTTGTTAGCTTTGATACATATGAGTGCCATTTGTTCTTCATTGATTATTAGCCCTATATTAAGAAAGGTCAGGGGATCACCAAAGTCATCAGAATTCATCCCTGGAGACCATGAATGTCGTTACAAAATTAAATTGGCAATCCATTCAATATTTTTTATATTGATAGTTCAATCTGGACCAAAGTGGTGGACTGACAGAATTAGATTGCCATCTGTACAGTTATGGATGGAGAGATGTCAGCCTCTTATTGGTGTAGCTGTTTTCCAGTTTTAAACTAGACATCAAATATGCATCAAATACAGAATCTCTTCATTAACATTTGAAAGATAATAGATGTTGCACTGAAACCAAAGTAATTCTGCCATTTCAAATTGTGCTATCATTGAAAAGCAGCTAAGACGTCACCAGATCTTCTCTCGTACTTGAGGCCATTTTTTTTTTATCACTTTACAAGCACAGCCAGAGGGCTGAGTCACACTGAACAAAGACATTGGAGTCCACATTTACATTTGGGCACACTTCCATATGAGGCTCATGCCTATAGGAAATCATATCATATAAAGCACCTTTTAAATCCTCACTGAAACTGGAACAATGCACTGTTTTAGATGGTCTGTTTTTTTATTTTTATCTCTATATGCCTATTTGATTTGTTTTGACTGTGTTACTGACCACCACAGTCATTATTTCCAAAATGAGAGATTTTTTTGCCTTTCACCCCAAATTAGCTTATCACAAAGATACAGTACCCCATTTAAAAGCAAGTGAAAAACATGGAAAAGGTGATTGGAAAGCCTCGGGTATGAATTTTCTGGCATTTAGGTCCTTTGTCTAATTCAGAACAGTCAGTGTTACAATAAAATAAACTTACTTTTCACAAGTTCACAAGTTCACACTGAAGATAAGAGTGTCGCCTTGATAATGCTTTCAAACATTAATTACACAGCTGTAGGCTGTAGGAAAAATGACACATTGTGAAAGTCTAAATGGCATTCTCTTAACATTTTTTCTATTCTCTTGTCTGACAAAACAAGAACCATGGGCACAATCCAATACTTTACTTAATAAACCTAACTGAACTCCATCAATGTTAAGACACAGGAGTGAAATACATATGAGAGGGAGAGTGGGTCAGGCAGTAATTGCTCCTGGTCCGTTATTGAGGATCAAATTAAAACAAGTAAAGAGTGGCATAGATGTTACGGTTGAACATCATAAATGTTTCAACCCTAGCTGCATGCTCTGTTGCCTTAGACGTTTGATCTAATGTGCAGTCATTAATGGGCACATTAATGAAAGGGAAACAGGAACATTCAATGGTTAGAAGTGCCTCCTTTTTGTTAGTTAACTGAGCTGTGTCAGTGTGGTTAGTTAGTATGTTAGGCTGTCTTGTCTCATCTTGTATGCCAACTTTGTCTTTGTCTGGTAGTGAAATTAGATTTTAGCCAGTACTGCATACGCATAATTTGGTGTTTAAAAAGGTGGCAGAGGGATATCCCCTCCCCCAGTTAAAGTTAATAAATACTGAAGTGACTACCATTATGCATGTTAATTAGGACACTTGGTCAAGTCATTTTATTGTGAGCTGGTAATTACCAGCTGGGTCATAAAATTTTTCAGCCCACAGCACAATTGACTACCTTATGCTTGGGCCTTTGACTAAGAAATATTAACCTTTGAAACACTAGTAATGCAGGATTCTTGCAAGACTGACTAAAGTTATCTTTGTCAGCCACATATAATTAAAATCAATCTGTTTGATAAGCAACAGTATGGAAGTTAAAGAATAGCTGTGTCAAATTAATCTATCTCCATAAAACCTCACAACACCCACACAATGTCTGTACAGAAAGACCATTAAGTGGGCAGTAATAGCATATAGTTGTTCGACACCATGACGAGAAGGCAGCACCCTGAATAAAGACAGGACAGGGAGGTGGAATATCTTAAACTTATCAGAAAATATCTTCCTACTTCACATTAATCAGAGGATTCTAGTCTCTGCAAAAGCCAATAACCAACCACAGTCATGAATTTCAATTTTCAAATGGATCAAAGCCCCTCAAGCTCCTATTATTTGGGGCCCACGTTTCACCAGTTTCTGCTTAGAACACAATGAAGCTATGTTACAACCCTTTCCACAATCCATAAGCTTCTCATGCAAATAATATGTACTGTCTGTGTTTATTAATTTCTCACCATACTCAGCAGGTTAAAAACCTAAAAAGAATATCCACAAGTTTTGATTAGCTCACTAGGTGTTACACTACATTTCACTCTACTGTATGATTTCACTGTTTAGTGTAGTTTTATGTACATATTTAATCATGACAAAGCTCAGTTGTTAGCTCTTTCTAAAAGCAGTTTTTTGGCCTCTTGAGGGCAGAGGAAGAAGGTGTTAACAGAACATTGACATATTATCACCTTATAAAGTTGATATGATGAATTTGTTAGCAAACTATTGTCCTTTTACACATCCAGCAAACACAGAGCAGCATTATCATTCATTTAGATTAGTGTTAATGTCCACCTGATGAATCTAAGTCCAATATTGACTGTCGTTTAGGCTCTGGTTTCTTTACCACCAACCTCTGAGGGAAATATGTGACTCTTAAGCTGCTAAATACTCTACTGTGTTAGGCAGTTATTTGTTAACTGTCTGTTTGCTGTTTGGTGATGGGTAGGTAGAGCATGTTGGGTTTTTAGAGCTTTTTCACTGCATGCTGGTGCTGGAAATAAGGTTGACGTGAGCGGTGAGAGGTAACAAGTTGTGGGCTGTAAAATCAAAACAATAATCAGAAGGGCGTTGAAACACTCTGTAGACTACAGGGTCAGGTAATAATTCGCTGTGGATTCATCACTACCAGCAATCCCTCTCACATCAAACACAGTCATGTGATCCAAAGATGATAAAATAAAATAAAATAAAAAAATTATTGCTGTCTACATTCAAAACACATCAAGTGAAGCCAGTGGAGATGTTTTGGGCACTTGGTAAGGACATCATCGAAATGTTTTCCTTCGGAGGTGTACCAGACGTGGCTGACTGGAAGGACACTCTGAGGCAGACAGAACAGATGGCAAGAAAATAGTCAGATGGATGCATGGAGAAGAGGTTGCACATAGTTGCAGCTCATAGTAAAGTACGAAGGAACAGATGTGATGTCAGGAAAGACGGAAGCAGAGGTAGTGAGATTAAGACAAGTTCAAATGGGTCATGATATAAGCCTCTCAAGATAGGGGTGAGATGGAGGGATTATCCAACATGACGAGAAAAGCTAATCAAAGGGAACAGCCTGGAGACTTCATAGTTGGAATTTTAACACGGACTGACAATTTAGAAGTATGACAGACAGTAATCTTTGTGGTTGGATTAAAGAACCATATGTATTTAAAACATTATGACACTGCCCCTTAGCATAAATTATTGAACATAAACAGAGGTACTACCAGATTTTCTTAAGTATCTCATAAAAGAAAAAGAGCGCACCTGCTTCTCTTGGTCTTAAACCTGAAAATGTGTCTTTGGGGGTCAAGGGCTATCAATAAGTAACGGTTTGGTACTTACATGTGTTTGAATTGTTTGTTAAAGAGAAAGATATGATAACTTTGAAAACTTTAGAGTAGAAAAAAAGATGAATATAGCAGGAGGTTGCTTTTGCATCACCTGCTATGAATATGTAAAGAATCACATTAACATTACTATTTGAAATATTTCTTACAGCTCAAGTGGAACTGAGAAATATTTGCCGCTGTGACACCAAAGATATAATTATCATTTCAACTTTGGGGGGGTATCTACTGGGAACAGCACAAGCCACTACAATTATAGACCTCACCAAAAGTGAGGACACTATTAATGGGTTTAATGTACTGCATAAAGTATATGTAACAATTAAGCATGTAACATGACATCCTGAACTGAACAGTGTATTTAGAAAAATGCATGATAGCTGGTATTCTGGCTTCCACTGTAGCTGGGGTCATATACATGGGAACATAGTGGTTAGAAATGCCCTGCTCATTCCTGCACTGGAACATGGAACATTAGTTGTTTTTTTATTTGGAATCTAATGAAGAAAAATGTATTTTTGTATAAGTGACAAAACATATATTTATTGATCCAGTCAGTTTATTTATACATTTATGTCAATTGTGTTAACTTGTGGAAAAGGTATAATATAGCCACTTTAAATTAAATTACATTACTATGGTTGACATGTTTTTCTGTCTCTTGATGAAATTACATACTTACATATGACATTTTGCATTGTGTATGTATTTATTAATGTTCTCTAAAACAGAGGCACTTAGGTTAACAACTTTTCTATCATCTTCTTCTTTCTATCATTTTCATTACAGTGATATTTCTAAATTTTGCACTAGAATGTTAGTTTTACTTCTGCTCTTACAGCATGATTTATTTTCAAAAGTCACTACATTTCATGAAATTAGTCTCCTAACAATCACATTTTCTCATTACGGCCCCACAAAGGACTCATTTTCTTTCTCTAACATTTTTTTCTTTTTGTAACATATAAATATTCCACTAAAAAGTAATGTCTGACTCAAACAGACATTTTTAAGCACCGGCTGAGAGTACCATCTATACATGGTCACAGATGGCTTTTAGAATCTTTTGCAATCAATTTCCATGTAATCAATTTCCATCCATGTTAACAACAGAGTTATTTAAGCCCACACTGTGTGAAGAACCACAATATAATGTGAAATAATTCAAGGTACATATGAAAGATGTTGCCACTTATCTTTCCATCAGCTTCATTTGGCCTGCTGCCTACATAGACTTTAAGATACACACAATGCAACCAGTGGAATGCTACATAGCAATCACTACCATCTTATACTAAAAGCTTTTGCCTTATGAAAAGAAATGTCTAGCCTTTCTTATGTGGTGCACATTCACCAGGTGCAGGGACAAACATCTGCAGAAAGCTTTTTCCAACTGAGGGATGAGGGATATGCAGGCACAGGAAAATATTCTCAAAATATAATTTCTAATGATGTTTGAACAATTAACCAACATCAGGGTGAAGGGTGGAACATGTACACTTTAAACCTTATCTTGATAAACGTGGTGGTTTAGAAAAAAAACAACAACAAAAAAAACCCCAATGAGACACACACAAAGACATATTTGCTCTTGAGAGAATGCCTTGCCTCTATATGTATTCACTTTTTCAGTTATCTTATATTCTGGACTTAACAACTTTATTACATGAAAAGCTATGTGTTGTACAGTATTTGTATTTTTAGTTCAGCGTAACACAGGAGTCATTTCTCATTTGGAGTATTGTTATATTCCCACATTTGCTATCTTAGATATATGTTTTCTCACATTCTTTGTTGACTAAAATTTTTTCAGGACTTCTTGCCACTGTTATGGCCTTAAACCCCTACACACCCATTGTCCACCATCACAGGTGTTTACACTTATGTTGCATGATTTGACCTCTTCTAATGTGTGGAGACATACAGGCTGTGCTCACTCTCCTGTAAATATCTGTTGCATTTACACCATTGTCCTTGTTATAAATTAGTTTAGTGACATATAATCCCCAGCACTCAGATTGCTTTGCATTTTTCGCTCTTGTTTGCAGTTGTCATGGACCCTGACTCCGAACAGCATCTTTGTTCTTTGAATTTTACTTTTTGTTTACAAAGCAAATACAAACTCCAGATTTTTCCTTGTTTTGATATCTCCAACCAAATTCAACTCGACTAGAGGTCTAATTAGTCAGAGTAACTGAAAATTACTTGTGTGAGTGTGCAGTGCCTCTAAAAAGCTGCAGGAAGTGTTTTGCCATCAAGGCTAGTTACCAGGGTAACAAAATTGTGCAATAAAAAGTTAAGGCTATGAGGCTCAAATTAGCTTGTACAAAAAAACAAAACAAATAGTTTGTAGTTGCAGTAGACAGTTGTGCATCAGCAGTAGATGGTACAAATAGGTCTTTGAGTAAACTATGTGAACTTCTATTCTGTTGTTATCTTGTTTGCTCAGGTCAGTTACTAATGAGCTTGCTAACTGTTGTTAGCAAGCTTGTTAGCTCAACGAGCTTTGTTTTCCCTCTTTAATAACTTAACTGAGCAAAATGGTGTACAATGGTGAACAACATGCCATGGGGGAGTAAACAGAGCAGAAGAGAGAGAAGAGAAAGAACCTTGGGGAGCTATTGTGATTGACTAGCAGATAGCGGTTTGAACCAAATATTTTAGCAAAGATGGAGTAATTTTGTGGTGTGACCTTAATGCTGCAGGAAATAAGGCAGTTATTTAAGTAATTCTAAAGCTTCAAAGGAAAAGTTAATTGCAATGTATAACTAATTAGAAATTAAATTTTTAAGATGAACTGCACCAAATACTACTACTTCCAACTAGTGGTGACAGCCACAACCGGTGCTGCTGTGATGTAGCTTTGCTCTATGGTACCATGTTACATCACTGCTGGGTAAGGTCATAAGTACAACACCTGACCACAACCAGCTGTTATGTTACATGTGGTCAGATATTCAAGAGACTTTTACTTTTCAATCAATAGAGGCCAGTTCAGATATGTTTACACTCCAAAATCTACTAGAGTGAAATTACTTTTTAAAACCTTTCACTGCAAAATATTTTATTTTAGTGTCACAGCCTGGCTGTTAGACTGGGACGAGAACGGGAGACACACAGTTATACTAAATTTAGTAAATATAAAGTAATTTACTTACAACAAAATAAAACATATGCAAACAAATAGGAGGGACAAATCTGTAAAATCAGTAGTGGAGAGAGGGGATGAATAAAAGTGTACTCCATTGGTACTCCATTAAAACAAAGAAAATGAGATAAAAATCACAACAAAGAGGTGTGTGGGAAGAGGAGATCTTGATTGGACAGGCTGGTGACTTTATGCATGGGGCATTAAGATAATATTGGACTGAGACCTGCAGAGACACCAAGGAAGCTGTTGGGGTGAGAGGAGTTTCCTAGCAACTACTGAAATGTAGAAGTTGCTGCATCAAAATATGGCAATAAAAGTCATAAAATCTAAAAAAAAACAACCTTTAAAATAAATTGGCAGCCATGATGATGGAAATATGGGAAACAGAATATAAATTTTGCATTAAGTTTGTTTTATTTAGATATTAAATTTAGGTTACCATTTGTAGAAAGGGCCACTAGTAGGCTAAATGTCTGATCATTCTTCTGATTGTACCATTTTTACAGAAATACTGCAGGGACTGAACAAAATTGCAAGCTCTGGCAAATGCTACAGGGATTGTAAAAAGTGCAGATTCATTGAGGGACTGATCTATGCTTTGTTTTTTTTATTCATGTATTCGATGCTTTCTTCTTTTGTGATAATTCATCTTACATTCCAATAGTTTACTAAAAAGTATTTTACATTATTGCCACTACTGTGCTCCAGCTATCCATGTGTGAGCTCTTCTGTCCTCGGATGTGTTCCAGTATCTCACAGGGATACAGGCTATAAATGGGATGCAAGCCATTTATGAGCCATTTGACGTGATCTATATTCAAGCTTTCACGGTCTCTTATGTCAGACTGTCCCTGGCTGTGCTCAGTTTTGCATAGGAGACCACTAAAAAGGAATTACATCATTTTGGAAATATGCAAGGACCTCTGATGAAGGATTTCCAAGAGAAAGGGATTATCCTCTTATGCTCCATTTGAGTCCTTGGAGGGAGGAAGTGTATTGACCCCAGTTCTAACACACACGCTTCTCTCTTTCATTCATACAATACATGATGCCAAATTTATGATTAAAATGTATTTCAAAAGACACCTTGCAGACCAGCTGGAGGCTGTATAAACTGAAAGTCAATATATCACCTGTAGTCATCCCAGCAGACCCAAGGAATGACTAATGTGGCTTATAATGGGCTAAAAAGTTTCCCTGTTTGTCATTGTTTGTCAAAGGCAGACACACATGCAATGAAAATGCCATTTTACTGTTGTTATCCCACTGAATACTAAACACAGACCTTTCTCAACATGTAATAATGCAAAACAGATTTACAGATATTAAAAACTGCATACTTTTTAAAAAAAATTCTCAATGTAAAAACAGTTTGCATTTTTTTCAACTCTACT
Organism: Thunnus thynnus; assembly: GCF_963924715.1. Lineage (NCBI taxonomy): Eukaryota > Metazoa > Chordata > Actinopteri > Scombriformes > Scombridae > Thunnus > Thunnus thynnus. The sequence goes on from NC_089519.1 coordinate 26,688,915, forward strand.
ATGATCCAGCATTTACAATTGACCATTGAACATGCTGCTATACAAACCTTGGTACTGTGCACTAGCGCTGGGACACATGCCAAAATGTCTAGCATGAAAAATGCCTAAACCAGAGTCCTGGCACTTCTAAATGGAATTCAGCTATAATTGATGTAATTAGTAAAATGTTTTTGTTAGAAAAAAGAAAAGACCTTTTTCACAGCAGAAATTTTGACTTGTTATAGCAGGAAAAACACAGGTGTAAAGAATAACATGACTTGATGATGACTCCAATCCAGTAAAGTGTCCCAGTAAGCCATGCCAGTGAGTACCTAGACCCTGGAACTGGAATATCTAAATATAACATGTAACATCAGTTTGTTGTAGCTTAAAAGAAAAAAACACACACACACACAAATTCATTTGATATCTTCTTCCATGCGAGGACAATGTCCAAATAATCTTTTTGAAAAGAAATGATTTGCACTGACATCATCTTCGTCACTAACTCAGTTCTGCACTGCAAGGCTGAAGTCTTTCATGGGGAAAATGAAAAACATACATAAGCTCAGGCACACACACACACACACACACACACACACACACACACACACACTCACACATACACATGTTTCTACAGGGGCCCAAACCATCTGTTAGTATTTCTAAACACCTGTATTGGCAAACACCTGCATTGGAAATATCCTGATTGGACAAGTTTCACAATAAGTCTGTAATTGACTGTGCCCTTTGTGAAAATGTGAATCAATTTGGAACTCTTCACTTCACATCTGGGAGGTGGTTAATGAGTTTCTGACTTGGAACAATTGAAACCTGCTCAGTTCATCTGAGCTTTAGTGTAATCTCCTGTCAAAATCCACATTTTTAACCTTGCAACTGTACTACGTTTAGCCGAGGTTAGAGGTTTGTGCCTGCAAGATCTACAGGATTGATTAACCGAGTGAAACTGGGAAGATAACAAGGAGTTCACCCAGTGTCAGAATTCTTCTTTGTTATTTCTATGACCTAGGGAACAGCTTCCTCCCAGGCAGTGAACTAAAAAAACAAAGCCCTCTTTGATGTCATGCAGATTTGAACTCTGGAGAAGCTCATTTTACAGTGAATACACTCTCATTCAGTTTATTTTATTCCATCTTAAATATACAGTTAAAAGTTTGGACACACTTTTTCATTGAAGTGAATGGGAAGGTATGTCGTAACTGTTGACTGGTAATGTATATAATACAAAAACATCATGATTTTATTTGGTATTTTATTTGTGTATCTCAAAAACTGAAAATTTGTGAGTATTTTTCTATTTTCACTTTGCCATACAACAGTGTTGGTGGTAATTATTTGGTACAGCATGGTAGCTCAGTTCCAGTGCAAAAGAAAGAACAAAACAAGCAAACAGGTACAATGAACATGATGTGGTGAAGGTGTTAGCAAACAAAATGTTATGCCCAGCTGGTTTTGGAGCATAACAAAGAAGAGAGGTCCACACAGTAACAGATTAAGTAAAGGAATAATTTATTAAAGATAGCTGAATTTAAGAAAATTAGGAGGTGTTAAGTAAAAAACATGAACCAAGGCTAAACTAAACACAATCAAAATCTAAACAAAACCAAACTGAAAGGCACCAGCCTTCCAGGAGGGAGAGAGAGAGCCATCTTGGAATCACCCAGCTTATAAAGGCTCCAAGCAGGTGACACCAATCCCTTAATGAGGTGGAAGAGGCCAGACCATCCGGAGAATCTGGAAAGAGGGAAGCAAAGGCAGGCCAAAACAGTTACTGTCCTAAGGCCTAGGGCCGTCACAACACATCCATCAGATACAGAGCAACATTAACATTCATTTGATTGATATTATTTCGCCTTTTAGCTCTATTTTTGGTCTCTACTAACTCCCGAGGGAAGTGCTGTATGTGCCCCCAGGAGTTCAACTCTACTATGTTCAACAGCTAGTTGCTAACTTCTATCTGTCTGTCATCTGGTGCTGGGCAGGTAGTCTAATCTGGGTTTTTAAAGCTTTTTTTTTTTTTTTTTGCTGAAAACAGCTGCTATCTGCAGGACTCTAATGAAACTGGTGATGAGAGGTGAGAAAAAACAGTAAAGTTGAGAGCCATGAAACCAAACAATTAACTAACAGATTGCAAAACACCTTGTAGTGCTGTAGAACTGCAGTGTTGAGGGATAATTCTATACATATTCATTTGATCTGTTGTTAATATAAAAATATTGATTATAGAAGCTTTAAATCTGCATTAAGAATTTTGGCAACTACTTTTGAAACTGCTGCCTTTGGCATTTATTACACTTATTAGATCTCAATTTCACATCACTGTAGAGAATAGAGCAATCCTCCATGTTAAGATCAAAATATACAAGTTTTGCTTCAGTGACTGTAAATTGTAGAAGGTGTTGAACTGTATTCTTGATTATATGTCTTGTTTGGAGAAACAATCAGTCATAATGATGTGTCTGCTACTGTCAGTCACAAATGAGAGCACAACATAGTAAACCCAGCAACTGTGTAAAACCACACAGAATGAATAGATTGCTTTGAGGTTTAGGTCCTGTTGGTCTTGAATGGTTTGTTAAGATATTCTATAATTTGCTATATTGCCATAAGAGCAGTATCTGATCAGATTTTTTTCATTGTCTCTGCTTGATTAGAATTTTATCAGTGGCAAGCAGCAGTGAAAACTCACCTGTTGTATAGAAAACTGAAAAAAAAAATGAATACATGAAAGTATATGCACATACTAATCTGTTGTACACTCAGGTATGGGATGTAATCCTGCTCTTTCCCTCGTTGTTCCCTGCTGGTGCACTTAACATACCATGTTGTCATGAACTGACCAAGCATCTACAGTAAATCCCCGCTGTAAATTCCATTCTAATTCATACTGGAAATGGATACTTGTGAATCCCAGTGGGTGTTGCAGTTGACAATGCAGGACTGTTGTCTGGCACACTCTTGTCCCGGTAATGTCGGTGGCTGTCATCCCAAGGATTAGAGGATGAATAGAATGATGAAGGATACATGTGTTTCCCAGATTAGGATTGACCTGCTTTAAAACATAATGGTGATTTCCTCTCATCCGATTAAAGCCACCAACTGACCCAAATTATTTTGCTTTCTTTCTGCTATTTTGCTTTTTTTTAAAATATCTACAATAGTAGCATGAGAAATAATTAGATTTTCATTCATCTTCATCTTAAAATATTAGACTTAGATGTTTCAGAATGTGCCTTACTAGAATAAGCAATGTGGACAATGTATGTATGTTTGTATATGGCGCTCTATAGGCTTGCTGATTTACTCATACTAAGCCATACCCCCCCATGCCAGTGTGGGCTGGTGTGCCGCAGCTGCATGACTGACCATGATCATGAGCTTACATGCATTTTACTGTGGTGGACAATAATTTGCCAAAAAAGTGGATTTTAAAGACCCAGAAAACCTTGTTTCTTTTCTTATCTAGCTTTTTACTATGAGCTATGGGTTATACATGAACATACTGTTTCCTGAACAGTTTTGGTTATTTCATTTCTCTGTGCTCCTCTTACTGGTTTGAAGGGGGCAGGACTCAGTTGGAAAAATGTGATGTCACATACTTCAGAGCACCAATCAGGAATATGAATGAAAATGTGATGGCGGATGGCTTCTGTTCCCAAGCTACTAACTTTGACTGTTGCATGAATATTTAATATTTTATTGAGCCATACTAGGATTTGAAACCATGTTGTCAGGGGCTTTAAGTTACAATTTTAAAGTACAATATTACAATATTAATATTACATTGTTCAGTGTAATAGTATTATATTTTGTTTAAATATTTTTCCAGTTATTTATTGATTTATCTTTATTAATGCTGCTCTACCTTAATTTGAATGAGTATAAAGTGGGGAATACAATGAAGTACTTGGTGTCTTGGTGAATGTAGAAAGGTAGGCATTATAAGCTTTGGCTTCAGCCTACACCTTTTTAGTCTTATTTAAGAGAATTTGCTGACTGTTTTTGTTGAATGCGCTTTTTTAGTATGTATTCCATTTTGATAACATTTACATTTTTTCTTTATGTGGTGCAGACCAAAATAAAGCTCGATGATAATGAAAGTACCATTTTTTAGACCATAAAATGCGACACATAGCCTATTCATTGCATCTATCTAGCAAATATACTGCATATACTAACCCCTAAGACTGGAGAGAACATCAGGCTACATCATTGTTAATAAAAGACCATTCACTAAACATCTGACTTATTACAGGGTAGAATACAAATGTCGGTGTTGGTGTTATGAACTTGGCATGTTTTTGTTGAATTTGAACCATAATACCTCAAATTTTGTCATCCCAGAACCATCTAGATCACTTCTGGAGTTTTATATGTAAGAAAATCTAAATAGCTTTTATTCTGCCCTGTGTTCTTTGTTTTTGAATTTTGAAGAGATGTATGTCAGCCAAGGAGAAAGGGGTGGTTTTCTCTGCTCTGTTAATAGAATTTAACAAATAGGGCAGCTAAACACTGTTCATTGGCCTCTGAATAATTAGAATAGCAGTTAAAGTAATTTGATGATAGTATGCAACTTAGCTGGCAATTTGTAACCCTACATTTACGTGCTCACGTTTGTAAGGGGTCATTAAAGTTGACGGCACAACCAAGATACACAAAGGGTGCCAAGAGTTCATTTAAATTTGCTGAGCAGACACTGTTTGCATCCAGTGTTACTTTATGGTTAGATCCTAGAATACTGAGTCACCTCATCACTTTGGGTGTATGTCATTACATGGTGTATAAAATAAAGCAGAAGGAGAAAAATGAGTAAATCCCTTGTCAGAAGGATTACTTTCTGTAGGGGAGGTCAGGTAATTTCATTTTTACAGGACCACTCAGTAATGTAAATCCTGTCTGAATCAGAGAGGTTGCCATCTTCTACCTACAAGTATGAAATATTTCAGGCTTAATACACACCGTTGTTTTAATTAACTAAGGGGTGTTCTTATAAATACCTGGCTATATAATGAAGACAGCCATTATCTTGGCCTGAGCTGACTACTTAATAGTGATGTTACATCTGTATTTTGAAGTTAAGCTTCACCTGCAATAGAAAGTGAGGTTGGGGGTAAAAGTTAAGGGCCTTCAATAGAAATCTCAAACATCTGAGGCTTCTGCTGAACAATATAGTACACTGTGCATGATTTATGTTGCTAAAAAATCAACCGGGAAAACAACTGACACATCCACTAAATGTTTAACATTTTGAGAGCTTTTCTGGAGTTCCAGAGCTGCTACTGTTTGCAAGGTCAAAAAAGATCTTTTAGTCTCAACTTTTAAGCCAACATAAAGGTCAAGGGCTAAGAAAAAAATGTCGATTTCAGCATCTACAAAACAAACTCCATCTGTTGGAAGATTGTGTAATACAATCAAAAGTTCCAAAACAGCTACTATATGGACCTTGAAGACAGATTGTTTGGTCAACTATTAATACTTTTCTGTATTTTTTTTAAAAGAATTTTTATTAGAGTAATGCAAGCATTGACAGAGGTCCTCCAGCTATTCTTTCAGGTGTACAAATTTAGCAATTTAGGAATAACACAAAAAGTTTTTAATGTGATGGTTGATGCAGGGTCCAATGTCATGGAATAAGTCATGTATACATTCAAGTATGTATCACAATCATGTCATATATGATTTTAAAAGCCACCTGATGAATGAAATCACTTAGGAGGAATGGATTTTTTTATGACATCTTGAAAAACTAAACCAGTCTGTGGAGGGTTTAAGAACTCACTCTTATGGTTGGACAGATCAACAGGCAATTTCACAGAGACTGGAGAAACAACCCCATTAGAAGAATCACATTACATACAACTAGGATTGCCCAGACTATAGACTGTCCAACATAACAAACATCAACAGAAATTTATATCGGAATGCAGATTGCAGGGTTGATGTGCAATCTAATTAGCCAGTTTAAAGCATGCACAATGGTTGGTTATTTCCCCTGTGGAGATACTCATAAGCCCCCAGCTGAGTGCCACTGTATTGGGAGTTTTCCCCGGAGAACAAGAAGGTCACCTTTATTTAACTGAGTGTCTCTGAGAGAAAGGCTTCAACTGTTGTTTGTGTCTATATGCGCTGAACAGCCGTTTAGATTCTGCCCTTCATGGAGTCTGTGAGTGAGGTACTGTAGGGGGAACTCAGTAGTTCTACTTGGGGACTTCAGTGCTCATGTGGTTTAACACAGAGAAACCTGTGCTGAGGGATGACTGAGAGAAGCCTGATCTGAACGCAACTGTTTTGTGCTTTGTGCTTGAGTTGTCTGTAACAAACACAATGTTTGAACATCCAGTAGTTCATAGGTGTACCTGGTGCAGGAACACTAGGGAATCAATTATCACCTTTGTAGTTGTATAATCTGTGGCTGTGTGTCTTGGACACCCAGGTGAAAACAGGAGCAGAGCAGTTGCTTTGAAGTTTGCTACATACCAGTGGTGGCTAGTCAATAGAAGGCACACATGCAGTGCCCCACCAGCCACAAAGCTTACTTCAGAGTCAGCAAGTTTAATTCATTACTTTTAAATATTTGAGCATATAGTTTTTACTTTTTAAGCTAGTTTTTTTTTACTAGTTTTTACTTTTTAAGCATTTTGATATTACTACAAATGAAGTTCTACAGTATGAAATTAACTGCACAGATGAATCTATTTTATATTCTCCTTCCTAATGGGCGCCGTCTCAGCCATGTAATACATACTAATTTAATACTAGTTCCTCCTCTTCGTCTAATACAAGTAAACTGATGTTGAAAGGGCGCAGAGGACAGCACCCTTAAACCAGTGAAGCAATGGGATTCATGAGTTCATACATACTGTTGATAAAATAGTGAAATAACATTTCAATATCAGTCATTCAAACCATATATAAAGGATGCTCTAACAACTTTTACCTTCTCAGTAAAATGTAAAATTTACTTATATGAATCAGCATTTCTAAATGACTGAGTTCAGGTCCATGGGTACAGTATTCTTTATTTATCTTTATTTATTTATTTTTTATTTATTTTATTTATTTTTGAGAAGTATAAAATCCAAAACAAATTGTTGCAACTAGGCCCTTAAAGTGTTTAATGAGACACTGGCTCCTTGTATTTGCCAATGCTGATATTCAGCCATCAGTTATTTCTCGAGCTAGACACTTTTATGTGCAGATGTCTGGCATTTCTAAGGAGATAAGTAAATGCTGATACCTTAAAAAGCATGAATGCATGAATGTATGTCAAGTGTTGTGTAGACACTCCAGATAGAAGCTGAAGGTACTGTTTCTCTAGGGTATTTGTTGAAATCCAACTACACACACACGCACCTTAGGAATCCTTTAATCCTGTGATATGGAGGAGAGGATTTAAGCAATAAGAGTCCTAAAAATAACACCAAAGTGCCAATATAGGGCACTGATATGATACACCATTGCCGCATAGTCATCAAAGGTGACATGTTTCATCATAAAGTAACTTCTACCAGTCTTATCTCAGCATCACAAGGGGGAACATCTACCTATTAACCCTTTGAACTCTGCAATAGAAATGGTCCAGCAGTGCCTACACTGGTATTTTTGCTTATTGTGATGTAATCCCTAAAATCTGTACAACCTAACAAAAAGGTTATGTAAATCACTAAACCATAATAATTGATAAAAGTAGCAAAAGAAGCCTATAAACACACAAATGTAAAAGCACTAAATCAAAAACAGAGCACGCCAGGCTGCCTACAAGGTGTCGAGTCCTCATCAACAATGGTTAAAGTTACCTATCAAATGAGCACAATAATTTCTCAGTACAATTAAGACATTTAATGTGAGGGTCACATATCAACAAACCAACCTGTAACAACACACACATGCATGAGCATTGTAAATACCAACAAAAACAGGCTAGGCTGCGTGCAAGGGATCCAGTCTTCTTCAAAACCCATCACATACAGTGCTAACAATGAATTATATCATTAATTGGGAATAGCACATACCTTAAAACAGAAGTAACCACAGAAGCCTGACTTTAGAGTCGATTGGTTTTGGTTTGGTTTTTCAGTAAATCCAGAATTTGCAAAAAAAAAGCTTCCTTGTTTTCCTTTTGACATATCTGTATACTGACTACAACACAGAGAAATGAATAATGGTGATTTGGCACGCAGACTGAGCGAGACTAAGAAAGTTTGTTTTTTTCTGATATTTGACTTAAAGTGAGTCAAGTTTATGATATTGCGCTGCCATGCTTCGATGGTGATGGAATAGCATGCATGCTGGTATCTTTATTAAAGTGAATTAGTGATGAATCACCCTCATGCATGAATCATACATCAATAGTAGCCTAATTTTACACATGATCAAAAATGATGAAGATATAGAAAAACAGAAATGCATGGCAAAAAAAAAGCATATTGTCAATATTTTAGAGACCCCCAAAAATTTCACAAATCATGTTTTCAGGGGAGCTCATGTCTTATTTAGAGGAGCCAAGCTCCCCCTGGCTCCCCTGTACTTTGCACTCTGCGCTTATGTGCTCCAAAATACACTGATGGAAACTGTGCTCAAAATTACTGACTCAATCCTATTTCTCTCAATCTCTCTCTGACATGAACTATCGACCTGCTTCTCTGCTCCCCTGGCATTGTCACCACATTTTGCACCGCACATAACGTAATGTAATGACATCATCAAGTTGTGACACAAGTGTACGATGTGATGATGTGAAAGACAGAAGCCTTAGCTTTCAGCTGTAAGAAGAATGAATGCTCTAGCTAATATGGTTTTTATTTAAATCAGTTTAAACAGGATTATGCAAACAACGACCTCCCAAGGCCAGTTCGGGGCTGCCCGTGGGAGGTCATTTTCATAGGGTTAAAAGTGTTAATATCACACCAGCTACAGACAAATTACACTATTAACAAATTCAATGTGGCATATCCCTCAGACCTGTACGGTGAACACTGGCTGAAGAATAATTGTTATCCATTACATGAATAACAATTATTGCACTGGTGCACTGGTTTTAGAGAGGAGGTTGGTTCGATTGTTTTTCAGGATAACTGGAGTCTCCTCTTGTACTTTCAGAGTTCACTCAGAGTCACCTGCATGGGCGAACAGCTGATAAGAGCCTCAAATACCATCTCTCTAGCTGTGTGGTAATTGAGCTGCCAACAGACATCCCTGCCACTGACGGTGACTTGTGTGACAGTCCAGCTCCATATCTGCACTGCGTCTCCAACGGGGAGGTCATGTCTTGCCACTCAAAAGGAGACAACTCAAATCCTTCAGGTCTATGTATAAAATCGTTACTGCCAACACACTTCATTCGTTTTCTCACTATGGTTGGTGACATGAGAAATGGATGTACTATAATTGAGTTCTACTGAGCTGAACTTGAGTAAAAATATCAAAGCTATAACATTTGCCAAAATGTGCTCTTCTTCCACTTGGAGCATTACTACACCTAATCAAATTTGCTGACTACACAGTCCTCCTCTCAGGGTCTGAACAGGAACATGGCTGCTCCTTCCATGATTTCATAGAGTGGTGTGACAATGCAGTGCTGGAGTTGAACATTGCCAAGACCAAGGAGATGGTCACTGATTTCAGGAGGAAGCCCTCTATGACAGATCCAGTGATCATACACGGCAAGGAGGTGGATGATGTGGACCAGTATAAATCTTGGTATCTTGGCACTGTCTTTGATAACACCTTGAAGTTTGAACAAAACACAGAAGCCATAATCAAGAAAGCACACCAACATCAATACTTCCTCAGGAAACTGAATTCATTCAAAACCCATCCTACAAACCTTGTACAGTTCCTTCATCGAGAGTGTTCTGTGTTTTTTCTTCATTTGTTGGTTCCCATCCCTCACTGTCAAAAATAGAAAACGTCTCCAAAACCATAGTGAGCACCTGTTCCAAAATCACCCTCCAAAGCCTAGCCTCATTCTGTGAGCAGCAGGTCAGGGCAAAGGTCCATGACATCATGGGATGTTCTTCACCCCCAGTTCCAGATTCTCCCTCTTGGGCACTGCCTATGCCTCCCCAGGTGCTCTACCAACCAGCACAGAGCATTGTTCACTCTGGAAGCCATCTGCCTGGTGAACAAGGACCTGAAGGACAACTCTGTGCTCTATTTGGAGTTTGGCACATGAGATACTTAAATGCCTATCTGCAATGTGGACTATGTCCTTATTTATGTTTATCTTTATTTTATTATGACTTTTATTATTTTTTTAAATGCAATTGCACTTTCAGTCCAACATAGTCCCAAACAGCTCTTTTGCTTGTAATTGTCTGTCTGTGCATATATCTGTTTCCTGTCTGTTTTTACTTATGCCCAAAATCAAATTGCCTTTGTGGATTAATAAAACTGTATTGAATTGAATTGAATTGAATTACGCTAATGCCAGTTATAGACGCTTGCCAGTACAATCACATTGCTGGCATGACTGGCTGGCATGCTTAAAGCAAATTGATTTACCACATTTCTGCAGGTGAAGAGGGTTTTCCTCTAATGCCTCAGCTTTGGTGTTGTAGAATACTGAGTTCATACCAAAGAAAAAAATAGAGGTAAAGTTACTTAATCACTCACCTACTTAATTATACCTTTTTGATGTCTGTGGGACACATTGTAAGGCCACAATAAGCTTCTTCCATCATTCCTCATCATTCATAACATGGTAACAAAACGTTGATAATGATACAAATAAAACTGTGTCTTGCAGCAGTTACAATGGTGTACTATATGTTTTGGTAGTCAGAGTGGTAGTACTATTAGTGCTAGTAGTAGAAGCAGATGTAGTATTAGAGCATGTCTCCACTGGATGTGTTTGAGACCTTTTTTTCCTGTATTTCAGTCCAACGTCTGATGGAACAGATACACTTCCATTTTAAGCGAAGCAGCTGTCTACACATAATGGCTCACAATTCATTCACGCTTCACTTCACATGAGGACATGCAACTCAATGTGTCATTTCAGGCTTTAAGCCTATTTTTTCTCACATACACATGCAAGTATATGATTGTACATTGGGCTGTAAGCTCTGTCAAACCACTTCTGAAATGATCCACTGACACTGACTGAGGACTGCAGCTGCTGCTGTTGTGCTCTTTTCGCTGCAAGGCTAGTGTAGACAAGGTGTTAGCAGCAGCAGCAGTGACGGAGGTCACCTGGGAAAAATGGGGAGCTGTGTGTGCATCTGTGCAAATGCGTGTTAAAAATTGCTGACTCACAGCCAGTTTAAAGTATTCAGTTCAGAGTGAAGGAATGATAGTTTTAACCTTTAAAACCATGATAGTCATAACTAAAAAGTCATCACACTTCCTAGATTTGCACTGTGTAAGTGACAGCAGTGTTCACACACAGTCTTACACAGTGTTCATATTATGAAACTGTAATGCTTTATTTTACTCTTCTTTTCCTTTTTGCAAAGTAAAAACTATGTATGAACCCAAATTTAAAGAGTGGAAACTTTACCAACTTAACACACTTTCTGTTTTTCTCATAATTTGTACGAAATTGCATCACCCTTTCTGCAAAATATCCTAAAAAAAAAAACTTGTTAAATACCTGCAAATTACTCAGGATGTTTCGAGAAAGTTAGTTCAAAATTAAAGGACCTGTAAAATAAAGTGAAACTAACAGTAAATTGAAAAGGTTCTATGAATTAGTTTTCAGTTTTTCTTGAAGAGCATGGGAGATGCACAATTATAAAGTTCACAAAGTATAAATCCTGTACCACATTTCAACAACAGGGCAATTCAAAGTGCCTCACATAAAACATAAAAGGCATCAAGATAAAATGTAAAAGTAACTTGAGGGAATATAAACAGACATTCAAATACAAGTAATACAATTAAAAAGAGAAAATTAAATAGAAAATAAAAATAAATTAAAATAGAATAAGACAGATACAACAGGGGAGTAAATGTTACAGTGCAGGGTAAGATATTCATCAAAAGCCTCAAATTTGATTTTAAAAAAAGGCAGCGGCAAATATAAAATTCTTCAGCCTTGATTTAAAAGAACTGAGAGTTGCAGCAGACCTGCAGTTTTCTGGGAGTTTGTTCCAGATATGTGGTAAATAAAAACTGAAAGCTGCCTCTCCATCCAGACCTGAGAGGTCTGGATGGTTCATAACATAGCAGAAGATCGGAAATGTATTTCTTTCAGTGCTTTGTCAACCAACAGCAGACCAGAAAAGAAAACAGGACTGCCTGTCTCATCCACTGTATGTATGTACTGTATTCCTGTTCTCATTAAGATGTTGCTTTACTTTTTTCAACTTTTTGTTGTTGTTCAGCAACACACAGGAACTCCTCAGCTACATTCAGACTGAAAACAGCCCTGTGTAAAACAATACCAGGGGTTGTGTTGGTGTGGTCCTGTTGTTTAGAGTGCCAGTGAGACAATGAAATATGACCCAGCAAGTCCAGTTGGAGTAACAGATAATTGCATTTAAAGGCTGATCATAAAAAAATCAGTACAGTGGTTTGTAATACTCACAGCCTGGATTTTAGATAGAGAGATATCACACTGCAGCCATGTTTACTAGCGGGAACATGTGGAATGCATCAGTGTCCAAGGACCTCCAAAAAAAAGTATGAATGGAAGCTCGTGTGCGAACACGGAAAGCATGAAATGGCCTTAAGGTATGTTGACAAGTTAGATTTGTAACATGAAGCTATTTCAGTTTTACCCAATGCACGTTCAGGTTAACTATGGATTTCTTTTAGCTAACAGACCACCAGCTAACGAAATAACACTAGCACAACACACTTTTGAGCTGCCAGAGATCAATGTAAATAATTTAACTACACAAATTAGCTTGGTGTAATGTCTGGTGTTAGTCAGGACTGAGTGTTTTAATGTTGAAGACTCTCACTGATCAGCTGGTGATGTCGCAGTGACTTCTACTGCTGCTTCTCCAGACTGACAGCTAACACATGGATGTATTATAAGAGCTGGATAGGGCTCCGCTGCTTAGCCTTGCGGCCAACTTTTCCTAGTTGCCACTCGTGGTATTGCAGCGAAACATCCTCCTGTCACCAAAAAAAGCATTTTCCCCATAGACCACCATTGTAAAAGGGAAAGCTGCTGCTTAAATACAGTAGCATAATGTTTACTAAGATTTTCTACAGTAACATAATGGTTTCTGCAGTAGTATGAATATTACTGTATAATTACTATTTTCTACAATAGTGTGTTGATTACTGTGATTCACAGTAATTAACTGCAGCAATAGAGCAAGTTACTATGGATTTCACAGACATTTTTTACAGTTTTTTACAGCTTTAAATTTTTGTATGTAATTTGAAAAGGGAAAAATGTGTGATTGAGTGCAGTTTCAAAATACTTTTTCTTGTTCAGATAATTTCAGGTTTCTAATTTATAGCATGACAAAGTTGTAAGGCTGAAAATTGGAGTGGATTTTAATTTATAATTCTCTGCCCAACTTTTTCCCATTGTTGTTGTTCATGTTCATGAAAATAGCATGTCTGATTGCTGACTAAAGTCATAGTACACTAATCTTTATGTACTGTATTGTGTATGTATGTAACACCAAAATGTAGAGCGGTGCAGTCGGACAAGAAGAAGAAGATTAAGCATACAAGGCAGGAAATAATCAGTGTGTGTTGCTTTTGATTTAGTTAATGGAACCAAAATCCTGCCATTTCTGTGCATACATGTTGCGATACAAACTCTTAGGTGTTGCTGGTATATGGTTACATAAAACAGGTATAAATATACTCATGGACAGGTAAATATTTGGCATATACATCCTCACTGTTTATTAACTTGACTGGCAGATTAAAGCCCAAATGCCTCTTCTTTTGTAAAATAAGGATTTGAAAGAACTTTGGTCATTATAATGCACGTCCAACTCAGCAGTGCTCCTGAATACTCAGAGGTATTAAAAACTGCTCAGAACTGTTTAAACTAGGACTCTACAAGCATACTGAATAGCTCAAGAAGGATGTGTTTGGAAGATATATATTCATTGGGTAAACACAGTTAAATCATAAAGCCGTGGTGGGCAATTTCTGTGAAGTAAATGAAGGTGTGATTAATTCAAGTATCCTGGTTTCTGCTCTTGTGTGATTACCAGTAAGCCATGAATCATCCACTGTACCATCCTGTGCCTCAGTCTCATTCAACTGAATTACAGGAGGGGAAATTTTCTAATTAACTGTGGGTTAATTGCTCTAGCAGTTGATGCTAGGAGAACAACCCAGTCACATATCAAAATGTGTAATAGCTACATTGGTCCACAGCGCAAAACATATTAGTTTCACAATAATGGCTCTAAAATTGTGAGATGACTACATTGTTTGGCCTATTCTTTTCTATTGGCCCGTGTCCACGTCACGTGTTTCTCAAATTTATGTCTGAGAAAACCAAAAAAAAAGAAAGAAAAAAAACCTGACATTAGTTTCGGCATTAAAATGCGTTTTGATAATATTTCTAGAGAGAAATGTGCATTTTATTTTCATAATCTTCATTCAGTGAATGTATAAGATTTTTATTTTGTCAGATTTTTGCAGGCTTTCTATCGTTGCTATTGTGCTTGTCTAATGCTGATATCGCTGAAACCACGAATCTTACATGTTTGATCATTGTCTTTGTGTTGTGTTGTCATCTGGGCTGTTATATTAGTTGTGTTATTTTATATAATTGTTTGATTATGTTCTTTCAATAAAAAAATGTAGATTTCAGAGCAGCCCATGGATGAATCAAATTTGAAATCCAAAATTTGAAGCGTTGCGATTGGCTGACCTGAGGACCCACCCTGAATCTTTAACCTTCTCAACACAAAAACACAAAAGTGTCCTTGATAACTCAACAATACAATTGTTGCCATTGGTGGACTTCATTCCATTTCAAATTGTCGCTGGTCGGCCACAACCCATGTCAAAACACCACTATCTCTTTTAAGAAAAGACATTTTATAGCCTGTGATTGTAAAAGTTGCTCATTTAATTTTATATTTCCAAGGATATGTGGCTGAGGGTATTTAATATGAAATGATCCTTCTTAAAACATAGAGTCAATTAATATTGAGTCACATCATCCAATAAAGCACTCCAGCATTAGAAATGTTATCAAAACACATTTTAATGCCAAAACTATCTTAAAATATTGCATTTTCCACTGAAAATAAAAGGAATGTCTGCGATTTTTTTGTTGTTGTCGTTTTCACAGACAGAAACTTGACAGTCATGTGACATTGACGCAAGCCAAGAGAAAAGAATAGGCCGAACCCCCCCCCCCCCCCCCCCCAAAAAAAAAAACAAAAAGCGTAGGCATCTCAAAATTTTAGAGCCATTATTGTGAATGTTTTGCAGTGTGGACCAATGTAGCTATTACAATTTTTGATGTGTGACTGGGTTGTGGAGGAGGATGGGCATCATGTGGTAGCGCATTCTTTTAACTTTAAAGGGTCTCCAGGGCTTTGCCAATGTCACTTCCAGTTTACAGAGCATGCTTTTAAAGTTTAAGGAAAATCAGGCTGTCATTTCATCTCATCTTTTCATCAGCAATGATGTCAGAGAAAAAGACAAACTAATTAGGTTTTGAGTACAAAAAATAGTTTTTAGAGCTCTTGTCTTTTTTTCCCTTCATTGTTAGAGTATATGGAGAGCAGAAACTTTCCACTTAAAAGCTAGCTGTATCTTGCATGAAATGTTACCAAGTAAACACTTCAAGGTGCCCTGTAGAGTTTTCTTGTAAACAAACAAAAGTAATGTTTGCCTTCAATGTTTCTCACCAAAAAGTACTGTGTATCCATGAGGTCTCAGTGAAAGAGCATGAAACGGCAGGAATGAGTATCACGTTGCTTATATGCTCATGTATGTATTTGCGTCCTTGTGTGCATGCATGATTTAAACAACATGGGTGCCCACTAGTTAAAACATTGCTCCACAGTGCTTCTAGTGGTCAAGAAATACCTTTAAAGTTTAGCTACCTGTACAAAATTCATACAGTATTTAGATAATCTGCTAACTAATGTTACTCAATTGATTTCATGATACATTTTGTCTGGAGGAACTACTTCTTTGTTGAGTGGGAGCATTGAGCTGAAACCCAGAATATTTATTTTTCAGATAAAAAAACACAAATAAAACAAAAGTTTTAGAAGCAGAGGTGTGCAATGTCTCTGTGTGAACTGACAGTGGGATTTTGGCAGCTGAAGACCAGATAATAAACAGCTTCAATCAGGAATCTGGCTCTTCTTCTGTCTCTGTAATTACTCTACATGGCACCTGCCAGAATAATTGCTAATTTGCTCTGAATGAGTACAGTTCTTACACTAAACCAATACTCAAAGGGAATATTTTACATTTTACTGTAAATTACATAAAAAAAAAGATAAATCTGTAGAATCATGTATCAGAATCAGAATTGTTCTGTATGACCTTCATTATACAACATTGATACAACATAAGTACAGGGGTACAACACACCTCATTTCTATTCCACTGTAAAATGCATCTGTTGCTATCTGAATTCCATTTGTTACTTGAGGGAAAAAAATCACTGGCTGTTCCATATCACTTCTGATATGGAAATGTACCATTCTGTGTATGTTTTTGTTGATGAAAACAGAGATACCTCTGTGAGCGTGAATGTGTGGGCATGCTCAGGCAGATATTTGAGTGCAGCTTGTAGGCAACATTACATTTTATGACTGACGAACCTGATAGATTGCCGTGTATTGGAATTCCTTTGGTCTGGTAACATCCTGTAATAACAAGCACAAAACCCTTTGGAGACAGACGTCTTGTCTTTCTGGTGATTTCAAACTTGCGTTCCGCCTCTGCATGTCTTCTTTATAACACTGATTCAAACATCACTGTCTCACAACAGTAAATTAAAAAGAAAATTCTGTGTAGAGTTCTTATTACATGCAAAAATGATGCCTCATATCAGTTGTATAATTTACTTAATCTTGGTTCTTGGGATGCAGCAGAAATGCGAGCAAATATGCTGAAAAGCCCTTTAGTTCCTGATTTAGTTTCAGAGTTGAATTTCCTCGGCATGAGTGGCTCGGGTTAAAAGTTGAGTCAGTGTGACTGGAACAGGGGACAGGTTCTGGCTTTAATACAACAAAACTATTGTAATCTGTAATTTGTAATCACTGTGTCTTGTTTTCTAAATCAAAATGCATTTGTTTGTAGCCGTGCTTCAAAAAAAGTTAAGAACTTATTTATGCTTTTGCCTCAAATTCTTTCATCTTGTTGTCTCTCGGGTCTTCTTCTGGGACGCAATTATCAATTGAAAAGGCTTATTGACAGAATTTTCTGGTGAGCCATTTTTACACATCTTTCTCCCAATTATTGTCAAAACTACTCAAGACATATACATTGTTAGAGATACTGCTATTGGGAAAGGTTGATCAGCTTTGTTAGTTACCTACTTGATAATGTCAATAATGAGTTTCAGTAAATAATTTATTTGTGATCATGATATGTGGTTAATTAATGACATTAATAGCAATAAGGTGAACTTGTAAGCTGAACAGGTAACAGTCAAGTGTATGATATGCTGCCAGTATGAGTTATGATACATTGCACTAGTGTCCCAAAGGGACACATGGCCATGGCCATCTTCTCATTTCAAATACGTTTGCATTAACATTCTTCTGTTTTCATCCACACTGCTGGGAAAGATTAGACCCTGTGTTTGCACTTCAAATACTGAATACATTTTCGAGGGAAAATGCAACTCCGCCTCTACAATGTTATTAATGTTGAATATGAGAGCATATAAATAATGTACAAGTACAGTAGTATCATCAGATCATACAACATGAGTATAGTTGGGAGTGTATTAGCAACAAAATAATAACAGAAGATGAAACATCTGAAAGTTAAACAAAAAATCAAGCACATAAAGCAATAAATGTTAGCACCGAAATACTTTGTTATTCTGTCGCCTCACATCATGATGGTCCTGGATTCAAACCCACTGGCTGGTGGTCTCCTTTTAGTAGGGAGTTTGTGTTTTCTCCTTGTGTCTGCACAGGTTTCCCCTGGGGTTTCTCTCACAGTCCAAAGACATGCATGTCAGGTCTACTGGATCCTCTAAATTGTCTGTAAATATGAACGTGAATGGATGTCTGTTTACGTGTTTTAGACAGTGAGATACTGATGACCTGTCGGTGTATCTCGCCTCTTGTTTCAGTGTGTGCTACAATATGGCTCCAGCCCTCTGTGGCCCTGAACAGGACATAAATATAGGATGGATGATTTAGCAGCAACTAAATATCTCAAATGCAATAATGAGTCTTCTTTAGGTAATAATTTCACCTGCCTGTAGACTGCTACTGGAAGAGTAAATCAAATTGAAATGACACATACATCATAGCACAGCTGGTAAGTGTATTTTTTGCTTGTCCTCAGTTAATACTGCAGCACCAATTTTGACAGTTATCATTGTTAATAGGAAAATAAGATGAAGTACATTTTTCGCTTTATTGAGTGCTGAACAGGACACTATGAGTGCTAGTATCACAAACATTGTGTTGGCTAACCATATGCTAAAGCCAACAGGTTATACTAAAGCACTCACTGTATTTATGCTCACACAGTAATTTGCTTACTATCCCCTTACTAATTTAAATGAAACCGAATGCAAATGTAGAGAAAAACTGTACTTTGCTAATATTGAAGTTGCATTTATCCAAATGAACACAACAGCTGCAAACTGATAAACATCTATCCTTCCCTCACCATCAATTTAATATCTCATCATTGCAAATATACACTCACTGGCCACTTCATTAGGTACACCTGTGCAATCTAATGTAGTCCAATACAACAGCTCTGCCATAAATTCTATAATATTTTGACCACTCCATTAACATGTATGAGGGGGACAAAATATTAGGAGCACTTTTCAATATAATGCACTCCAGTACACCACCACCATCCACTACAATCTCAATAATACACATAAAGTAGAATTATCACCTTCCTGACAATGTCAACAAAAACTGAGAATGTATAAGCTTTGTAAAAGTAGAATTTATAGCAGAGCTGTTGTATTAGATTGCATTAGATTGCACAGGTGTTCCTAATGAAGTGGCCATAAACATGCAGCCTCTCAATAATCATACAAATGGATGCATTCAGCATCTTTTAACTTAATGAAAATCCTCCAATCACAATCAAAATATCTCATTAGAGTAGATTTTACTGAAAATCTATCTCATGCTTTTTACATGTTGATAAAAGATAAATGTAGAAATACAACAGTAAATAACACATTTACTGTGTGTGATAGTGATTCAGTGTTTGAATGCACTCAGAGAACATTCTGAAATATTTTCATGCTCTACTGGACTATTGCTGTTATGATTATATTTATAAATAGTTAGAAACATCACTTATTTCACCTGGCTGTTGCACAAGGTACAGTACATATTCATTTTGTACATCACTTCTACTACAAACACCTAACCAGCTGCTGACAAGAAAGAGGTGTGTCAAAGGCCATAATCAAACTCTCTAAAACTCATTAGAGGAGATTCTGTTGAGAACAGTCTTGATGAGGAACTGACAGGAATATCATTAACATCAGTTCTCTTTGACACCAACTTAGTGGAATGTAAAATAGGTAGTGAGTCTTAAGGTGTATGTGCCATCATGAGGGCTGAGTGGAGAGGATAAGGTGGATGATATCCAATTAAATAGAAAAAATGGTGGTGAATGTGGATGAACTGATGAAACTCTAGTGAAATATTGTAGTGTTATTATTATATTCCAGCGCGCAGAAGATACAATAACCAGAGGTATGGCAGTATCTGCCCAGTTTGTGAAACCGACATCCAGACAATTAAATCAGCTTCCAAACCAATTACAGATAGTGACACTGATGGAGGTATGTGGGTGTTCAGGCTCAAGCTGCTATTGTGACTGTCCACTACAGCTTTCTATTCCTAGTCTCCACCTTACAACACACTCTTGCATTCTCAGTGCTGGTTCTGCAGCTAAATTCTGTAATGCTTTTAATTTATCTTCCTTTAATTCCACTTTATTTCCTCACAATCCAGATGCTCTGTTAAATTCATTTAACAATCGGTGCCTATCCATCCTCGACCAAATTGCACCGTTTAAAACAAGGAAACAAAAATCAAATAACCTCCCCTGGTTGAATGATTACACTCAAGCACCAAAAAGACTCTGTAGAAAATCTGAACATCACTGGAAGGTAAACAAGTCCAAAATAGCACCTAACACCCTTAAAAACCCTATGTTAATTTATCAGAAAGCAATTAAGGATGCAAGATTGGCCTATTTTTCTGAATTAATATCCAGAAATCACCGCAATCCTAAAGTTCTATTTAGGGTAATTGATACAATTATTAATAGTCTTACTGGTCCCTCCACTTCTCTTTTGGAACCTGACTGTGAGCTGTCCGAAAAATGTCTTGCTCATTTTGTTAAAAAGGTGGAAAGTATAAGGTACCAAATCCAGCCTGACCCTTGCATTTCTCATGTTAGTTCTGCCTCTTTTCCCAGTTTCAACCCATCACAATTTCAATGTTAGAGGACACAGTCTCCCATATGAACTCCTGCTGCATCTCAGACATTATCCCCACTAAACTGCTCAAGGAGATATTTCCACTGTTGGCCCTGTTGTTTTGCAAATTTTTTAACAATTTTCTGGCTTCTGGTTCTTTTCCAAACAGTTTTAAGCTATTATTCATCCACTTCTAAAGAAACATAATTTGGACCACATGTCCTTAAGTAACTACAGACAAATCTCCAAGTTGTTTTTTTATCTAAGGTTCTGGAGAAAGTAATTTCATTTAAAATGATATGTTTTCATGAATAATAATAGTGTTTTTAACTGTTTCCAGTCTGGTTTTAGAGTCCGTCATAGAACCAAGACAAGGTTAAATTTACTAATGACCTACAGCTGACAGAGGTGACTGCTCGATTTGAGTTCTTTTAGATTTAAGTGCCGCGTTTACATCACTTACATTGCTCAGAAACTTGGGTAGGCTCTCAACTTATTTCGTTCATACCTCTCCAGCAGAACTTTTTCTGCTGCTCTGGGTAACTCTGCTTCCTCTAGCTCAGTTGAGTTGTGGTGTCCTTCCAGGTCCTGTTCTTGGCCCCCTTCTGTTTTCCATATTCATGCTGCCTCTCAGCCATATTATTCAGAAGCATGTGGTGCTTTACCATTTTTATGCTGATGACACCATGCCGTTATAACCCACAAATCCTAGCTACCTAGCAAATCTTAGAACTTGCCTCTCTGATATTAAATCCTGGATGTCCATGAACTTTCTTAAATTTAATGATGATAAGTCTTAGGTCATTCTGTTCTCTGACCCTAACCCCAAATTTCATCAGCTCTTTTAGTGCTAATCTTGGCGATCTGTCAGACTACAGAGCAGCTTTTTCCCTCAGGCTGTGAGACTCCTCAATTCATCCTCTGCACTACAACATAAAAAATAGTTTTGTTTTTGTGACTGGTTGTTTGTTGGTTCATTTGTGTGGTTTCGGTTTTTGTGTGTGGCACTGGGATGCTACACTTTACATTTCGTTGTGCAATTAATTTTTTTTTTAAATTGCTATTAAATTTTGTACTGAAATTCATGGTTCCCAGAGGTTGAAGTCTAAAATGACTTTGGTGATCCCCTTAATTTCCATCTATTGCCACCAGGAGGTTGACATTTTAGTTTTTTTAGTGTGTCTCAACGGCTATTGGATTGATTACAATGAAATTTTGTACAGATATTCAAGGTGTTAAGAGGATGAATCCTAACAACTGTGAATAACAATACAGTATTTACTGAGGTTAGCAACACAGACAGATATTTGTCAATTAGACTCCATTGCTGTGAAGCATCTTCATTAAACATATGCCCATATGATAGGAGATAGGACAGGCCCTGGTGGTGGTGGAGTAAAGCCAGCAGGTGGTTAATGGATGGATGTGTCTCTCTGGACATTATAGAGGTCATGGTGGTGATGAGGAGGAGGTGGGTTGCGCAACACTAGATCTGAAAGACAGAATGGCAGAATAATGACAATATTTAAAGAACAGCATCTAGGGATTGACTGGCTCGAGGAATGCAGGTAGAAAGATCATTGGTCAGGTATATGTGATGTTGAGTATAAATAGGAGATGTAAAGGTAGAATGTGAGGGAAAAGATCCTCCTTATTGAATTTTCACCAAAAGCTTCATTTTATGACCATTGCATGCAAAATGAATGAATTCCCATCAGCTTCAGCTGTCCTTTAGTGCTAGTTAACTAATGTTAGCATGCTAACACACTAATTTAAGATGGTCAACATGGCAAACATTATACCGTCAAACACTGTCATTTCAGCATTGTCACTGTGAGCATATTTGTATGATGACATAAGCATTTAGCTCAATGCACCACTGTGCCTAGGTACAGCCTCACAGAGCTGCAAGCATGGCTGCAGACTATTTGTCTTGTTACTAAATGTTTTCTACACTTCAAAATGCCTGTGTTTGTGTTTAAGGCTTTGAAGGGATCGGTCCCCAGGCCATTATCCAGCCCTACACACCAGCCAGTGCCCTCTCTGCCACCAATGATGACTCGACTCCTTCCTGTACCTCATCACTGTTATGACCCTCCTCACTCCAATCAGAACAGCAGTCGCTCCTTATCTTGCATCTCAGAGTGAGAAGCTTTCTTTCTAAGATGTACCTCACATTGACCTCTTTAAATGGAATTATTTCCCATCTCTGCTTCCACCTTTTTTCTTTTTTCAAGAAATACCTTTTATCTCTCATCACTTATTTCTTTATTTCCTGTCTTTTCTCCTCATACATGATTGTTCTGTAGATCAAATATTATTGTAAGTGCACTAAGGTCCTGAAGTGGTCCTCATTGTCTAATGCTATGTTTATGTAATATTTGGTGATTAAGGAATCAAAGCTTATCTTGTTGCACTCTTGGCATCAATTTTCTGTTATGTGTAGGCTACACATTTCTTTCTACTACAGGGCATTCAGAAAATAATGTGAAATTACTTTAAAGATATAATATGTATGAACTGTGGATTGCAATGTAATTATATATCTCAATTAAACAAATGACATATAATGTTTTAATTAGTCAGCTTTAGAATTGCTGGTAGGTGTATTTTTGAACTGTCTAGAGAGACGGGCTTGCTGTTTCTCTATGATTCCAATCTTTATGCTAAGATTGTCTAATCACCTTCCACTTCTAACTCTGTACTTCATGTGTGTACAAACGTGACTGGTATCAATGTTCTCATCTAACTTGCTTTGACGGGAAAGCAAATAAGCATATTTCCTCAAATGCTGAACTATTCAGCAAAGAGAATATGTAGAGAGATGAAAATTAAAGTGGTAGTTCTTTGAGACCCCTAAGCCTAGTTGGGTTTAATGTATGAATGCCAATGACATTTTGTTCCCCATCCTTATCTGTCCACTACTGAAGACACCAGTCTCTTATTATTCAATTCACAACTATGAAATGCCAGCAAAGAACTAAAAGATGAGTCTGTCGATGCTGAATCAAATCAGCATGTTTTAACTCTAAAGCGCTGACAATCTTCAACATTCAACGTTTTGCAGCCAGTAAAGTATTTTATTAAATGTCTTTTGTGAAGTAATTTGTTGGCCTTACACACAGAATAAGTACTATTAGCAGTCTTAGATTACAACAAATATCTTAAAAAGGAAGAAGCCTGCAACAGAAGCTGCAGTCCAACTTTAAACAGTCAAGTATATAAAACAAAAATAGTTTTAAATCTGATCATCATGGATAACAATGTTAGCTGTTGCTGGTGCACTTGGCATCATGTAAGTATATCTAAAAAGTGTGCACCAGCCCTGTGGAGTGACAGAATACCAAGCAAGCACATGCTAGATGTTTTGTCCATTAATCTCATTCGCAAATCTACCAGCAAACATATTTCATGGACGACTGCTTTGAGCAGCAGCTTCTGTCAGATTTCTGTAACTGTGGCATGGATATCTGCCTTTGTAGATAGTCATGGACTATAATCTACTAACTCAACCAGAACCACAATCCATGTTTTGTCTGTATTCGACTGTAAAAATGTGTGAGCCAAACTTTTTTTTTTGTAATTTTCTGAAATACAATTGACAAGGTTGTCTCTGGGGTTCACACATGGAAACACATGTTTCCACACAAACAATAAACTAATGGCAACATATACAGTACTGACAGAAAAGTAAGGGGTCAAAGACTGAACTTTGGGGCTCACCACAAGAAATACTCATTATTTTCTGAACATAACTCTCCAAAATAGACTTGGCTATTATCACCATTATTTTATGTCACTGTTTGATTTTTTTTTTACAGTTTGTAAAAAAACAACTCACAATAGCCATGCCAAAACAATTGTGTAATTTTGGAGGGATTTTTTGCCTGTGGTGGCCTTTTTATCAATTACTCTGATTTCCCCCTCTTTCAGTCCATTAGCTAGAGGAAATTTTGACATGGGCTTTTTCAATCCGCAAGCAGGAAATACAAGCAGGTGAAGTCTGGGTGGGCAGCAATAACAGCCAAACAACTCAGCTGTCATGCCCTTTAAAAGCAGAAAACATGGGCTTGGAGTAGAAGGGAAGAGTCCCAATACACAAATATAAAGCATCCCAAATATGGACATAAAGCAGCAAATGATGTCCAAATTTACATGATGTCCCCATGATGTTGAAAGACACAGAAATTCCCTTGATTATGTTCACAGTGCATTAAGGTGCATACACAAATACTAAGAGGTCTGTATGTGTGTTTCTACCAACTAAAACTACTATTATCTCTTGCACTTCATAGCTTTGTAGTTCCTTTGTAACCATAATATTACAAAATAGGTACAAGTGCAAAAAAATGATTTTCATTTGTGACTTCATTTGTGCTTTTGCCAATGCAGTCCCTGAAGTTACTCTATAAAATATATATACCTAGAAAAATCAAATAACATAACAACAAAACAAGAAGTTTTGTAAGCAATACCGCTTTCATCTCTTTATAACAGCTTCTTCAAGAGCTTTGCAGAAGAATACAAAAGTGCAGTGTTGACATCCTGTCAAAATAAACCCAAATAAACAAAAAACAAAGAAACATGATTGTGTAGGCTTCTGGCTTTGTAACAGAGCTACTATAGTGGTATGAGCACTTGCAGTGTTTCCCTTCGGGGAATCAGCTAATGAATCCCTCCACAACTCTGTAATGTGGATTGCAAATATTGTGTATAGCTTCATAAAAGCCTGCTGAAAACACAGAGCAGGTTAGAGCCAAATCAATCCACACACACACACACACACACACAAGGAAACTATTAACAATGTTGTAACTAACTGTGGGTTTAGTGCAGATAGAGTACAGAAAAGATTTTCAGAGGAATAGACTTGAGACAAAGATGGTGTAACCAAATAAACGCAGTCGTGAGAAAAACACTGTATTTGATATCACTGACAATAGAAACCATATATGATGTCTTGATTTGCATCTCTTTAAAGTCACTGTGTGTTATTTTTCCATATTTATTTCCCAGGTGCTCAGGAAATGGGACTATTCTTTGGGCTGCAGAATACATGGAGAGTTTTCCTAACAGATAAATCAGTGCTGGACAGTAAGTCACTACACCCACTCAATGCCTCATCAGACCTCCTCCTGGGACTGTGTATGTGTATGTGTGTGTGTGTGTGTGTGTGTGTATGTGTACATACTTGATACCTGATTGACAGCTTCCTCACTGTCCTCTTAGTTTTGCTGCACCTGTTTGGGATCATTTTTACATTTATCATTGTTATTAGTTCATAGAGTTTGGTGACATCACATAATTCACAGCATAACTCCACTCAACTTCAATCTGATGAGAGGTGTCATTAGCCTCAAATTAGCCTCTCATTAGTATCAAATCAAAATCATTCATGTGGGCATGCACACAGTTGGTTTTAGTATCTATCTACTAGGCCTGAACAATTAATCATTTTTATATCACATTTATCCCATAAGACTTTAAATTAAATCATACAACCACAATTTTAGTTGAATTATTAACAATGTCTTAGCTGTAAAAAAAAAAAAAAAAAAGTGTTGAAAGTTTAGTATTAATTTATAATGACAACTGTTTATGGCAAGTTTAGGCAGCCATAACTAATTAATGTTAATTTGGTGAGCCTGGCAAACTACAAAACAAAGTGACTGTTGTCTGGCTCATATGCTTCTTGCATGGTGGTCACTGTGCAATTTATGTTCAGCCAAAAGTAGTTTCCTTGATGAGGAAACACTACTCATCTCTTCACCATTTGAATGTTTGAAAAGGTAGACTGTGTCTTTATGCCCTTCAAAAAGACCAGCATAGTGGGAGTCCTCATCTAGGTGATCGCAGTGAGTCGGGTGTTGATTGAAGCTCATCACATTAAAAGGTCTGAATGATGACCTCCGGTATTTAGGACTGTGAAACAGCTTATCTCGTCAGTCTATGAAGCTAACTATGGCTGAAGCAGCTCAAAGGCAGAGCTGTCAATTTTTATCATTGTCATGTCAGGGACATATAAAAAGCACTGTCATATGTGACTTACCAGGAGTTTGTCATTATTACCAGAAAACAAGATATTTAAATGTAACACCACTTTTTAAGGATTATTTTAAAATGTCGGCCTGAATGTGCACACATGCTACAGTAAATGAGCAAGTTATGTCCAGTTCCACTTATTTGATCCAAGCTTTAAAAGGAAATTCTAATTTCATACAACCTGGGTCTTATTTTAATAGTGTTGTTATAGTAATATTGATAATAATAATATTGTACCAAGTAAGCGCCAAGATCTTAGAACAAGGCATCATGGTTTTAAACAAATCCCATGGTTAGGAAAAACTTGTTTGGAATAGAACATGAAAGGGAAACATTATAATCATCACATTTATTATTACAGTTTTCCTGTTCAATGAGAGATTATTACTGATATTTCGGGTAAATCGTTTTCATTTTTAAATCCAAATAAAATGGTTTAATATAGCTAAATTGGCAACCTGTCTGATCACCTGACCACTATTGTTTCTTGCCGTCTCAGACTTTTTTGTAGAAATGTCACCATAATCTCAGATAGAAAGTAAACTGAGTAGATAAACTAAGATCTCCCTTTTAATGATCTTTTTTAAAAAAAATAGATTATATACAAAACAATTTAATTAAAAAAGAATTATACAAATTGAGCATGAATATCTCATGACTTGTGTGTGATTATATTATGCTGCCCTTTTTAAGTGTAGGCACCATATAAACCCTAATTTTCTGATTTGCTGCCTTCCATGTACTAACATGCTTAACATAAATACTGAGTGAGGGGTGGCGGACAACTTTGATAATCTTGTATTGTTTTCAGTACTCTCACTGCATCCATGTCTAAAAAGAGACCTGTGGGTGGGAGAGATTACTGTATAGTCTACTTCAATCCTGCTGTACTTCTCATCTCAGCAGCTGTAGGTGTGGGAGACTGCTGCGAAACAGTCCTCACTACTGGTATGTGTTAACAGTGTGGCCCACCACCTTCTGTTTAACAGTCTAGGTAGAATATTTGTGCCCCAGGTCTCTCCTTCAGCCTTTGTCCACCTCTCCTTTTAACCTGCGATGCTGGGGTTGGCTAGAATTTGCATTTATTGGCGGTGTTTCTCCCACCCTCTCCGTAGCAGTTTGGTGGTGCTTTGCTTTCTTTCACCCAGTGGGTCTTTTGTCACAGAGTGTGGTATACTGCCCACCCTTCAGCCTTCTGCTTGTGCAGTCTGGTTAGGTGGAGAGTTGTGCTTTGTTCTGGTGTGACCTATTATAACTCTTAAGGTTATGCTGTCTTGTCAGTGTCTCACCAAGGGTACATCCACAGAGTCCTGTTAGAGAGTGACGCCTGTATGAAATAGAATAATAGTTATAAAATGTAAACCTAGGTCTCCATCACAGGAGGGGCCATGTAAGGAGTAACCTTCCACTTGCCACCGAAGTTTTACAGAATGAGGAGTAGGGAGATGACTTTTTTAAAGAGGCAAAAGTCATACATATCAATAAGCTACTTCTGATTGGCTGTGCAGATCAATACATCTATCCATCATTTCAGCCCCTCAAGGGTCGCAGGGGGCTGAGGCCTATCCCAGCACAGTGTGGGCATGACCAAGGGTACGACATATCATGCACATTTCCAGGTCTATATTTTTATTCTGGGGCCTTACTGGAATATCTTTGCATGTTGCCCCTCAGTTCAGCCTCTGTCTGAAACAGGCCTTTTTGGCTCCTGTCTCTTAAAGGCCCCCCTCCTGATGAACCCACTCTGCTCACTCTTATTGGTTAGCTGCTGGAAGCTGCCCCTTGGCAGATATCTGCCAACTCCAGAGGCTATGCAAACAAAAATTAGTAATTGGATTTCACCTCTTTTTCTTGTTCTTTACATGAAATAAAAAATTCTCAAATACATCCATATATGTTTGAGCCAAAATCCAATCCGGAGTATGAGAGCGGACAACGTGAACAACCCATGCAACACCCTTAGCAACAAAGACTATGGAACAGACAGCCGTTTATGGGCATACACAAATGAAACAACATCAGTTTGATGAGGAATTAGAAGTAACATTGCATTGCAAATGGGAATGTATTTTGAGTAGGGGGTTCAGTAGTCTTGACTGAACCGAATACGTGAATATATATATACAAAGTGGAGCACCCCCAGCACCCTTACTTCGTGCAGCTATGGTGAGTGGCAAAGTCTGTAGAATCTTGAGTTCCACTTCTTGAAAAAGGCAAGAAGATGTCATCTGCTGTGGAAAGCTCTGAAGGTTGCAGGAGTCAGGCAGCACCCCTTAAGGCCATGAGGAGTCAGTGGTCAAGCTGCAGGCTGGCTCAGAAAATAATCTCTGACCTGTTTCATACCCTCTACCCAGAATATCAGCCTCTCCCTTGGGCAAGCTACCAAATACAGGTTTGGCCACTAAAATGTATTTGTATAGGTATCCATTTGAAGGCCTTAAATAGACAGAATAATTCGTAAACTGTGGACCTGCTGCTGTTTATTGTACTTTACACTGATGTTTGTGTTGTATCAGTAATTTGAATATATATCTACTAAATCTTTTGTTTGATGTTTCTTTTATCAGCAGCTCTGATTCATAGATAAATTTCCCCTTGAGGGATAGGTTTATCTGATCTTAAACATGTAAATTCAAACAAACACAAACCTAATCATATGCATGATTAGGTGAATATCTTCTCTTTCTCCCTCTCACTCACTCAAATGCAGACACACATACACACACATGTACAGGCATTGTAAACAGGCAGTGTGTGTTGAACAGTGGAGATCATGGAGTTAGGACACTGAATTATTCATCCAGTCCTCTCTGTCACTCTGTGGTTACACAATACTGAGCTCCTGTTCACATGCATTAGTAGCAAAGCAGAGTTCACACACATGCACACATTTCGCTGCATGTCAGTGTGGTGCTCTGCCTCTGTATCTCCATTGACGGTGAGCTCATCCCAGCCACTGTTTCAATGCCTGTGTTTATTTTGCTTGATTTTTCCAGCCGTTCCTCAGCACTTGTTACCCTCTTGGCCTTGTCTTTTCCCTCTGTGTTCTGTGTCACGGACTCTGTCTCCAAGCTTCCACCTCCCACTGATTGAGGGATATTCGTTATTGATGCAGTGTGCCATTGCTCCAAAAGTGACAGGCAGCCGTTGGATGAGAACATGGGGTTTGAAATTGGTGCGTGGGATATCTACATCTCATTACCTGGTTGCCTCTATGCATCTGACACATCAAAGTCTGAGAGAGTTACAGTCTACAACACATCAAGAATATAAGCCACAAAGCAAGGATGTGGCTTCAACTATATTTCATGTGGAGCTACGGCAACTAATGCTATTAATTTAAAACAAACTGAATGAGAAACTGATAAAAACCTAGTGATGTGCAGCCACCAATGAATAGAAAAGCGTTTCCTTTCAAAACATATCAACTGATTAATAGCCACAGTCTGATGGCTGCTCTTAGCATTCAAGCATGATTTCCATTTGTAATTTAATTAATATTCAATTTTACATTTCCTGAAACATGCTCATTTCGTTCTGCTTTAACAAACTAATTACTGGCAGAGGAGGAAAAACAAATTCTCATTAAGTTGTGTCCCATGCCTCCTCATTTTACCTAAATTGTAACTGAGCTGTGTTGGCTGACAGAGAGGGAGACAGAGAGAATGAGAGACGTTAAGAATCAAAGACCTTAAATTTGATTTATTGACAGCATATCCAGATGAAAACCATTGACATCAGGAGCTAAAGCAAGGTTTACTTAATCTTTGAGCTTGTTGTGTTTTTGTGTAAGGTATGAGTATGGGGATATTATTGTAGCTAAATTATTTGCCAACGTATGTGGAGAGTTGTGTCACTGACTTGTCTGTATTTCAAGCTCTTGGAACAAAATATACTTTTCAGCCATTAATATCTCATGCATATTTACAGATTTGTCTACACATTTACAGTATATGTACAAATTTACAGATCTATGTAGGCATTTAGAGATCTGTATACGCATATAGATTTGTTTACACATTCACAAATCTCTATACACTTGCAAATCTGAATACAGATTTGTAGATTTTTTTTTACACATTTACAAATCTGATTATGCACATACAGTTACACAACTCTCCACAAATGTTTGCAAATAATTTAGCTACAATAATATCCCCATACAGGAGCTACAATAGCTACAGCTAAAAGCGACATTGAAAATCTGCCACCAAAACGTGATTTCCAGTATAATGAATACCTTGCTGAGTGACAAGGGATGTGCTGTTTTGCTGCTGTCACATCAGTAAAATTAATTGGATCAGTTTAATTAATAAGAATAGCTAGAAGTGTAATTTCACAAATTAGAATATTTTGCTGCCAATTAATTATCATATTTCAAATGAGAAGATATTAATAAAATATAAAACTGTTCATAATAGTGAAGCATGCCAAAATGTCAAGAATCAGAAAAATACATTGTTAAAGTATCTTTTTCTCTCTTTTTATACACTTTATATTAGCACAATTACAAGCTTACACACAACTGATGCTGATAAACAGTTTTAAAGTTTCAAAATAGCAGATATACTATTAGATAGATTGAAGAGAAGAAAAATACATTAAGAAATGGACTGACTGGGTGAATCATAAGACTTATTCCAAACCCCCAGGAACAGCATAAGACCTTGTGAGACTTTTACATTCACATGCAAAATACATGGCTGTAAAACTATAATGACATTTCCCGCACATCACAGACAGTCAAAAATGTCTCCTGCAATTATGGCAATATGAGCACTTTGGTCCAATATATATTTAAAGCCACCTACAGATGTACTGGCCAGTCAGTCATCTCAGCTAGAGAGAGAACATATGTTACTGGCCATTAGAGAATAAAGCAGGAGAAATATTTTTAGTACATGTGCTCAATGAGCAACTTCCCTGGAATGAATGGTCAGCATATCTGGATTTCTAATCCATTGTTTAATACATTCTTGATTTATTCTTATCATTATCTGATGCATCTTTGATTTGCAAGTAAACATTCAGAGTTTTCATCTACTCCCTGTCCTTGCATACTTTTGTTTTGGAGTTGTACTTGAAGCACTATAATGTCATGTATAATAACATGATGAAGCAAACTTTGAGATGAATCCTCGATGCATATTTTTTCCATTTTACTCCTGTTTTGTATTCTGAGGAGGCAACATTTCTAATAAGCTATATATTTGCATCACAATACCACAGCTAAGCAGATGGGAGTAAAATAGTCAGTTAATGTTGCAGTGGTCATTGAGACAATGCTATTCTCATTACCCTGGAGTTAATGGTGTATTGTAATGTACCTTCATTCCTAGGTATATTGTTTTATTAAACAGAAGAACTATAGCATTTTATACAAATACCATCTTGCAGACTGCTCTATATTCTAAACATTTGTTGCAATATCAATGCCCAAATATGCAACTATGTTTAACAAACAACTTAACCATTTTGTCCTCCTTTTCATCTGCTGCAACTTTATATGTGGCCCACATAATGTGTATTTATAGTTTAAAACCAATGTATTCATCAGTAATGAACAAGTGTTAATCAATTAGCATTTAAATAAAACAATAAAAAAAACTTTTAGTCACATGGGAATATAAAATTTTACATATAATTATAATGTTGTTATGGCAAAGGGGTTAGCAGAGAGTTGCCTATTTACACATCCAGCAGACATAAAGCATATCATGTGTTTTTGGGGAAAATATCTGGCTCTATAGCTGCATAAAAATACATTACCTGATTTCCTTGGCCCCTTGGGAACAGCAGAAACAATTTGTGAACAGAACGTTGACATATTTCCTTTTATGTTGATATGTTACTTAGCAAACTGTTGCTTATTTACACATCCTGCAGTTATGGAGCAACATTATCATTCATTTGGAGTTTATCTGAGTCTATCTGTCCATCTAGTGAATGTAAGTCCAATATTCCCTCTACTTTAGCTCAGTGTTTGATCTCTACCAATATGTTCACCATCTAGCTGCTAACTTTGTCTGTCTGCTGTTTGGCGCTGAGCAAGTAGTGTACAGTGGGTTTATAAAAGTGTGTCTGCTTAAAACTTCTGCCTGCTGTGGCTGGAGACCAGGATGGTGTGAGCTGTGAGAGTGGCCCAAAACAGTGACGTTGTGGGCCAGAAAACCAAAACAATGGGCTGAAAGAAACTAAAAGGCTTAATTGAGCTTGCAGAGTTGGATGATAATTCTGTCACTAAAAGTGATCCCTTTCACATTACACAGTTTTTTCATTGTTGCTATAGAAACAGATTAGCACAGTTTTAAATATTCAAACAAGTGTGGTAGTTGCATAATAATAGAATATGGCTGTTATCTTGTTTTCTAAACAAGGGGAGGTAATGCTGTCGTGCTGTAAGTCAATATTGCAAGTCTTTTTTTTCACTTACCTTAGCAGGCCATCTTTCGTCCAGAATTCTGCTGTAATGCTGCTAAAGAGATCCAGATTTGATTTCATCTTATTGCCCCACCGCAATCAAGTTCAGAATTAATTTTAAAATTTGTTATAACTTTTGAAGCTCTGCTCTTGGTTGTTTACTACAGCCTTTTAGCAACAATTGATCACTTACTGTAGGTCCTTTAACCAGGGTTTGCTGGTTACACCTCTCTAATAGTTTGAGGTCATGGGGAGTAATAGACAATGTCAAGAAAATGTACAACAGCAAGGAAATGTGTAAACAAAACTGAAAAACAATAGTAGCTATGCAATAAAATCCAAAAGCAAGACCTTGTTCTTTCTTTCATACACACGTCATCGTGTTGACACTGAAATATGTCCTTTTCTCTTGATATTTTACCTTATATCATCAACATGCCAGATTTTGAGTCTGACACAAGCTGAGCAGTAACCTTTTTTTTCAGTTTTCACCTTTGTGCAAAGTCAGCATGTGTATCACCTAGACAAACACTCTGGAGGTTGTCAGGTGCAGCAGCATGGAAAAAAAAATCTTTTATTTGTTTATGTTCTTTAAAATGTCATTCCGTTCCTCTCAAACCTATTAACTGGGGTTACAATGGAACTGAATTCTTATCTGTGGAGCCTCTCATGAATGCATCAAAGCCTGAGTGCATTCACTGAATAACAATGAGATTATTTTACTCGGAGAAATATTTCATCTAGATCTATGGGGAAAGATAAACAAGTGAATATTATACAGACAATAATGCCCCAAAGGATGATTAGTTGTAGCCTATAACATACAGGATAAGCCTTGTGTACTGTGGGAAACCTCAAGGCTTGTTTAAAACACAACTGTTTACATGTTGTGGTTAAGAAAATCAATCATGGCTGAGGCTATACTCACAAATGACAATAAAATTTGCAGCTGAATCTTTTGGGATTGTAGCTGTCAGGGGAAATGCAACAAATCAAGGGTGAAACTGCCTGTTCGAGGGTAAAAAACACAAGGCTTGGTCATCTTGTCAAACTTGTATCTGTCTAATTTGATTAGCTACTAAAAGAATGATGTCGCCACAGCACTCATAAACAATTGATTTAATTTCTTCACATCTTTAAATACATTGTATTATCATGTATTTATGCCAATCTATTATACTCTAATGAGCACAGACAAAACTGCCTCCTTGATTAAGCCTCTGGCCAAATTGGTCCAGATCACACCACAGCTCAAGGCACAATTATTTGATTTGAGGTTTATTTGTTATCACTTTTGCGCCTATAATTAAAGATTAAATATGCAAAACATTAAACACACAACAACACAGCATTACATGATACAAAAGGATTCATTGCTGTTTTTATTTTTATGCTACAATCAATGGAGGAATCTAAATCACACAAGCTATAATTATCTTTAAAATCATCTGGTCATCTGCTAACCCAAATGTTAGAATGCTACTTTGATTAGAGTCAGATTTATCCTTAAGGTGTTTGGTATGTTAACTAAAAGTCTATTCTTCAGTTATTTATGGATCTATACAAGGATGTTGCTTTGTCTTTATCATGAAAATGGTAGAACAAGACAAGCATGTTTGTATCCTTCACTGACAACCACCCAGACTTATGTAGAGCCCCACAGTGTTTGTGTCAAATGGACCCCAGGTTGGTTTGTTTCTCACTATCTGCAGTCTCTGTGTCCTGCTGCCTCTACATGTTAATTTCCTAAGTATCACAAGTCCTTCATTTGAACAATTGCACAACTGTTTGCCGCTCTATACTGCATCCACAAGGCACAGGCAACCTGCTGTTAAAATTGGTTTGACAGGCATCTGGCTGTTTGTGACCATGTTTATTCAGAAATAATGAAAAGATGTGCGAAGTCAGGCATAGATTACTCTGTTGTTTTAAGATACCCTGTGGAGTTTTTTTCTTAGCAAAGGAGGGTGTGTGATATGACCAAAATATCCCGATATAGCTAATTTTATATCCCAATAATTATACATATCCTGATGAAGCCCATTTTCTGTAAATTCAATGATTAAATAGGCTGTTTTCTGGTCAGTGTCCCCCCTCCCCCTCCCACCCTCATCTATCCATCCTTTATGCGGATTAAATTCCTCTTATTGGAATTTTAGTTGCGAAGCTTTTATTGCACTTACAGTAACATAACAAGTGTAGTTGTCATTAACTCGAGTACTTCACCTGGTTCACTGTCTCTCCTCTGCTGTGCTGACCACACACACACAGGGCTCAGCCCCACCTGCGGTGAACCACAGAAAGCAGAGGAGAGTAGTGCGACCATAAATGACAGAAAAATGCAGCAGAGACTCACACTGAGCTGAAATGAAACAAGTGCACATAAATTAGGTAAATAACATAAATAAACATAGTCTCTATTGTGTTTTGCTGTCATTTATGGTTGTGCTACTCTCCTCTGCTCTCTGTGTTTCACCATGGGCAGGGCTGAGCCCTCTGTGTGTGTGCTCCACACACAGTGCAGCAGAGGAGAGACAGTGAACCAGGTGAAGTAGTCGAGGTGATGACAACTACACTCACATTACTGTTAGTGCAATAAAAGCCAAGGAGAGTAATTTATTAATGTAATCTGTGCAAAAGATGGACAGACTCCAAATGACAAAAAATATTGCTGTAAAAAGTGTGATTTCTGACACAATGAAATAACAATAGAGCATAATATGAAACAATAGATGTTTTTCTATCATCACATGATATATATTGTCATATTGCACAACCCTTATAAAACATTGCTCTATAGTGCTACTAGTGGTCCAAAACTTTTTTTTTTTTCTTTTTTGGTCAATTCACCTAAATTACAAAAAAAGTATTTCTCAGTTCTCTCCAGCAGTATCTAGCCATGCAAATTCCTTTGATGTAACTTGCCAAATTTTGAGATATCTGACTGTGATTTCTGCCAGCACCCCAATTCAGCGGAGGTGAATGGAATTTTGTTTGTGGTGCTCACAGCGTTGGAAATCTACATTTTAAAAATAGTTGGCACCTTCGTTTCAAAAAAAAGAAAAAAGAAGTGTTTTTGTTACTCGGGATAATTCATAGAAAATGCTGTGAATAGGTTTTATAGGAAATATTTCTTCCATAGAAAGTAGTTTCAATGGAAGCTGTCAGTGGATTATTCACCTTATTGATCAGGATTTAAAAGCATCAGGGTGATCTTATTTCTTCCTCAGTGTGCTGACCAATACCTACTATTAAACCTACCTATACAGTATGTTGTCCTGATGTATTTGAGGTAAGGTTTGCAATTTGTATACAGTATGCCTACTACATAGAGGGGGCCATCATCTGTGAAACTATGAATTTGCACATTATAACAATTATGTGTGTGCATTGTTGAGAAAATTAACTTGAAACCATTCTTTCACATTTTTCAGTGGTATCCTTGTTTGAAATGTGGGTGAATACAAACTGGCAGTGAAGTACAGAGTTAAAGCTTTTTAAATTATGGTTCATTGGTTGGCTATTTACTGGCTGAATTGAAAGGCCAATAGCCAAATCACTATAACATGAGTCAGCCATCTTTGTCCGACAGTTTGCAATCCATTGTGCTTGTACACATGGCTGCTCCTATAACACCTCATTAACATGTTGACATTAACAGTGGCCTTCAGCCAGAATGTGGCCGACAATAACTGAATGTTATTATCATTTTGCTGTGCTCACTGGTAACTTTATAAAGAAGCTTATATTAAAGTACCACAAATTATACTTTACATAGTTTTGTTATTGCTGGGTTATATAAATAAGGGCTTACACATGTTAAGATGATCAAACTTTATGAGTAAAGACAGTTTTATGACTGGTCTGAATGTTCATATTTTGATTTCTTTAGGGACTGTACAAAAATTCTTAGCTGTGAACAGTGGGTCAGAAAAGGGAGTTTCTTTTAGCTGAAAGTAAATTAGACTGACTTTTAGGAGAGCAGGGGAGGGTCTTTTATTTTTTTTCTCATTGTAAATTTAGATTTTATTTCAACCTTTCCTTGCAACGTATTAATAGTTAAATAGTTACAACAAAAAGCCATCTTCCCATTGCACCATGGTTTATAAAGATGTAGCAGTTCTGTCACTGTATGAGGTTTTATAATGTGTTTAATGTGTATTTTAGTGTAGTTCCATTAAGATATTTGAGGTACATGATTAAATATACTGTACCAATTTAACACTATTTTGACATTATATTTGGAGATGGGTGTAGTTTTTTCTAAGTCAAGAGGAGGCTTTAAAGAAAACATTAATAACTCTGGGGAGAACATGTTCAGCCTCTTTCACCACCCCAGCAATTTTTGTACAGTCCCTTATTTCATTTGACTTTGTTCTGGTGAGATATACTCAAGTGTGGTAAGTAGCCTTGATTGTTTAGGTTGATTGTTAGCAGGAAAGGTGTCAAAAGGTGAGTTAATTGTAATAATAAAAGGCAGTCAGAAGAGACAAATTGAATTTGAAATAAAAACCATAGGCAACTCTTCTTGTAATTGTCACCGTTATCTTGTACTCTTTATTCTCAACAGATTTTACATTCTGAAAACACGTTAATTTTCACACAAAAAGGTTTTCATGACACACACATTCTTGGAGTTGTTGTTGATGAGCTTCAGAATGAACTGATGTAGTAATGTTTGTTCATGTTAATCAGTTATAACTTGTAAAGCAAACACATTGTATCATATTTCAGCATGCTTCTGGACAAATAATGAAAATCTTGTCTGTCTATTTCATTTTATTGTGTGCTGTAATTAGGCTCAAATCCTTACTGAGGCTGTGGGGAATAACAGGAAACCAGATGGAGACTAGAGAGAGGAGGAGAATGATGAGAAAGAAAGGAGAGTGAAGAGTAAACATTAGAAAGGCTTTAGAGAAATCATAAGCAAGCCTGTTTTCCATATTCCATATTATTTTTTTATTTTTTTTAAATTACTGTTCCTTATATTTAGACAATATTGTGATGAACAGTTACTTGTTGTCATGTGTCTGCTAGCAGAATCACTCACATCATTAAAGGGCTTAAGCATTGGTAGATATGAGGAAAATGTAAATAAAAACATATTTTAATGATGCAGGCTTCTCTAAACTGAGAGTAGCAATAAAATTCATATCTTCAAACGGTCACTTTTGGATCTTTTGATCTGAGAAGGCCTACTGGTAACAAGACAATGGTAACTTAACTAGAAAAAGAAATGATAAATGGCTCTATGATAGCAGTGTTGTGCGAGCTTATCTCCACTGGCCAGCAAAGCCTTTTTATCACTCTTTTTTAATTGCCTTGGTAGTTGCAAAAACCCAGTGAAACACACACGGTGTGAACAAACAATTTTAAAGCAATGCTCCACCTAGAATGTATCTTTTTAAGTATTAAAAAACTCACCCCCTGTAGATCTGAAACGTGGCTGTCATGATAGAAAAAGTATCGACACATCCACATAAACTTCTCAAACCATTTCTGCAGTTTTATCCACTCCTCTGCTCTTCATCTTAATGCCATGCGCATTGGTGTGCATTTCCTGCTCCTCCATTATAGCTTATTCACTGGCCTGAAACTGTACTTAATATAAATATTGCAGAGCATGGCAGTTTAAAAGTTATCATTCCCTATTTCTCTTAAAGAAATAATTTGACATTTTGGGAAATATATTTATGTACTTTTTGCCAAGAGTTAGATAAGAGGATATGAACCAAGTGTACAGCTGGGAGATGGTTGACTTAGCTTAGCATAAAAACTGGATGCAGGGAGAAACAGCGAGCCTGACTCTATCCAAAGGTGACAACATCCTCCTGCCATCTAAACATTTAAAGCTCACTAATTAACATCACTAATTACATTTAATTTGTTTGATTTGTACAAAAACTGAAGGAACAGAATGACATTTGGAACAACTTCTACTGACTTTTTCCTTGCCGGGAGCAGTGACTTCCTGGAGTCTTGTCATCACGGTGAGGTTGCCAGGCAACCATGAGGTAGGTTGATGCCAGTTGTTTCTTCCTGCTTCCTGTCTTAATGCTAAGCTAACAGTCGGCTGGCTGGCTGGCTGTAGCTTCACATATAACAGACTGACATCAGAGTGGTATTGATTTTCTCATCTAACTCTTGCCAAAAAGCCAACACGCATATTTCCTAAAACATCAAACTATTCTTTGAATTCTACATATTATGTGACTTTGTGTAAACCTGTCATGAAATGGCAGACTGTTGGTTAAACTGTAGCCTGATTATGCAATGCTAGGATTATGCATACGACCAAAGTACTCTCTTTTGCTCATTCACAATATTGGCACCTGCCCATCCATCTGTGCAGTATTCATGCTACAAGACAAAGCCTCCCTGCAACCTGAAAGTGGTCAAGTGAAAAGAGAATCCACTGTAACTGTTTGACCAACAATATCAGAGGTTCTTTATGCTAGCCAATGAATTTATTTTAATTTATTATATATTTATTTAATTATAAAGTTAAATTGTAAAGCGATCTGTGGTTATTGTAACAAATGTGTAACAATGACTTTACTTTCTAGTTTCTTAATAAATACCTCAAAGTTTGCATATTGGGTTGAACATTGTGCTAATGTACTGTTAAAATATTCTTTAAACATTATGATTGTGTAATACATTTAAGATTGTTACCAGAGCAAGTGGTTCCTTGTTGGGTTGCATACACTTTTCAGTTATTTGGTAGGCATACCCTAAGTCAATAACAAGTGGAAGTGAATTCCTAAGTCAATAATAAGCGGAGGTGAAATCCTAATTCAATAATAAGTGGAAGTGAAACACTGAAATGCTCAAGGTGGCCAGCTGTGTGTTGTTACACAGGTCTCCGAGAGCAAAAGATCATGATAAATGAAAGTGTTTTCAGAAATAAAATCGCCAGGCTAAAGGTCCCTCTAGTCCCCCTGTATCCCTCCATCTCTCAATTCTGTACGCTTCCACCACCTCTAATAAAAGTATAATATCCTTAAATTGAACACATTTTACAGGGCATCCCAGAAAATACCAGTTCAAATTGAACAAAATTAGAAAAGGTGGTGGCGCCAGTTTGCTTG
Source organism: Thunnus thynnus (assembly GCF_963924715.1). Classification (NCBI taxonomy): domain Eukaryota; kingdom Metazoa; phylum Chordata; class Actinopteri; order Scombriformes; family Scombridae; genus Thunnus; species Thunnus thynnus. Next base: position 26,729,016 of record NC_089519.1, read on the forward strand.
ATGGGATCCTGTACACCAATAGAGGTGTAACAGCCAGCTTGAAATGGATAAACGAGTTGACACGGAGGGGTTGAAGTAAGTGACCTTGAGTTAATACACCTGCAGCAGTGAGAAGCAGACTTGACTGAGTGTGGAGCTACTGTTGCAAAGAACAAGTCACTGATAATACTGTTGTTTTGTTTGATCGTAAAACAATCATTGTTTTCCTTGTCTTTACATTATGAACAACATATTGTTGAAGCCATAATCAAACAACCAAAGTTGTGTCATGACTACTGTTTATGACAATCTATATGGAGGCACAGACGCTGTCAGTGACAGTTTTGACAACTCCTGCGCTCACTGCTTCACTGCAGTTTAAATTATCTATGTCTCCATGTTATCAAACTGACAAGAAGCTGATGGTAAAAGAGCAGGAGATGCTCATATGCAGGTGTTTAGAATAGAAAATGTAAAATCTTAAATTTATTCAAAGGAATATGTTGTGGATTATTTCTTGGTATTTAATTTACTGTTATGTTTACTGGCAGCGATTTTTCAAATAAATGACGCACTTCATTTATATACCGCGCTGAAGTCGGAAGGGAGGTGGTCAGGGTGGACAAGACGCAGGGCTGTGGCACCATAGACTGGGGTTCACATTTTAGTCCTGCGTGTGGCTGCGTTTAGACAACAAAAGCACAATCGGATATTTTGGTGGAGAAAAAATAAGTAATATGTTGTTAGTGAACATTTTACTCATGCATATCAACATTTTTGCAATTTAGCAATTACGTTAATTAACAACATTTTCTCATCATCAAGTTCAAGTTTAAGTTTGTTTATTTGTCATTCATCCACACACAAAGTATAAAGGAATGAAATGTTGTTGCTCAAGGCCCAAGGTGTGAACACAAAAATACAACATAGTCACGAAACATCATACCACACGGAAAACAATTACAAGATAAAAAACAGAACTACAAAGGCAGGTCTGTGGCCTGGTGTGACTGCTGGCATTTAAAGTGTGGTTTAAACATAGAGGACAGCGTAAACATGACTGACAGGATAAAATAGATGACAAAGCAGAATAAAAGCAGTGAGCAGAATAAAAGAGTGAGATATTCTCACTGTGTAAGGAGTTTTTAGCAGTCAACACTATGAGCAATGTAACCCTTATTGTGAATATTATGAAAATATAAATATAAATAATGCAGTACAACTGAATTATAAAACCAACACTGAATTATAAAAATGATAAGAATATCAATAATATAAATAATACCTAACCAGTGACCTAGGTGGTAATTATACATAGTATAAATAGGAGGCACAGCAGTGATGATGGTCTGGTATAAAGTGTCGGTGCAGGGTATTCATGAAATCTCCGTTGTAGGAGCAGAGAGATGTAGCCCAGGTGAGTTGTGTGAGTGTAATGCGGGGATGTTTCTGTGTGTGTGTGTGTGTGAGAGAGAGGGGGATCCAGCATGTGATATGGGGAGGGAAGGGGGCAGTGTGTGGAGTAGGGGTGGAGTGTGGGGGTGAGGAGCTTATGTGGTGGATGGCAGCAGGGTTTTTAGAAGTCTGACCGCTTGGGGGAAGAAGCTGTCACAGAACCTTGCAGAGCTGGTTCTTATGCCATGAAACCTTCTGCCTGATGGAAGAGGGGCAAACAGACTGTGTTAGGGGTGGGAGGGATCCTTCATGATGGAAGAGGTTCTGTGTGAAAAGCACGTCTGAAAGATGTCCTGGATGGAAGGGAGAGAGACCCTTATGATCTTCTCAGCTGTCCTCACTATGTGTTTCAGGGCCTTACGTTCAGATGCTTTGCAGTTCCCAAACCACGCAGTGATGCAGCCAGCCAGGACGCTCTCCACACTGTCTCTGTAGAAGGTGGTAAGGATGGGCAGTGGAAAGCTGGCTCTCCTCAGTCTCAGCAGGAAGTGGAGGCGTTGCTGTGCCTTCTTGGCTGCAGAGAGAGAAAAGATAATGCACCCAGAATTATGTTTCCTGCAAGATGTAATTGCTGTTGCAATTTAGTAGTATGTAAATCCAATTTCTAGGGTTTCAGATGTATTTTACATTTTAAAAATACAAATAAATGAACTAACTGAACTACACTGGCCCGTAGAGCTCCAGTATTTTGTGTGTCAAGTTGTGTGCGCAAATTTCATTGAAACAATTAAGACCTTAAAGGCATACTATTCAAGATTTTCCAAAAAAACAATGTGTGGACTCATACAAAAGTAATCCCTCTCAATCATCACTTATGACCTACTAGAAGTGTGTGGTGGTGTATCTACAGAGACTCTGCCCTCTGCCTGTATTGTCTTTTTATTTTGCAATGTTCGGAATGTTTCTGGGCGTCAGCCTTTAGGCAGTGGGTGTGTAGCCCTCAGCCAATAACAGCACACAGGATGTTAGGTCAGGACTCGTAGCTTGGCGACCGGATTACATCGCTGTCTCCATCTCTCTCCTCAGCTCTCTGTTTATGTCACGGATGTATAAAGAGAACAGGTCTATGTCTGTTTGACCGAGGGTGGGGCTGACCTCCACACACACACACACACACATGAAGCACGATGAAGCATGCGCTTTGGCTGGATTCATAGAAAATCCAGAAATGCGGCACCTTCCCGCAGGGTTGTGTGGGTGTGTTTATTTGTGCTTTAGAACATAACCAACATGAAACAATCAGAAAATAACATTTCATATATCTGGTTCACTGCTTTGTTCTTGCTGGCACTGCTCCCTCTCTTCATTCAATCTCTAGCTTGTTCGACAACCACTGCTCTCTCTCTCTCTCAGCTCGCTCTTGTGTCATTGAGCCGGGGAGGGAGGGGGGGGCAACTCCCAATGTTGTGTTTACAAACAGCAATTGACAAATATTGCATAGTATGCCTTTAAGCTGGGTCCCTGGTGTTTTACCTTATCTTGACACGGCCTTACATTGTCTAAATCTGGTTTTAAGAACTTTCTTATTTTAGTTTTGTACACATATGTTGCATATTCCTGGATGCATCTGGTAAATGAAATTACCAAACAGCAAAATCGAGCCAAAAGTGATATGCCGACATAGCAAAACCGTACATACTGCATAAAGAGTGGGAGGAGTGGTGGGTTTATGGGCCCCCAAGACTGCATAAAGACTCTTTTCTTGATATTTGATTGTTTACATGTGTACTTGTGTGTTTTACTGTTTATACTTACACAGTATTTATAGAAATATTGGAACATGTGATACAAAAATGTGCAAGGTTATATTATATTATATTATATTATATTATATTATATCATATTATATTATATTATATTATATTATATTATATTATATTATATTATATTATATTATATTATATTATATTATATTATATTATATTATATTATATTATATTATATTATATTATATTATATTATTGTTGATGCAGATTACCCCTGATTGCTTTGCCTTCTAAATTTACAATAAGTAACATATTTTGTCTTATTTATATGCTGAGAGCACTTCAGCCCACTTTACTTCAACATTACAGCGATGGCTAAATTATTATAATTTGATGTATTCAGATTCTGAAATCAGTTTTACAATCTACATTCTCTAAGGATTTTTCTTTTAAGTGTTAAGGTGACTTTTGTCAGAAAACTCCTCTGAGCCAAATATATAATTACCTAAAACTGCAGAGCAAGAATTTCTTAGAGAATCCATTACAACAAAGATGGGGATGAAATGAAGGTCAAAGTATTATGAGTTAAATACTGTCTTTATGATGCCTTTAAGACAGACATATTGGAAGATAATATCTTTGTTTTTCAAATGGGGGCATCATCATTATGTTTTACATTCATACAATTAGATTTGAATTAGGGCTAAAAATATAAGTAAGTGTCTGATATACCTCAATCTAATGGTATGTGAGCAGTATGACACGGGTAATGCAAGCAAGGGGAATAGAGAGAGAGAGGGCAATTATTTCTCATATAGATGATAAGACCTAGACAAAAATCAATATGCTCTGACTATATGCGATGATAAGGGGGATGGTGATGGTGGTGCTGGGCTACAAAGTTAGAAAAAAATTGTTGGGGGTAAAGTGAGTGATGTGATTAATGAGTAAGAACTGGAAATCATGGACCAGTCTGAATGCAAATGGATGCTCTTCCAGCCAATCAATGTTTATTTTCTTCACTGAATGGATGGAATGCCCAGCAGTGCAAAACGATGTTATCTTATGGTAAACCGGAGTGTACAGTGTATCTGAATAAGACATGCTTTTATAGAGTTTCTGGAGACGACAGATGGAACTGTTGAGCTGATATGAATTAATGAAATTCCCAAGTTATGTCAAGAGTCAAACAACTTCAAATCCTCATGAAGCAAATCATGTCCAATCAGGTCAAATACCAACACTTAGACACATTTAATTCATGTTTAATGTGTCTCCTGACTCTGCTACTAAGAAAAATTAATTTGTCAGCTCACACGTATGCTGTTGACAATACCAGTGCCATCTAATTTAATTTTTTCAGCACAGAATTTACTCTTGACCATGTTACTTTACTGATCAATGTAATGTCACTACATACCTAAAACAAGGTGAAACAGCTAACAAATGTGACACTATAGATGCTTCACTTTTAGCTATATTTTGACATGCAGAAAGTTACAGATTGCAGCTTCAAAGCTGAACTTTTTTTGCCAAAGAACCCATTATTATTGCATTATTTGGCATGCTGGGGCACCCTACCATCAAAATATAGACAAAGCAGTTATCTATTCCATTTCCTTTTAGAGGGCTGTTTATAAATTCATTATACAGTAGGCTGTTATGTCCAGGGTCACATACAGAAGACTCAGTAGAGCTGTCACCATATTTTCACCACTGTCCCTTGAAGAACATATGAACAAGTGCCTTGAAAGATCAAGTTGTGTCATGATGTGTGAGGAAAAAGTTGGAGAGAAATATGTTCTCATACAGGAAAAAACTGTCTGTAGTTCAACACTTCAGCAAAGTGAGATCATTGAAGTTGAAGTGATGGATGGGCACGTACAGTTTCTCTCATCTGTGATGCCCTGAGTGACCTGACATTTTCCACTGTCAGTGAGGTTTTATATTTAACCATGAGAAAAACTTTGACTTAACCTTGCCAAAAGTTCTGGTTGTATAACATTAGGTGAACTTTTTATTTTTGCCTAAATTTCTCTCTAACTGTGGTTTATATAAATAGCAGACTGTTTTCGTACACAATAACAGGAACCACAGATGGGAATATAATTGACTGTTCACTAAACCCTGCTATAGTTACTGTTGCTAAGTGATAATAATAGTGGCAGATTTACCACTCTAAAAACATCAACATTTTTGAAACAACAAATATCTGATTTTGCACAGAAGTAATCAAAAGAAGGCTTTTCATTTCTAGCTTTAATTTGTAACTGTCGATTTTGTCGACTGAAATGACAACTTGAATTCTGCAACATAGTCTTAAATATTAACTTGACGAGCCAGATGGTTTGTTATACAGAACCATCTGAGAAGCCATTTTTGGAAACTGTTTGGTAAAGGGCAGGCAATTTCAAAAAATATTTGGCATGTGTGGATGAACTATCACAGTCTATCGCTGTCTTACTTTGTGAGGCAGATGGATTCACAAGATCGAGAATCTTCATAGGATGCCGATTGGACTGAACCACTGGTGGTTCGGACACAGGTGCATAAGCTCGACAAGATGGATTTGCGCGTGATCTCGTGAATCCAACTGCCTCGCAAGGTAACGTAAAATATGCACATGGTGGCTTATGATATAATCCTAAAAAACTGAGGCTAAAGCTACATGTTCCAGTCAAAGAGTTAGCATCCTAACAAATTAACGATCTATGTAAATAAGGCAGCATTGTTCTTGTATTGCAGCATATTGGTAGTTACCCTAGAATTACTATAAATATAATTATAATTAAAATGTAATTAAAATGTTTAGATGTTTTAAAGGTTAGAAATATGCTTGTTCATATTTGTATATAATGCATGTTTTATGCTAGAGAACGATTAGGACTAAATGATTTTGGTAGCCTGAACATATTTTGTGTAACAAATTTGGCTGGTATTGCTGTAGAGTAAACTCCCTCAAACCAAACAGGACGGAGCCGCTAACATTAGGCTACTCTAAACTTTGAAATAGAAGCATAATTGTCCCCTACACAGTGAATGGGTCTTATCCGAACATAATATGTAACCCTACAAATAATGTAGTTAGCTAACAATATGCTTCTTGGCTTTGGAAGCTGCTGGTAAGCTAGTTAGCTGGGCAGGCTAACATTAATGACTTAGAGCAGATGAACACATTGTTTTAATCAATTTCTCACACTTTTGCTCTTGTGTCTTTTTTTGAAATGGTGATTAAAACAGACAGTACAGTATTGCTTTTACTAAAGCCCCACACACACTGCTTCAGTATGTGGAGCAATCCAAACCTTGAAAGGCCTGCCATACCTAGTTATGGTTGCTAAGCTATGACTGGACAATCACTGTTGGGCAGAGAGGTTTACCGAACAATCAATTGTACTTCACCAGTGTACAAAGTAGCTATGTGGCAGCCATTGGCTTCAAATTTTGATTATCCATCAGCCAGAAGCCACTGGCCATTAGCCACTTTTTATAGCTATTAGTGAGCTAAACCTGCTATCTTAACGTTGCAGTATGTTGCCTCCACTGTCAAACTCTGAAAGACTGTCTCAGCAGTGGAGAGTATCCACACACTACTGCATGAGGTCTGATGATGCATCCGTCTATGCCTTATATGTGTGTGTTTTGACCAACAGGAAATTTTAGAGAGGGTGAAAGTTTTGGAGCTAAAAGATATGTGAGAAAGAGAGAGGTCATCTAGAAAAGTATACAAAGAAGAAGAATAAGAGGCACTTTTTTGTTGAGGCCCATGCTGTCATTTGAGTAGAATCCCCCCCCCCCCCCTCCCCCATTAAAAACTTGATAAATGATTTTACTTTCATCCTCTCTTCTGTAACGTTTCAATTACTGCATGAAATGTTTGTGTTCTGCCTTGGAGGCTCCATGGCAGACGGTGGAGGTAAAAGGAAATGTGTCAACAAGGTGTAATCAAACAAGGAATGTGTGATTATGGAAAGAAACCCACTGAAAAATAAATAAACCGCTATGAGGAAAGATATATTTCATGGATTTAGGATAAAAAAAAAGAATCATATATATACATACACACTCACAAGTATTAACATGAAATTGGTTCAATGAACTCTACATGAGCTCCACATGGAAAACATTATTAAAGCTATTTTAGTTAAATTATACTAGATTCTTTATTTTGTTTTCATTACAGAGAGAGAGCTGGGATTGGAAACCTCCGAGTGGTAAACAAAGGAAAATGTCAAGCTGCTGATGAAATTTGCTTTGTTTGACCATAATTTTAAAAATCTTCCTGTCAAATTAACCTTTCCATTTTATGCACAACTATACCTAATCTTGTTCACGTATACTGTAAATAAAAATTTAATTTCAGGCTCACCTCAGCTAATTGTATGGACAATTCCTGCAGGAAACACAGTACATATTTGCATGGAGACTGAATAACTGTGTGCTCTATTGCAGCACTACTTCTGGTGATTTTGATTAAATTAAGCTAATTTAATTTATCCCTGCAATACTCTTCTCCCCGATGAGGGAGTTAATTCAAGAGGTGCATGTATTTTGAGAGAATAAATAGAAAATCAGCACAGTAAATTTAAGAATAAGGCAGCTAATAACTCAAAGACAATCTTTAGAGTTGCTGCTGCCTTGACATTGACCATTTGGCACCAGAAGGTCCCAGAGACAGTTTGTCTGTATGGTCTGCATCTCTCGAGCCAAACTTACCACTGGTAACTACTGGTTTTACAGGGTCTCGAATCAGCCAAAAAACTTTTCTTTCCTCAGCATCTGTGCTTGCCCCCTTCTCTGCTGAGGAAGAATTTGTCACGGGTGATTACCTTAGTGACAGTGTTATCAGGCATTACTCCACCAAGAAGCCTCTTCTGATCCAAATATTCAAAATCCATTTCTCACCCACAGATCGCACACTGGCACATCTCTAGCACACTGAGTGAATTTTGCTTCCCCAGAGAGGCTCAGTGCAGGAGGGAGAAGCAAGAGTGAAAGCCTTTATGTGGGCTTAGCTCCTCGGGGACGGAGTCCTGCTAATCATCCGTGATCAGAGACAGAATGTCAACATGCAACAGCGGCAAAACTTATATTTCCCCAAAATGCCTTCCTCAGTCATTTGTTTCTTCCTGTTGTCTATTGCTGCCTCTTGTTACATTTTCATTCACGTACATTTCCATTCACTGCACAGTTATCATTTTTACACCCATACACATTGTCATTTGTGGTTTGTATTTTTTTGGACAGAAATGGAAATGGAAAAAAATTTGTTCTCAGATGACAGGATGCCTAAAACAGCAGAAGATCCTTCCAGTGTTTTGTGAAAAATAAACCATCTCCTGAAGCTTTTATGCAATATGAATAGTCTATTTGCCATCCTTTCTGCTATGTATGCATCTTTGCTCAATTGAAATAATACAATTTATAGGAATAGTTTGACATTTTGAGAAATGCACATATTTGCTTTCTTGGCAAGAGGTAAATGAGAAGATTGATGTGCTCATGCCTGTCTATTAAATATGAAACTACAGCCAGCAGCTGGTTAGTTTAGCTTAGCATACAAACTGGAAGCAGGGTGAAACAGCTAGACTGGCTGTGTCCAAAGGTAATAAAATACACTTCATGAAATACAAAATACATTTATATTAATCAGTGCATATCCTTAAATACAGGGTTTTATGCTTATTCCTTTGTTACTTTCTTACTGCACACACCTGCAGCAATTCCAGCCTGTTTTAATTGGTAACATGTGTAGAGTGAACATTATAAAGGTAATTGGGTTGATGTCTTTCAGTCTGATGGAGCCTGTTTCCACAGCTTTGATCTGCCAAAGCTCTGTGGAGCTTTCAAAGCCTCATGGTCGTGGACGGTGTAAAGGATGGAGAATATACTGCACCAGGTGGAAGTGTGTTAATTATGAACTCCTGTAGCCACAGGAGGCTGATCTCTCTCTGTGACCTCTCTAACATCGCAGCTGTTGTCCCTTTGCAGCTCTTTTTCAGGGGTCGGGATGCCAAGATTGTCCATGTGCTGTTTCCGTGTGCTGGAAGTGTGTGACAGGTAATACAGATTTTTTTTGACAGTTTTGCTGGATGTAACAATTAGGCAGCTTCTCAAACCACAAAGGTTAATATAACACAGCAGCTAATGTTATATGACATTTCTGTGTCTGTTTAAATCCAGTACTATCAGCTTTTTCCAAGTTGTGACATTATGACAAGCTTAAATTACTGAATTGCAACCACTACACTGCGAAATTTGGCCCAGTGCTAAGTAGGTGTTTACATCTGGAAACGTATCTGAGGATAATTCATATTTGGCTCTTAGCACAGTGTCTACACAGCCTCTTCAGTGAAAGCAGCACATTAACAGAGCAGCAGCAGCATCTGAAGCCCTTGCACAGGATGCATTCAGGCACAGCACTGAGTGGAGGTTACTTGCGTTTTGCCAGTTCTCAGAGTTCAATTCATAATCACTGTAGTTATGTGCGTAAACAGAAGAAAATAAACTTGACATGTGAAAATATGCTTCAGGTTGTGGTTACGGGCATGAAACGCAGCCTTTCTAAACATCCATACTGATTAAAATCAGACGCTTATGAGATTGACAACTGAAAACGCGTCTCTGCATTTTTATGACATTTTTTCCATGTCTGATCTCTATGCTTGTGTCTCCGTCTTCTAAAAGTCATGTAATATGAATCGAAAGACGATGATCTATTGTCCCTCCTCTGCTGTTAAATGCTGCCACCTTCAAGGGCTGTTTTAAAGTCACCTCTCTTCTTTGTTTTGCTGAATAAGCACCTCTGGAGGTAGTGAGTGAATAACACCTCTGCATTAAACCTAATTAACCCTTTTCCCTGAACTCACATTGGCTGAGGGTGGTGTGCTGGCTTTCTTGTTTCATGTGTCCTACAAACATCAGCTATATAGAGTGGGCTTTCCATATAACAGCAAGGAGAGCGAGGACAGCCTGGGCAAATCAAGCTGCTTTCTGTACTGTTAACAGTGAAGGCTGAAGTCCACCTTAGATGATCTGAAATTTTTCAAAAATATATTTGATATGGTCATGAGGCCTTGAGCATGAGTACGTTTTCAGGTACACAAATATTAGTTTAAAGGGCAAATGAGCAAATCTGAAGCTATGAACTCAGAAAAGGTCATCCTATTTCATCCAAAAGCAATGTAATATTTAGAAAACAAAGTTATCCTCCTGACAACCAGTCTATCAAGAACTGTGCATGCACAGTAACCTTTTCAGGAAGCTTATAGTGATGTGTTCTTTGCTGTTGATACATAGCTGAACCTTCTTATGCCAGACCTGTGACTCAGATGAAAGCTCAGAGTATTTCAGTTCAAAGTAACTGTAAAAATGCTGAGAGTAGCATTTGAATTATGACTGGAAAGTGTGTGTAATAATGTGTATTAATGTGAGATTATCACATGCCGTGTCTTTTGGCAGCAGTTCCAACATGCCAAGGCAAATTTGCAGACTGCTTTATGTAGGTTTCTCGGCACATAATGCCTTTTGAGTGCATACAAGCTTTTATGAAAAAGATGTGCCCATACTGAATGTTGTAGTTGTGTGTCTCCATGTGCTATTTTCTCAGGCATGAAAAGTGCACGGCTCACTCTCAAAGAGATAAAACTCCCCAGTACAATTGCAGGTCGTTCATACTATCATGTCAGTAACACAGAATTATCCCTATTTGGTTTTCCTCTATTACTCTGTTGTCAAATACATGCTAAATATAATTTGTATGTGTCTTGCGTGTTAGTTTCAGTGGTTTGGATGCTTATCAACATTCACTTTATGTGATTATTATGTATGTCAGGATACACAATGGTATTGTGGCAAAGAAAACTACATTACACTTTGTTGCATCATTGGAAAACTTTGGCAGTAAAGAATGGTTTCCACAAGTTAGGCAGTGAATTATGTCTGTATCTATATTTAACTAAACACTTTGACATGGGTCATTTTTATCCTATTCTTTTTTTAAATAAATTAAACAAAACAAATCCTTCTCGTGGACATTTGCACTCACTTACATGCACACAAACACAGTCTCACAAATACACACACACACACACACACACACACACACACACCCGTATGTCCTTCATATGCATCACCTCCCAAGCAGCACTGAGTTTGCACTGAGGTCAACTCTATTTAGAGAGCAGACAGCCAGACTCCAGGAGCCGGCAAAGAAAAAGACTGACTGAAATACAGGAGAGACGAGAGAGGGAGGCCTGGAAACCTGAAACCAAGCAATAGTGGAAGTCACTACACACACACAGGCATGCATGCATTTAAGCCTGCATGGACGTGTGTGTGTGTGTGTGTGTGTATGTATGTGTGTGTGTGTGTGTGTGTGTGTGTGTGTGCGTGCGTGCGTGCGTGTGTGTGTACAACCCACTTTCTAAATTAGAATTTTCTAAATCCATCTGTGACAGGAATGTGGCAGAGATGTGTATTTCTAGCAGCTGAACAGACAGCAACACGGAGCTACTAGTTTTAAGAGTATCTCACACTGAACCTGAAATGCCTAAAAACGGAAAAGGTGTTGCTAAATGTTTTTAGTTTAAAAAATGACATTAAGAAGAACTCAAATCTAAGAAAGTCTTAAGCTCAACAGCCTAACATTGGTTTCTCCAAAGGACTGTAATAACACTAGCTAGACCCATTCAATATTTCAGTACATTTCTTATTTTTTCATGTCACATATTGCATGATAACCAGCATCTTAGTGCCACAACACAGTATGTATTTGCTGTTGTTTATTTAATATGACCTGTTAACTGGGCAAATTGTTAAAGCATGACAGCTAGCAAACAACACAGAATGACATTTCCTAATATCACATGTCCTTAGTGCAACATCACGACTACAGAAAGCACATATTTAAATCACAACAGCCTTGGTGCACTAAAATAAATACTATATAGGACTGGTAATTTTAGAAATAGGAAACCAAGGTGGATTTGGGATTCAGGATTTGACTGCAACACAATTTCCATAGCAGATAACACAAGGGGGTTAGGATTTGACTGTAATGTGGTTACAGGCATTTGAGGTCTCTATGTTGATTGTGCAGATGTCTGTTACTGATTTTGTGAATATGTGATGAAATGTGGAAATTAACTTTGGAAAAACTGAAATATCTAATTACATTGACTGTTCCTATACAGTATATATAATATATACAGTATATGTCTCTGGGAAACCCAATACAATAACCTGAACCAATGTACAGTAATAAAGCAGCAATGTAAATACACTGAGTAAAGAAGATAAAAATAGCAGCAATACAAATTCAATGAGAAGTAAGTATACATCAAAAGGTTGCATAGGAAAGTTAAGGGTGAAGCAGTATATGTACCCTGTGTGTGTTTGTAAAGTATGTGTCAGTGTGTGTAGGCAGAGGCAAAGTTCAGCAGATGGCAGAGTTCAGTTGCATGTGGCTCTGGGAAAAAACTATTCTTGGTGCAGAACCAAGGATACCTGTGTTGCTCAGCAGATACCATTTAAATGCTTTCAATTAGTTTGTTGTTGTTGTTGTTGTTGTTGTTGTTGTTGTTGTTGTATGAGCTGAAATGTACAGCACTGACTTAAAGAAAAAAAGTCTAGAGCCAACAATCAAAAGAATAACAGAAAGACTTAACTTTATTTGTATGGACACAAATATGACTGCGAATCTGAGTGAAAACCCAACCAGGGTGAAAACAGTAAGGGTGTAATGGTAACTTTTGGTACTGAACATTGATCTAATACACTCTAATATAAATACGGTGCCTCAAGTGCCTTTATTTTTGAGTTGTTCAAAATAAATGAAAATATAAAAATCTTTACGTTCTCCACTATGCCATTACTCCTAAATCATGGTATACACTCAACCTCCAGTACCCCATTGTAGCATCAACTATTGCTAACATGACCACTGCACTAAGCCCCTCTACTCCTATTTTCTATCCCTTTATTTACAGTGGAGCCAGCAATCACAGTGCTCCCTGACATGTTTCTTTAAATCTGGTAATTAAAGTAAGATCCTGATAGGGTGAGAAACATGGGGATTTATTTTCTAATGCTTGACTTTTCCAATAAAGGCAAATTGTGGTTAAGGCACATACCATGTAACTGCAACATCCCTGGTTTGATTCCAGTGGGAGGAAAATATCAATGGGCATACGCACATCCACATGTTTTTGCAGGTACTGGGTTACAAAAAATACACAAAGGGACAAAAGAGAACCATACTCTGCTAAATTGTTCCCAAATCTTTAGCGGTCAAAACATTGCCATGTTCATGAGGAATTAAAGAAGATTTAGGAGCAATTTAGCAGTGTGCAGGTCCTCTTTGGTCCTTTTGATTCTAGTAGGAATCTTTGTTGCATGTCATGCCCTTTTCTTCATCATCTCAGTTTATTGTGGTAGTGTGATCACAGTTGCTAGTCAGTCAATGATTTTGCAGGTATGTATTCGAAAACCAAAGTTTTAGTCCTTCCTAAGAGGAGTGTGGTTATCATGGTTATCCAGTAGTTGAGGCATTTTACACAAAACCCCAGATGTCAACCTCATGGTGGCACTACAGTAAAAGTCAGGGGGTAAACAAAGTCATTAGGATATATCTCGGAACCCTGAATGTCTGTACAAAATTTTGGGCTGATCCGTCAAGTAGATGTTGAGATATTTCACTTGGTTAATTGAAAATTTTGGCCTGCTGGTCCTCTGGGGACCATGAACGTCTCATGGCAATCCATCCAACAGATGTTGAGATATTTCAGTCTGGACAAAAGTAGTGGGCCGACCAACTGACAGACAGACATTAGTATCCCTAGAGCTAACCACAAACAAATGAAAGTTCTGTAAATGTTTAAAACGTTGAGACTGATGGACTTGATGTTGATTCCTGAGGAAATATTATTTACTAATTTTACATCACCTCATCAATATATGTTCTTTTCTCCACAGTCTGATGCAGTATGACTTTTAGAAATGTGTGCTGCGGTCCTTTGACAGTCCAGTGAAAGCACTGCTGTAAAATGTTATCATTTTAGGCATCATGTGAGAAGTATGAATGAAATTGTCAATGAGGAAGAAAATTACCTATGGAGAAAGAAGTGGATAAAAAGGGAAAAATCTAGCCATATGGCAAACATGTCAATATGATGACAATCATATCAAACCTATACAGCAAGTTGATATATTTCAGCAGGGTTTTTAAGGGGCTTTTAAGTTTTCTCATTACTTCTTTCAGCACAGAGTCTGTACTGTCGACACTGAGTGAGAAAGCGAGAGAGAGAGACACTGCAAAACAAGACATTTTTGAAAGAGATGCAGGAGGTGCGATTTGAGTTTGTGCTTCATGTGCTTTGAATTTCAATTTGTCTCTGATGAATACAAGGCCATAAAGGCTCCCAGTGGGGTGTAACATGCCATTTCAAATCTACGGGTGATGATTGATATAATTAGGAGTAATGGACCGGCCACCGATTATCATACTGAGTGGAATATGATCTGACTTAATGTACAGTATAATATAATTTCCCTCTATGGTGTGAACCTCAGTCCATATGAGCTTTTTGTAAAGCAGCATCAAAGCTACAAGCTGTGTGAACACTCAAAACATCATTAATCACAGATGTTTTCACTCTGAAAAAAATATATGTATTTTTAAATATATTTATTGTCTACTCTCATGACTTCTTACATATTTCTTACCTGTTACAATGGATTATATTTTTATTTTCCATGTGCAATGAAGCAGACAATACCAAAGTCTTTAATAGTAGCAGTTTGGAGTCATTATGCCTGTCAATAAAATATATAGTCTACTTTCTAAAGTGAGTTTGCTTTAAATATATTTTTTTTAAAAATACACCATTAAGTCTTTAGTATTTTAGTACACAATAGTACACAATTCATTCCATAGATAGAAAAAATAAAAGTGCAAAGTGGTATAACAAAATATGACATTATCATCACTGTATGAGCTTTTTTTAAATCAGTTATTCATTAAACAAACATTATGTTTATTTTGTTACATGCATTCTAGAAAAGGGGCTCATCAGGGTCTCAAAAAAGATCTGTAAATACAGAGTATATGTACAAAATATAGATGAAAAATAATAATAAGAGTAGAATAAGAGAGACACACAAGGAGAAAGTGTGACAGACAGAGAAAGAAAGTTTCGGGGGGAGAAAAGTAATAGTGTACCCCTACAGTACGTGACAAATGTGACAGCAGTCACTTTAAAAGTTGTATTTTACGACAATCAAAACTCTGCTGGAAATCAGGACTGTTCCATTTTAATCAGGATGTCTTGCTGCCTGATCTGTTGAGAGAAAAAAAAAAGTGAAAGATTTTCATCTGAGCAGTTTATGTGTTTTTTTGTGTTTGTAATGAGAATCTGGGGGTCTTTGTATCAGCGCTGACAGCAGCAAAGATTACAGTGTGTGGATCTCTAACCCTCTACTGTATTGCAAAAATATATCAGCACCTTTTTGATAGACAATACAATGATTTATGAATTGTGATTATCTGCCTCTACAACTGGGATTCACATCCATGTGCAGTACTGTCATTTACTCGGCTGTAAACTCTTCACCTCTCTTCAAACAACAAGTCGGCAGATGTTCTCAATAGTTTTGTTTAAACATCTTAGCAACAGCTGCTGTTCAGCATCTGCACAGAATCTGCAATTAGATTCAGTGGTAAGCAGTATTTTTTTTCTATTTTCTTTTCTAGCTTTTTATTCTGGGATTCTACTGGAATATTTTTTTAAAAAACTCTTAGTATCTTATACTGGCCCTTTATGCAGCTGTCTCTCAGCTGTTTTAGATCCTGTCTCTTTAAGGCCCACCAATGAGCACACTCTGTTCTGATTGGTTAGCTTACAAAAGTTGCTCCTAAGCAGGTTTCCATTGGCTCCAGAGGCTACATCAACAAACTTCTTTTTGTCATTCTTTACTAAAAATGTCAACTTCTCAAATACATCCATACATGTTCAAGCAAATGATCTGACATTAGTTCAGGGAGGAAGTAGAGGTAATTTTGCAAACAGAGCACTCGGAACAGGCTGAAGCCCTGGCTTATGACTTTCAGGGAGCATTTTTACACACATTCACCTCGTGTTATGGAACTTTGGCCATATTTAACAGACATTAGACATTATAGCAGTATATAAATGACGGAAAATCACAAAAAGCATGTTATGTTACCTTTGATCAAACTTTATGCTTTGTACTCTTTTGAATATCATTTCAAGGTCAATCAAATTGTTGAAAATAAAACAATGACATCCTACCTTTTATATCCCCCCAGTAGTTGGTGATTAATTTTAGGTTGTTTGTTGTAAGTTGTTTAGCATTGGGGGGAAATAAAGCAGTGTCATCAGCATAATACTGAAAAAAGATACTGTATTCGATGGATGATACAATATCAATATCTAGAACAATATTGCATTAGTAGGGTCCAGATATTGATATTGATACTGATATTTAAGCAATGTGTCAGTCAGCATATGAATGAAGAACAGGATTAGAACTAAAATGAGCTTTGGAGGACCCTACATAAAAAAGTTTCCAGATACAAATCATTTGCTGAGTCTGTCTCAATTATTTTGGATGAATATGTTGAAAACCAGCCCAAAGGTAAAACAGAGATGCCAACAGAATGATTCAGCCTGCATGTAAGTGGTGGAGTTTACTGTATCAGAAGCTGCACTGAGAACTAAAAGCAAGAGGGTGGCACAATTTTCTGCACTGGCTTCCAAAAGGAGATGATTTGTCACTTCTAAGCTGATTCTGTGCTACAGACTCCAAACAAGACTGGGATTTTTCAAAGATGTTATTTTTAACCTGGAAAGACGGCAGAGGACCAAATTGTTAGTGGATGCAAGGAGGAGTTTGGTGATGGGTCTATAGTTGTGTATGATTGTTGGATTTCATTTAGTTTTTTTGTTTGTTTTTCTCTTTTACAGAGGGTCTGATGGTAAAGAAACATCTATAAATGTATGCAAATATGTAAATATGTCAAGCACTCCTAAGTTTAATCCTGCAATTAACAGATATATTGCTATTTAAATACAGTACAATGTATCAAGCTGTTATTGGTGACTTTGACAACAAATCCTCCAAATTAAAAAATAAATTATATTGTTCGTCAATGCCTTCTAGCACCACTCATCTAAGCATTTTCTGACCTGATGCCACTATCGACAACATTGTTTGTACCTTTCGAAACTGGTACAAATCACTGTTGGAAAAATAAATCAGTTTTATGATCTGACAACACTATGGTTAAGGTTTGGTTAAGTTTAGGGAAAGATCATGGTTTAGGTTAAAGTCATGGTTACAATAAATCCAGCCCTTCTTCAAAAGTAAATTAACACTATAGGTAGAAAATTCAGCGAGCAAAAACAACCTATAGTTAAGTTTGAGTGACAGACGTCATCTAGCAGCTGTAGTAATTATGAGAGGTGATGCAGTTCAGATTACATCAATAAAAGGGAACTAATTTCCATAATCAGAGGTGGCGGGTTGGGTGGATGGCTGGATAGATAGATGGCAAAAGTGGACATAGCTGCAGGAGACTGCTGTTTGCCTCCCATTTCCAACTGCAAGTGTCGTGTTTCCAACCAGACAGTTTTTTTAAAAAGCGTAGCTATGATTGTCATGGTGTTTACTGTTGCCATGACGAAGAAGGCTGCCTAGCTTTGCAGAAGTAGTAACTTAAACCCACACCACATTTCAAGTGATCATTTTAACCCAAACCACGATCTTTCAATAACCCTAACCAAGTGTTTTTTGTGCCTAAACCTAACCAGACCTTAACCATAGTGTTGCAACACCATAAAACATAATTAATTTTAACAGTGATTTGTAATGGTTTTGGAAAGCACCGATCGAGGGGGCATATTAGAAAATGCTCCCATGGGTCGTTCTGGAGTGCATGGTGCAATCAGCCTATGTCATCATTTAACATGTTGTTGTCCCATCCATCCAATGCATCCTCCTCCCCATGTGGAGTTTGTGACTCTATAACATCACATGGCTTTCTCCTTGGAAACTGAATTATGACTATTGAATAAATGAACTATTGAAAAAAAAGACTGTTATTATTATCATAATTCTTTCAGTTGCTAGAGGATGTTGTCACTTGAATGTAAACTTGCCGTTTTCAGGGATTTGATGCTGTTTTTTTTTCATGGGAGGACATTTTCGACTTTGATTTTATTAATAAATGCTGACAAAATGCAATGTCAACAAAGCCATGGATCAAAAAATAATTCAATTTAAGGTAATTGTTGCATCAAACGTAATGAAATAATTACCAGCCATTTCATTTTATTACCAGTCGATTGACTAATTGATGCATTCATTCAACCATTCACTGTAAACACAGAAGAGTCTTATGTATTTTCTAAATTAGCCACAACAGGTTAGACAGCAATACTGGTACATTGATGCAAATGCATGTGTCTGTTTGTGTGTTAACCAGTTTCAGCACAGCATAAATAGTAATCTTGGAACTATGATCTTTTCCACTATAAGGAATCTGTCAGAGACAACAGTATCCTTGTGGTGTATGGGAAGCATGTGATTGCAATTACTCTACTTGATTTGCACATGGCATAATAATGTGTTTAAAATGTCATCACACAGTTGGTGGGGTTTTTTTGCCATAGCGCACAGACCACTCTGAACCAGTGGTACACTTACTTAGGGTGATATATCTGCAGATTAAAATTTTTGCGGCATCTAAAGCCACAAGAGAGAGGTGGGGAGAGATTTGTGTTTATAAGACAGACAGTTTGTTAATAGGTTTTGGCACTACAATATGTACATTTGATACAAGTTCTCCTCCTCTGAGACTTTGAACTCAGTTTTGTGTAGTTTGTCCATTGCAGTTGATTCTTGTACTGCTATAAACAGTCATCACACAGAAACAGATTTTACACAAGGTATTAAAATGGATTATGGATTGCTCATAGGTCTTATTTTATATATTTCCAGCCCAATACAGAAAGTTGACCATCCTCTATTTAAAACATCAAAAGCAACAAACATCAGAACACATCCTCTATATTCTGCAGCTGATACTGCCCCACACTGGCACTGTAAAAACTTCATATGGATGGTTAAAGAGTGCCATATGGTCTTTTCCATGTGATCACCGCTCAAAGTTCAACCTTATTTACACAACATAACAAGATGGGGGTGGGGAGGGGGTGGGTGGAGTTTTCGTTGCTGCGGTCGCCAAGTGCTTGCTCATGGGGAAATGTTGAGTCTCTGTAAATGAAAGAGTACAGTCTCAACCTGTTCTATTTCAAAAAGTGCCCTGAGATAACTTCTGTTGTGATTTGGCGCTATATGAATAAAACTGAGTTGATTTGATTTTTCACCTGAATTTCATCACTATTTCCTCCAATAACTTCACAACTGCTATCCTCATATGTAGTACCTGAAAATAGTTATCCATTACTCAAGTGTAGGAAGGAGATTCCACTATAACACATTTCTGTGTCTTTTTTTCCTCTTTTTGTTGTAACTGAATTCTGATGTTGGTGTTTTTACTTGATGAGCAAGTTATGTGATGTATGAACTAAACGAATGGAACTGTGTATCCTCAATGAATAACACTTGTAAAGATGCATTTTTTACTTTTACATTATCCATATAACTTTTAAATACAAAACAGCAGGTCACCTTTTCACTTTCTTGTCAAATTGTGCCTGAGCAATGTGTTTATATTCATGCTCTTTCTTGTCTTACTCCTGACAGCATCTGAAACCCTCTTCTCACCCACCTTTCTAGTGTCAGAATGGAGGAGTGTTGCACCCGACAGTTATTGACACTTATTAACTTTTCTAAACTGACAATCAGCCATTCATGCCTCCTTCATGCTGTAATTTAACACGTGTAGAAGTGAGAAAATAAGCACAAGTACAAAAGTCACAAAGGAAAAGACTTTCCAAAAGTGCACAATCATTCCCATTTGAATGACATCTCTCCTTTTTCCTATGATGGCAGGCTTTTCATCACATGTTCAGGAATATTTATACAAACTAATTAATTTTAAATAGTTTATTTTAAGCATACCCCTGCCTCTAAAGTGACATCATAGAGAATCTGGAAGCCATTTAATTAAACCAGTTTAATCAGTTTTCCCTCCATTGTGTTTGGAACACACTGTATTTACATAGTTGAATTGGAGCAGAAAACAGCTGTGTTTCTGTTACCTAACTAAAAACAAGTTCGATTGGTTGTCTCCAGGTTGTTGCTCCTGTGTGTCAGAGGACATTTTCAATAAGTTGAACCTTTTTCACCTCCCTCATATGTTATATGAGGTTGAATTTGCAATCAATGGTATCCTGTTGTGTCTCCAGTGTTTAAGTCTGTGCTGAATGTGTGAACACATATGCAACTTATGTGTCAGTTTGAGTGACATTGTAATAGATTTCTCACATTTGAATGTATGTAATTAATAATGCAACATAGTAAGCACATTAAACTCATAACTACAGTATGTAAACTTTTGCATAGCTGGAACGTGTGGCAGTATGCAGCTATTTAGAGTCATAAAATATGCTTGTTCCCCTTTTTGTGTTATCATGAATACAGAAGAATCCTAAATGTTCCCTGTGTCATCTTCAGACAGACATCACTGATGTGACATTTGACTAATGTGGCTCTTTCTGTCTTCTGTAGTCACAGAATTTCCTCTCCCTCCACATTAATTTGCATTCTGTTATTTGAGGACTTTGTCTGGGATCGATGTGGTATTTACTCCCTAATGGAACTCAGTAATAGCCTAAATTAAGATGGAGGAATCAACCCTCCTATTGACACGTGTTACTGTTTAGTTTGCTTCCATTGTCTTGAAATGGAGACTTACAAGACTGATCCATATTCTACTGTCTGTTCCACATGATTCTCTTATTACTCACTATATAAGGGTACATTGTGGTCTCAATTAGCATATTCAATTCATAGGACTGTCCTTTGTGCAATAATGGATTGCAGAAGAATCCTATCACAGTATTCCCAGGCTTGCACACAGTGCTCAGTGTTCAGCTGTGAACGTTCAATCTTGAGCTTCATGAAGGGCTCTGAGGCTTTTACACAATAACAGTCCTGAAGAAGTTGAGTTTGATATTCCTTTCTATCATGAGACATTCATATCTGCTTTTATGTATGTGTTGTACAATAGACACATTCTTTACATATTATCATCATGCCAAAGTGTTAGTTGTGTAAAAATAAATTATTTCCTTCTTGTCAGTAGAATATTGTATAAGTTGAGCTTCAAGGGATTCTCTGGAGCCTCAAAGACAAAGAAATGAACACTGCATGCTGAACATACAGTATTTTCAGTGAATACATTTTCTATACTACAGATATTACTACTGCAGTATAATTAAGGTTATTTAGGTGTAAAATCTCCAAAATGTTATCAAATTTGCAGAGTCTGAAATGTCCAAAAACATATGACTACTATACCAAAACATTAAAGTCGTCATCAGTCCACCAGACTGATCCAGACTGAAATATCTCAAAAACTATTGTCATAAAAATTTGTACAAACATTCATGTTCCCCAGAGGATGATTCTTCCCGATGTAGGTGAACTCCCAACTCTTCATCTTGCACCACCAGCATAACTGTCTCTTATCCAGTGAAATCTCTCAGTATGCACCATATGGATTGGAACAAATTTTTGAATTCATGGTTCTCAGATGGTAAATCTCGCTGTAATACGTGCTCCTTTTTCTCCAGCACCACCATTTCACATTTGTGATTTTGGGTGAAATGTCTGGAAAGCTAATGGGATTGCAATGAAAATTGACAGATCCTCCTCAGGATGAATTTTAATAACTTTGGTGAATCCTTGACTTTTAATTTAGCGCCACCAGTAGGTTAAACCTTTAATTTGTCCAATACTTTATGAATACTTTGATTGGTTTGTGACCAAAAACTGATGACATTCCCCTCAGCCTTACATGTACTTTGTGATAAATGCTAATTACTAAATATTAGCATGCTAATATGCTAAATTATGGTGACCATGGTAAACACTACTTACTAAATATCAGCATGTTAACTGTAATTGTGAGCATGTTAGCTTGCTGATGTTAGCATTTAGCCCAAAGCACTGCTGTGCCTAATTACAGTCTAACAGTAGCATGGCTGTAGACTCTTAGTCTTGTTGTATGATGGAGAGAAACAGCATTTGTTTGTACTCATTTATTCTTGAACGCTCATATACATTAAAGAGAGAGCAGAAAGAAGAGCGATCTTCAGGATCTTTGCACAGCCAAACAGATCCTGGTGACTGATTGCTTTGAGCAGGAAACTCAGTCTGACATTGATTTAATACACTGATTTTCTGTACCCCATTTTGACTGACTTAACATTTTAGTCCTGGCTCCAAAAAGCACCCAAATATTCCTTCTGTTTCAAATAAAAACCTCCTCTCAACACTGTCTTTATAGTGATATATGGAGTGGACACACAATGAAAGATGAGCAAAGAACTAAGCCTGATGTTCATGCTTAATCTACAAACAGTTCTTAGTACTAACTTCAGCAGAGAGATAAGGCATGTTACTCCAGTCAGAGCTGTAGCAGAAGCTGGATCTCTGAGCTCTGATGATGAGGACAGGGACTCCTGCAGGCAGCTCTCCCAAACCTATCTGGGTCTTACTTGTACTAACCACTGACCCCAGAGCAAAACACCCACAATAGACTGTAAACACACCCACAATACACTCAAAAAACAAAGGGTGTGTGTGTGTTGGAGAGCCTTCTGGCAGCTCTTCACACTGACATGTCCACTAAGGAGTGATGGATGATCCACCGTGGAGTCTCTCTGCAAGCAGAGAAGCACAGATGCTCAAGTTGGTGCAATCCAAATAGATTTCTAAAAATCTGACCCCTGAAGCTTTACTGGGAGGAAGCTGTTGAGCTTGAAGGAGACAGTTTTTATATCTACAAAACCCAAACCATCAAAGTCTCTCACCTCCCTGACTCATGGCAAGAAATTTAATTAGTGTGGGGTAGATGGAAAAAAAAAAAGAATGACTCACACTATAATGCAGATACAAAGAAGTTGAGTGAGTGTGTGTGTGTGGATAGTTATTGTATGTATGAGTGAGAGAGGAGGTGAGAGGCAAAGGCGATTTGTAAGCTCCCTCTGGCAAGAGTATCTTTTATCTTTAAAGTATTTTCTAATCCTGCAGGTTGAGGATTTTAGCTGTTTTAGAGCAGATAATCTGTCAAGTTGTGAAATTGTGTGTGATCCAAACTGATTTCAAAATTAGTTATTTTATAACTCCTGTTAAATGAGAATGTTTTAATTCAGTTGTGGTGGAAGTTGCACATTCAGAGTGGTGCATGGGCTACAAAGCTGTTTTAATACCTGCAGAATGTTTTATTTTGATAGATAAATAAACATGTGACATAACCATTAGACATTTTTATCCTATTGAGGTCTAGAGTGTGAAAGGTGGAAGAGTAGAAACAGTCATGTTTATTAATTGCTGTAATGTGCAGTCTGCAAAAGAGTTCACAAAAGAGCAGATATAAACCTAAAGTAAGCCCACTGCTTTGAAACTGTTCTGAGTGAATACTGAGGTCATACAAAACTCTCAGTTAACAGAGTAAAAAATAGTGAACACATATCATGTCTTACATTTCTCCCAGTTTTGAATGGCTATTTTTAACTCCTGCTGCTGAGGAATGTGTAGCCAGCCATATCTCACCTTCCAAACACGTGCAGTCACCAGCCACTTCTTTCAACTGTCAGCTAGGAGATGTCAGAACATGTTCATAGATTCTGCAAAAGTGACCCAACCAACCAACAGGAGTCACTAGTGTAGTGACAAAAAACGCCAACTGCCAACAGACCTTTCTCATAGTGGACATGAACACCTGAATGAAATGCAGGCATTAATAATCAAATTACTTACATCTTTGATTGACAAGTCAAAATACCTGCCGTGAGAAAGGTCAATTTTGTCCAATATGCCTTTTTCACAGCAGACATTTTGTTATAGTAGGTAAAGCACAGGTGTTACTAACAACATTAAGAATGGCTCCGTTCTATTCAGGAGTCCAATTAAATCATGACAGTGTGACAGTGAGCCAGCATGTGCAATACCAGGACCCTGAAACTGAAGCAGCTAAATGGAGTTCAGCCATCATTAATTCGATTTTTTAAATATGAGCTTTTCTTACTGTGACATTCCACACAAGAAAAAGGCCAGTGGAGCACCCTACCAACCCAGCTCTAATGACTGGGACTGAAACAAGGCCTTTTTAATATGCAACTGATGCAACCCTGCTTTTTCAGTTCTAAATTTTGTCTCGATAGTGATTTGGAATCAAGATTCTGCCAAACTGGTTTTGATTTAAAAAAAAACCAACTATAAAGCTACAAAATACAGTAGCTGCATATGAACAGAAGTGTTACTCATCTCATTACTAAAGTCAAGTAAAACCCAAGTATGTAACCATCAATATCAATTAATAGAAAGATGATATCTGAGGAAGAAAAAATGGCATGTTAGAGGAACTGCTGTGAACAGGATTTATTTATTTATTTCTCAAGGTCTGGCTAACCCTTAGATGTGTTAGTCAATCTTATATTCAAGTACTAATAAATAAATTAATAATATTTTCCCTTACAAAGAGGTGAACTAATTTGTACTTGTGTCAAGGCAATACCATGATTTCAGAGTAAATTTGGTAATAGGTGTAAAGTGATACAAATAACAGAAGAATGAAAGCAAGAAAAGCTTATTTCACGGAGATTCGAGAGATGCTTAAAAAGCTCAATTAATATTTGATTTGCCATTGAGAAAATCCAACCCTTAGCATTTTACAAGTGTTCCACAATCAAAAAAAAGGCCAATCCATGAGCTCAGAATTTTTAAATCTGTCTCAGTTTCTAAAACTGTTGATTTTACAACCAAATTAAACATAAATCTAGCTGGAATTGATAGCATATTACATAGTTTAGTGTCTTTTTTAACACATTAACTAACTAAGGCCAAGGCCACTGGCTGTAGGACTATGAAACATAAAGACTTACCTCTTTTTTAATTGCTGGAAATATCTCATGAATCATTGAATGCTGACTGCTAATTTTGATATGCTATCACTTTTATTACAACACAAGTCACATTTACATATGAGTGCCATTATAAAAAGTGAACATTTGATTGAAATTTGCAATTAACATTATTAGAAGTGTAATTTCCTTTTGCAAATTCCGCATATGTGGAAGAATACTCAGGAACAGTATAAGAAGACTAACGCCTTAATCTAATTTTCTCAAAATGCATTCTGTACCCAAAGGCATGGGGTGCACATTTATGATTAATTAAACACTGGAGGTTTTGAGTTACAGCCGCCATATGGCTCATGCCAGCGAACTGTAATTTCACTGTGGATTACCACAGCCACACTAGTGGCATCAGGCCTTTTAATGAATGAATGAAATCCTTAATCACGACACTTCAGCCTCCATAATTAATAAGGTCCTGGCTATTTTTTTTGTGCCAGTGGATGTTTCATAAATTACAGGCGACAACGGTGACAAACTCCAACCTTTAAATGGAAGCAATGTGTCGTATCAGTCGACAGCTTTTCTATCTCATACTGAAAAAGTGGTGATGAATGAGGTGTGTTTACTCCATTTTTATGTTCAGTACTTTAAATCAAATTGACTTGACATACAAAGAGTTTCAGGCATTCTCCTAGATCTGCTCCTTTCATATTGGCTTCTATTATCAAAAGATGAAAAAGGAAAATTACATTATTTTTTTTCTTAGATTGAGTCACAGCTGTGGTGTTTTGTAGGCAACAAAAATGTCCCCACATTTGTTTTTCGTTTTTTAAATTTACACAGGTTTCGTTCCTAGCTTTAGTTGCAGTGAGCCATAATAAGCTGGATCTACCATATGGTTTGAGTTAAAAATAATTAGAAAGAAGTTTGGCCATCCACCAACGCACACACACATACAATCATGTTTCCATCACTTCAGAGGACATTACTAAAAAAAAACTTAAATTCATTTCCTGGAGACTTATCCTAACCTTAACCATAGCCACCACATGCCTAACCCTAACCTTAACATAACCCTAAACTTACCTTAATTTTAAATCAAGTCTTCACCCTAAAATTAATAGTTTACATTAAGGGGACTTTCTTTTTGTGCCCGTAAGGGCGGCGAGTCCCCACAACATGACCGTATAAACAGATTTTCATCCCCACAATGTGAGGACACACACTCTCACACACACAGTTTCTTATACTAATGACATTTATTAGACAACACATTAGCCTTGATACTCTCAACAGAAAAACAGACTTGTGTCCATGACAACAGGAACCAATGTGAGGTCACTTGATATGTCAAAGAAATCCTGATGTTAAATGATAAAAAAGTATTGTATAAGGAAAGTAGGTTTATAATACAGTATGCTATGAGCAATACAGAATTCCGTACAATACAGGAGTATGCCATTATCAAAAATAATATAACAAGATTGTACAAGTGTAAAATTGTTGAGGCCATAGGGATTTTGATAACCAAAAAATTCACAGGCCAGATAAATGTTGAGAGGAGGGAAATGGTAAATGATTTGGGAGAAGAGGGAACTGCAGTGATTGGATAAGAAACTATTGCTATGAAAGTACTGGGTGGAGGAAATTGCCTGTGTTAATCTAACACTCAGTAATTATATAAGTTTATATTGTATAGTAAGTTTTTCAGAATTACAGTATATAGGCACTTTAAGTTAAGAAAGAACACTTTTCAATAGCAAACAAATGTTGCAGGAAAATATTCATTAGTGCTTGTAGCTCCTGAATTAAATAAACACTGGTCTGGTGTAACAACAACAGTATTGATTATTGTGCTCTACTCTAACACATTAGAATATTCTCTCTGCAGTCTGTTAAATACAAACATGTTATTTTTCACTATTTTACACTTTTTTTTAACTTCGCTGAGTTAATGGAATGTCAATCTTTAATATTGCTTGATAATTTGTACTGACCGCTGATGTTTATCATGGTTTTTATCGCAGCATTCTGTCACTCTACCGAATGTATTTTACAAATTAGATTTAAAGCAACAGTATAACTTCTTCTTGGCAAGTACTTCCAAAGTCATTTAAGTTCTGAAGTGTGTGTAAATATTACACTTCAAGCTATTTCCTTACAGTAATGGAACATAATAATTTGTAGCCAAAATAACCAAAGAAGCATTGCTGGTGTGCAGATTAACATGATTTAATACTAATCTTGCAGATTGTGACATTATTAGCCTGTGATTACGCTTCTAATCTATGGCCACGGTGAGCAGGCAAAGTGGTTTAGTGGTTTTCAAGGGTTATTTCTGTCTCTGTCCAGTGTCCTACTGATCCAGTGACATATGGGACGCTAGAGAGCCAAGATCGTAGAGCACTGTCAAACTCTGTCATCAGTGTTTTTTTCTCCTGAACATTGTTGTCATGGTGGTGAAAACATCACGTCAAGGCACATTCAATCACAGCATTTTCTTAGACAATTAAGTTTGACTTCGGTCTGTATGCTTTCTTTTCTCTTGCATAAAGGTTTGAATAAAAGCAGTAGAATATTTGAGTATTAGAATATTTATCGACTTCCCCTTTAAAGCAGTCAATCATAAAGGTTAGCCTTCATCTTGTTCCCTTTTGTCAATTATTTCAGTTTGTTAATTAGACTGAATAGAGGAAGAGATGCAAGATCAAGCTATGATATTAGCTTTCCCCAGTCCATCACAGATAACCTTATCCAAACTTACAGTCTGTGTTCTGATGACTGTGTTTTTACTGTAAAGTGTTAATGAATCACAGTTATCGATGTTTTTGCAGATTGCTGATGACCACTATCCTATTTGATGCAATCAATTACTCCCCGAGCCCGTCGATACATTAATCAGGCTTAAGAAGGCCTATTAGTACTGATCAGAGAGCACTGCCACATCTGGACCCCATCCAATCAGAGAGAGAAAATCTGAAACCAGGAGGGTTTCACTGAGCAGTTAATTTATCTTTTTCTTCCAGTAGTTTTGTATTTGTACTCTTGTCATCACCAGAGAGATCAAAGAAGGTTCACAGAAACCTTTTGTTCTGTTTCTTTTTTGTCATCTCTCGAAGACCAGTCATCTTTATTCATTCTTTAGTTTTCTCATATTCATTGAAACATGTTAAAAAATGAGACAGCTGAACACTACTAGACCAGTTATTAATCAAGTAATAGTTTTAAGATATGTAGGCTTCAATAGGGTCTTTATTGTCCCTATTAATGGTTATTTATTAGTTTGATCCCCAATGTATTGTCATCCTAATAGAGTACATTTTACAGGGTCTTTTTTTTCTGTTCCCATGCCATACTTTCCTCTACTTTCAAATACTCAGTTCAGTAAGCCTTGTCTTGGACAGAATGGCAATAAAATGTTGCAATTAAGTGGCTACTTGGAAACAATCACTTGAATATACATGCTAGGTAAAATATGAAGTCCTTTTGTATTTTTAATAGTGGTACAACTGTCAAAACAATGCTAATGGTTCTAAAGCAATTCTGTAATTGTTTTGGACACAAGTATTGAATATGCTATTCCTCAAGGAAGCATTCTCAAATTTCAATTTAATTTGATTTATTATCATTTCAACAAGGTCATTAAAACATCCTTTTTTCATTTTAGGAATATCGCCAAAGTCAGACTTTTTGTTTAACTCAGAAAGATGTGGAAATACTCATTCACGCTTTTATTGCCACCCATTTAGACTACTGTAATTCCCTTTTAATTGGATTACCTAATAAGTCTATATGAACTTTAGAATACTGTGTCCAGAACTTAACTAAGACAAAGAAATCACATCACACCGGTGCTTAAGACACTGCACTGGCTACCTGTATCTTTTAGAAATGAATTAATTGATTGTTTATAAAGCATTAAATGACCTTGCTCCTCCCTACATCAGAGATTGTCTTTCATTTTATGTTCCAGCCAGATCACCAAGGTCCTCCACCACTTTTCTCTTAAATGCTCATTATGTGTCCCATAAAAGTACCGACGAGGCTGCCTTCTGTTTTAATGCCCCTAAACTGTGGAACACACTGCCTCTGGATATTACAATGGCAAGCTCTCTCTGTACTGTTAAAATGAAATTAAAGACCTACCTTTTTAATCTGACTTTTAATTTTAATGTTTAATTTTAATTTGCAGCAATGTTATAGCCTTAATTTTAAGTTTTAATCATTGTTTTGTATACCATTCTTATCCCTGATGTGTATTTTATTTTGACTTTTATTTACTTTTTTTATTTTATTTCATTGTTTTATTGTTATAATTTTTAATCTTGTAAAATTTTATTTCTGGTTGTCTATTTTTGTTTTTATTTTTTGTCTGTGTTGTTTTAATCTTGCTATGTGAAACATTTTGGGCTGCACGTTTGTATCAAAGGTGCTATGTAAATAAAGTTGAGTTGAGTTAAGTAGACTGAAACAGCTCAGCATGATAAACAGTAACAGACTATTAAAGTCCTCTGCACTCACTTAAAGGAATTGGGGAAATGGCTTTAACTGTCTGAGTACACTAAATATTTTTTAAAGTTCCCCTCTATTTACCCACTATTTCTTCATGCAGGCTTGTGGATGAATTCTAAATTCATTTAGCCCAGTGGGTCAAAAAGAAATGTTGGGCAAAATGCCAGAGGTTCAGTTTCCTCCACAGTCAGAAGTCAAGGTGGACAAAGTGATTTATGCAGCCCTGCAGGAGAGACGATCACTGTCAACAAGCTAACATCACTAGAAGTGGCAGCATGATAAAGTGGGTTTCCAAAGAAGCTAGAAAAATTAAGTCAATAATGCTTTTATGAGCACCAGAATTACATTTTTCAGCTGTCTGGTGTGTTTTATTCAAAGTAAAGCAAACATGGCACTGAGTGTGTTTGAGTTTCTCAATTCTGGGTTCACAGGAGCTTTCTTTGACACCTGTCCCCTCCTCAGTGTTTTCTCTTGAGGTGAGATTGGATTATACATTTAACTGATCATCACTGCATCCTTTTATGTGAAATTTACAAAACAAAAATCACAAAAAGTTTGTCACGTTCAGGATTTTGTCATCAGTTCCAATCACTTATCTAATTAGTCATGGTGCTTTACAACACATGCCAACATTCACCCATTCACACATACATTCAAACACTGATGGCAGAGCATGTAAGGTGTCAACCTGGTCATCAGGAGTGATATAACACTTTACAATGTTTCTAATGCTCACTCACCTATTCACCAACACACTCACAGCAAGGAGCAACACAGGAGCAATATAGGGTTCAGTACCTTGCCCAAGAACACATCAACATGTAGACTGGAGGAGCCAGGGATTGAACCACCAACCTTCTGATTAATTGACGCCCCGCTTCACGCCACGCCTCCTCTTGAAAGATGTCTTTTTTTTCATTTTAAATGGACAGAAGAATGTTTGACAGAAGTTGAAATTTCAGATTTTAAAATTACAGGATTAAAGACTTACAGTCTGAGGCACAATCTGTTATAATACAACACTCAAAGTTTTTGAGGGGTGGTAAGTATCATTAGTTTCCTTCCAAAGAATGAGTAACCGTGGCTGATTCTTGTTTATATTCAGTTTGTCAAAAATGAGAGAGCGACAGGTGCAAATCTTGCTAAACAAATGGATTGGGAGCTCAGTGCCGGGCTCAGCCCTGATTACCTTCCATAAGCCCTATCAGCTGATGCCTCAGAGGCAAGCGTCTGCTGTTCTTCATGAGCAAATCCACAAAGTGGGGAATCCAAAGAGGATTCATTAGGCTCTGGTTTAGGTTAATCTATTCACAGGTACCCTAAAGATATTAGCTTATCATTAGGAAAGTCCTCTCAGTCACCAAGTTACCTCATGTGCCACAGTCAGGTGGAGGACTGTTAGGCCCAACTACAGTACATCAGGTCAGCTCAACTGTGTGCTCTGTAGGCATTACCAGTGTAATAACAGTATATAGTATTGCAGCATTAAATTATCTACAGGTTGCAGCTTTTGGGTTGCAATTTACAGTATTTACTGCTTATAGAATTTACTGAATAACTGGAATCGATAGTTTATGTCGATACAGTCAAAGTTCAAGGTCAGCCCAAGTAATAAATCACAGTAACTTTAGACACTGTCACAATGTGAGGTGAAAATGTGCTGTCTGAGGTTGCATTCAATCATTGTCTGTCAGCTGATGGGGAAAGTGTTACATGATTTACCTGTAAGCAGAGATGACAGATACTACAACCACAGATGTATTTCCTCTCCACTCTCTGAGTGCCAGTGCACACTGGACTGTGATGTTATTATGAAACAAATCAATGTGTGCCTGGCTTTCTCTCCTTCCCGTTAAACTAACTTTATCATTTAATAAAAGTCGGGAAAAAATATAAATTTTATTTAGGGTCTATTCTGTTTTTAATATCATCCCGATAGTATACATAATTCTGACAAAATAAAATCTATTACCGGGCCATTCACCAGCAGAATATGTCAAATGTCCTCCTAAGAGAAGTCGTATAGAGTTCAGTCCTGCAGAGATCACAGTATCCACCACAGGCCTGTCAGCGTGGAGGGTAAGCTTCAGGAGTTTGATCCTCAACATGGACACAGGGAGAAATATGAAATCCGATTAGAGCTAAAACAGTATGGGAGCAGCCCTGAGGATTCATGGCAGATGTTTGTTTTCTTCCATATTTTCAAAGCGTGCAATATAATCAGCAGATCAAATTAGTAGACAAATATGAGCTATTTGCTAATGTATATGGGGCAATCCAAATTTTAAGATTTTTCATTCTTATCTAATGTAGCAGATGGGTCAGGTGGATATCTGCCACACAGTGTTTACTGTTCACATGTATCAGTGTACTGGACAGAAAGCATAATCATTATACATGAAGGAGATTTCGTATTAATTTCTTTTGTAAAAATATCTTTTTTGTTGTTGTTGTTTTTATTTTTTTACTTGTTTTGGTCCTCATTTTCTATTGTTTGGCCTTTCCAAAAACACAAAGTGTAAAGAGTGGTTTAAACAGTGTGTTCATCTGCTCTAACATAAACTGCGAACATTAGCATGTCCAGCTAACTAACTAGCTTACAATCTACAGTAGTAACTCAGCATCGATCGTCATTCTTAAAGCCCTCTCTTTTCAAATTTTAAAAAAGAAAACATTGTTTGAAAATATGAACAATAAGGCATAAATCTAACGACTGTTTTGCTTGTACCCGAGCAGCTAAACAGGGTTATGTTAGAATTAAATAAGAGTCTGATTTCTCACTTTTCTGTATCACACTTAACAGTCTACAGTGCAATACAAGAGCAATGCTGTTTCTATATTTCCTTGGCTTGTACATGGCTCATCAAATGGCGGGATGCTGACCTTTTGCATGGGCCCTGTAAACTTTACCCTTTTAGCATAATACTATGTATGTAGCCATCAAGTTTATACGGGGTTCTTGTTGTAAAACAAGTCATCTGGAAACATTCAAAGGTCAGCCAGAGACAGTATTTTTGACCAACTCATTGGAGTAACGTTTAACGCTTGCTAGCTAAAGCTGATCAAATCTGCCAGGCAATTAATGTCAACAAACTCGATGGTAACTGGCTAGAAATGAGAAATCTGCTTTTGTCTACTACTGTCTGAACTCATGGACCTATTGTTTAATACATTACTACAAATTCTGACTTTTAAAACAGTCACTATTATCATGAACTGTAATGAGGGCAGGGTTTAGCTAATGGTCAGTTAAGTAAATGTCATGTCTGCACATCACAGAGTGAAATGGCTTTTATTCAGATAAAACATTTAGTCTCCATAAGTTCTTTACACAAGTTATTGTTTTGTTGCTTTATATTTGGATTAAAGAAACATAGAAACATGAATTTACAATCTCAAATATTTCTTTATGAAATTAAGTGTCAAAAGCATCAGTAGCTTACTTCGTCCAAGAAAAAAAAAAACCAACAACATTCTCATTTTCCTTCACTGTGTGTTCATAGCTTTGGATGAACAAGGTAGCTAAAAAAAGAAAGAGTAATCTTTTGAAGCTTGTTAACAGTTGCATGGTTACACTGGGAAAGCTCCACTAAAGGTGCTCTATCTCCAGCGACAGCCGTTTGGAGATTCATTTGTCATCATCCATCTGATCCTTTCTGCCTTCTAATTAGGAGGAGAATACAGGGCTGCAGTGTGTGAAAGAGGCGCAAAGAACAGAGGCTGAGCATCATCTCTGGATGTGTTCGGGTCGAGAAAAGGCTGTGAGAGCTGTTTGTGTCAGTGGGGTCCTGAAATCACAGAGTCATTGTCTCTGAGAAGCCATCAAGGCTGATAAATGACTCTTGCTATTACAATATTCTCCCACTAAATGGCTGCTGAACAGGGTGGTCATGGACATGGCAGAATAACTGTCCATTATCAAAAGTACTCATGCACAAATAAAGAGTTCCATTTTAAAATGTATTGGTTTCTATACTAAATAAAATACCCCATGCTTCATGCACTGAACCCTATAGTGATAAATCTGCATTCATAATACACAGATGTAGAAGACATGCACAGTTTCTGCAGAAATTGAATACATATGAATATATTACTGAGAACTATACTGGGTGAAAATGAAATTAATTGATGTAATAAATCATGAGGTTTTGTTGAGGTGTATAGATGAAGTGATTTGATGAGTGTTCTTTGCAGCTGCAGTTGGGGCGATATGTTAACAATAATCCACAACAAAATGTCCTGCTATATCAAAAATAAGGGACAAGGCGGAGGCAAAGAATGCCAAAACATCAAGTGGAGTTGCATTTCCTTAATCAACTGTACTGTACCAATCACGCAGTATGTACTGTTATATTTTTTTCTCTTTCAATAAAAAGTGAAAATTTTGACCTGCTGCTGGCACTGGATAAGTCAGTGGGATTTATCTTTGGGGACCATGAACATTTCATGGCAATCCATCTGATAATTGTTGAGATATTTCAGTCTGGACCAAAGTGGTGGAAGAGATAAATGTGACTGAGTAAGTAGCACCTCTTCCATCAAGGTAACAAATAAACTACACAACATATAGCATTACCTCACAGAACCTCTCCACCACACTCTTTCCCGCAACCTTCTGCCGCCAACTTCCTGTCCCCACCATCCAGGAGCAAGCACCAAATCTGTGGTGACAGGGCCTTCATTGCTTCCTCTCCCTCTGGAGTTCTTTACCCAAACACATCCATGACTGCACCGATCTCACTTTGTTCAAGAAGTTACTCAGAACTCACCTTTTTAGAGGCGCTTTTAATGTTTGATTGTGTTTGATGTCCTGTGCTACCTCATGCCTTTAGTGTCTTTTTTGTAACCTAGGATCTTTTTCATCTTTCATGTAAAGCGTCTTTGAGTATCTTAAAAAGGGCTCTATAAATAAAATGTATCAGCGTCACCATTATACCTTGATGAGCTGAGTCTCTTTCTACTTACCCTTCCTTTTCCTGGTGTTTGTTGCAGCTGTCTCCCCTTGTGTGTAGTGAAATAGTAGGCAGTGATATTGGTTCCCTGCAGTTTCAGCTGACCTCTCTGTCTGTCAGACACTTCACACCTGACTGCCAACTGAAATCCCCAGATTATGGCCAGCAGCTCCCTGCTGTGTCTTGAAATGCTCCATTGAGCATGAGGGGTGTTTAGAGCTGTATGGTCTCATTCTAACCAACCTTCGCCTCTTCACGCAACCTCACACAGAGATTTTAATGGATTAATGGTTACAATAAAAGAACACCACACGTGGATATATAAAGAAGAGAAGACCAGGGCCGGTTACCTGTGGTGAACATTGTTGTTATGTTGTTAAAATCCGAAAACCTTTGACCAATGACTTTGTGTCTAATGCTCAACCCACTCACACAGGTTTAAGAGGATGCATCCTCCCTCCTGAAAGTCATTCAGATGTAGGGTGACATGTTTATGCAACGCCCTGCGTCTTAAACAGATGGTTTGACATAAAATGCGCCATCTATTGTGGAATGCAGTGCTGTAAATCTACAAATGTAGAAGATCTCGTGCAATTGTTCATTTCATGCCACACTACATCAAGTATAAAGCCTGTTTCCAGACCTCTTAACTGCCTCTTCTGATTCTTCCGAAATATATTATTTAAACCAAAATTGCACTCTTCAGATCCCACTTTTCTTAAGTTCTTTAAATGTACATTAAATAATCAACTGCAATAAATAAATAAAGCTGATTTCATGGCCATTGATGAATTACCCATTAAAGCCACTAACCCATCAAAAGGATGAAGATTTGTTTAGTAACTTGAAAAAAACAAGTCAGTATTTCACTTAAATGTACTTAAAACCCCCTTGTGTATTTTACTTCGCATTTACATGCACAGACTGGTCACCTTTCAACCACTGTAGATAAAGTAACCTTGTTTCATTCACGAAAATGGTCTCTAGGTGATGGGCCTTTTTTCCAGCAGACATTTCGACATGTCAAAGTAGGAAAAACACAGGCGCAATAAATAACATAAATGATTGCTAAATCTCATCTAGTTTTTCTAAATTCATGACCCTGGTATCTTTCTTATAGTATGGCTTCCTTCGACACTTGAATGAAACTGAGCCATTGTGGTTTTCCTGCTATGACAAGTCAAAATGTCTGCTGTGAAAAAGGTCTATTCCTCACCTGTCCACCAGCTGCTTCTGCAGTGTCCTGCTGCTGTTCACCACCTGATCAAATCCTCTGCCTGCCCAGCTGCTCCCCATTAGTCATTAGCTCCAGTATGCTGTATATAGTGAATTGCTCATATTTTCTATCAGCCTGATAATCAATGTTCTTTTTGTACCATAGCAGTCCAGCCTGTTCTTCCTAGTTCTGTGTCTTTGCTTGAAATCCCTTTCCTCATTGTAACTGTCCTGCTGAGTCTGTGTGTTTGTTTGATTTCAACCTGTCTGCCAGCTTCCGACTGGAGGCCTGAACTTTGAACTAGTATAACTGCTTTCAACAATACCTGCCTTGAGTCCTAAGTCTTCCTTTGGGTCCAATTACCTGTTGTCAATTGACCTCAACCATGGCATTGTTCCAAAACAAGCTGTAATTGTGGTATTTATTTTGTATCCTTTGGCTCACAGGCTAATTGGCTAGATAGGTTAGGGCCACAAGCAGATTCACTAACAAAGACCATGCCAATAAAAATATGGATTTGGAACAGTCTATTGGATAATATGGATGGAGGGGAGCCAAGATGATGTAGAAGGGATGATTGAGGGTCCAGAGGGAAGGATGAAGGGATGAGGAAAAAAATCAGGGTCAAGGACAGATGGATGGAGGAGTACGTCAATAGACTGGTGTCAGCTGGTGGCGAGAAGAAAGGAGGGAACCAGTGAAGTCAAGTTGGGGGAGTTATAAAATTTAATTTAAAGCCATTTTACCTAAACTTATATACAGTATGTTTACCTTACTGTCATCCAAACATTGTAATAATGCTCTAAATGTACTGTAAAAATACAATCTCTCAGGTACAGTAGCATGCATACCCCTGCCACATGTGTTTCAGAGTGAGTCAGTCAGACACACAAATACTGTTGCAAAAATATCTTAGTTGCTACTGCATTTACTGTGTTTCATAAATTAAAGACTACACCCACAAACGTCAGAAAAATTACTGCTTTTTTAGACAACATTAAGCAAAGGGGTTACACAGTATTATATTAATATACACATTACTGAGCCCATTCTCAAGTCCGTCATCTTCTTTTGATCACGAGATGAGAAGCATCACAAATATGACTCAGCTCAGTAAGTGACAATGTTTGTTCCCATCGTAAGTTCACTTAGTTGTAATTTGAGCAGCATGCCACAATGTTGGGGAAATGAGTAAACCATAGTTTTTAAAAGTTGAGAAAAGTAGAGGCAAATGGCTCAGTTAGTCGTAATCAGGTAGGGATGTGTGAGGAAAAACTCAAGGAACAAGTCACAAAAAACTCTGCTGGCCAGACACCAAGATGAAGTTAGTTTGATAATTACCAACTGGACACGTCTTACCTTTTTTACTGATTGTTTTTCAGAGTTGCTTATTGTTTGTTTCACTACCTCTTAAAACTTGTTCATGTTTTGCTAGCAGTATTGTATCAAAACATTTTTATCCAGTTTTCAAAAATGGACTTGCCCTTATGACTAGATTCAGACAAGTTGAATACATCTTTTATATGGTTCAGCTCTGCACCTCCATGAAGCCACCCTTTGACTCACAACTTAAAGCACATACGTGTACTTCCTGTTTGTTTATGAAGAGTCTGTGTCAGAACATATTTTTGAAAAACAAAAAGCTTATTATGCCTGATGTTCAGAGCCTTGTATGTATTGCTCATACATTTCAGGTTCATGTAATGGAGTTGCTGCTACTGTAATACAAAAGTTTGTATGGCGGTTAGCATGCTATCCACATCCAAGGTGTTCTTAGAGACACCAAGTTCTGAAGTAGTTCCTTCAGTAGGAGGAAAACAGCAATAACAAGACTCAGATGAAAGCTGAGATTAAGGAATGAGAGGCAGCAGCAGAGGCTCGTTCCTCAGATAATTCAGGTCTAATCTATGCTCTGCAGGTGTGCAGTTAGCACCAAGAAGGTGAGCCAAGCACCTCTACAAAGATTTACTCTCCGCCCTTATCTCATCCATAGAAACCACAGACACACACCAACATACACAAACACACAACATTACACTGAGTTCAGGAGTTTGCCATGATGAAATTCCACCACAGAATTGAGGTTTTTAACAAGACTGATACGTGGAGTTCTGCTTCAGACAAAAAGGAGTGAATCATGTAATTGTATGTTCAGAAATATAACGTTTTAGAATTTTTCAAAATACACACAAAATGACATGACATTGGAGAAAAGAAATGATAAAAGAAATGAAACCATGTTTGAATGATAAGGCTTTGTATGCTTGATCAAAACGATTTAAAAAGACTGCAGAAAATCGAACACGGCTAATGAGCGTGCACTCAGAACATTTTGTAAAATTATACCCTACTGATTAGTGGCATTTGTTTAGTGAAAGTACATTTTACTGTGAAATAACCTTTTGTCGAAGAAAGGCAGTAATTGAAGATCTGGGGGTTTTGGGTGTTGCAAATCCTTTTTAGAAATTTATTTTGTTCAATGAAACATTACATCTTAGATTTTGTGTAACTTCAGATTAATTTTGTGTAACTTCAGACTGAATGTAGAGCATTCTTCTCAGGCAGCCAGGTGTGAGAGGCAACAACAGTTTTCACAGCACTCCGACAAGCGGAAACCAATCCGCACTCCTTCCAGCAGGCTTGTGTATGAGGATTGAGATGGAAGTAGTTTACTTGGTCATATTATGAAGTAAATATGTCAATTTTGAATACTGAGCATAGTGATAGAAAGTGGATTGTGCTGCAGAAGGGGTTTGAGAAGTTTCTATAGATGTTTTAATCTTTTTTTTTAAACTTCATCACAGTTGGAATCAATAATTTCCAAACTGACTGCTGCCTCAGTTGTCTGCGAAGAAGAAAGCTAAATACAATTTAACAGCAGGGAAAAGTTATTCACACTCAAAAGATTGATTTTTGGGGATGAAGAATGTTTTTTATTTTTTTTAAAGGCCCTGCAGGCACCCACTCAGGTGTTTTCACTTATACTGATTAGACCTTTGCTCACGTTGAAGTTAGGTGGAGCAATGTTGGAAATGACATGAAGTCACCAGAGATGTGTCCCACATTTACTACAACATACTAACTTTGTAGTCATACCATACAAATAAAAATCTTTGTACTTCATGGCTTTGTGCTTCAGATAATGGAAGTTAAACTGTGACACAGTCAGATAAACTTCACAAAGAGAAGCAAAACTCTTGCAGCTGTGAGTAGGTCCCCCATGTCCTCTGTGCATCATGGAACAATAAACATGGTTTATTAATTTTGTATGACTTTAGTTGACAGGGACAATTTTCATTGATCAACAGAATAAAAAAGATAAAGATGGAATAAAATACTATGGGTGCAACTAAATCATCAGAGTCAGGAAGCTGTCAACCAGTCTGCACACACCCACATCATCTAGAGGAAGCTGTAATGGGATGAATAAGTGAAAACACCTGTGTGGGTGGACCGTGTCTTATTAATATTAAACCTATTAATTTTAAGGTGCTGTTAGCAGGAGTTTTCACTGTCTAAGGCTATTTGATCAAACTAGATCTCATCATGCTATTACCTCACTCATCTTGTGTTAATAATTTAAAAAATGAAAACCTAGAAGCTGCCACAAAAAATTGAAGATAAAAGACATTACATGAAAGAAAATCTGTATTAAAATAGGTTTTGAGGGTTTAAACATATGATACTAATTCTGTGACCTTATGCTACTTGGCCAACATGTTTCAAACCCTTTCAACACCTTTAGTTTAAAGGAGCCCTGAGGGTCTGGGGCTGCACGCTGACTCAAACAGAATTAAAAATATAGCTTGGGGCCATGAAATCATGTTTTAAAAGCTATAATCTTAAAATCAATGCGAACAGGTAACCAGTGAAGAGATGCCAGTATTTCATCTTTGTAGCGTTTTACATTCTAGCCGGTGCATTTAGCAGCATGATAGAGAAGTGCGGTTGGTGCCAGGAAAAAAAGAGGATTGCAGTATGTGAATGTGGTGAGAAACACTTGATTAAAAACAGCTTCATTTCTTTCAATGGCTTCACATATTCTATTAGAGAAAAAGACAAAGCGTGTTGTTGAACAACATCTCTGTGAAAGAACTTATTTATCATTTTTTCATCACAAGATCATAGCCTTTGAAACACCCAACCATCTTCATTTTGTTCAGCAAAGTTTGTTCTGTGTTTTTTCAGTTCCCACAAGTCAGCATTTCCCTCACCATTTTTCCTACCAATTGGTTCTCTAAAAACCTCCAGCACATTCTTATGTTCCGGCTCAGCAGGATAAGCTATAAAACTGCAGTTCATTTGTCTTCTCCGCAGATGGAGTATGTAGATGGCTACTGCCTCTTTCTGTGCTTTAGTGCTGCCGGCTGTGATGTGGTATATGGTCGTGCTATTCAGCCTCGTCCTCTTCTGCACAGTTAGCCAGTTCCCAGCTGGCAAAGTCTCATTCAACTTCATCTTCCCCACACAGAAGCATATGTCAAATGAACCGTGTGTGTGTGTGTGTGTGTGCGTGTGTGTGCTTGATAAGTGAAAAAAGTCAGGAGCTCCAGTAACTGAAATGTTTTCCTGATGCCTAGTTATTTTCAGGTTTAATCTTTTTTTAATTTTTTGAACGGAGGGGAAAAAGATTAAAAAATATATATAAATAATAAAAAATCCATGTGCACTTCAAATTCTAAATAATGTGTTTTTTTCTTATCACTTTGTGGAACTCAAAAACCATTAGCCTATCAGCAGGAGTAGTCTTAAGTTTTCTTTTAATATTTTCTAGCATTCTTATCTATGTTCCTTGCAAGACTTTGTGTAGTATAAAGTAAACAGCTGTCTGTTTGGCAGCAGGAAAGCCAGCAGAGTAGGTAAAAATCTGTTTTAACAGATGTACAAAAAGTCTGTAAGGCTTTTGTTGAAAACAGGTAAAAATCACAGAACATTCACGTTCCCCACAGGATGAGTTGTAATATATTTGGTGATCCCTGGACTTTTCATCTGATCCCATCATCAGGTCAAGATTTTAATTTAAACCAAATACCTGCAAACCTAATGGCATAAACATTAACGAGCAGAGATAGCGACCATGGTAAACATTATACTGTTAATTATATTATACTGTTATTATTATTAATTATATTGTTAAACATCAGCAGGTTAATATTGTTGTTATGTCTATGTGAGCATGTAGATGTTAGCATTTAGCTCAGAGCACTGCTCTGCATTAGTACTGTAAAATTTCACATGCTAGTATGGCTGTAGACTCTTAAAGGATACATATTATGGACATTTACAGGTCTATATTTTTAGTCTGGTGCTCCACTGGAATATCTTTTATAGTTAAAAAAAATCCTTATTTATTTCATACTGACCCTTTATGCAACCCCTCAGTTCAGCCTCTGTATGAAATAGGCCATTTTAGCTCCTGTCTCTTTAAGGCCCCCTCCCAACTAGCCTACAGTGTTCTGATTGGCCAACTCTCGAAAGCTGCTCCTTAGGAGACTTCTGCCAGCTCCGGAGGCCACGTAAACAAACCATAAAGACCATAACCTGTCCAGCACGGTGCTGTTAAACCAGAAACACTGCGGCTACACCTTATTTTTATACAGTCTATGGGCTACACACAGCACAGCATGGCTATGCTAACGACGCTAGCCATGCTAACTAGCTGCTAGCATCAAACATGACACACAAAAAAAACAGAAAGGCAAACTCGTCTACTGGCAATGTGAAAGGAATTAATCACCTATTTTTAGCGAGTTTACCCTTGTTTAAAAAACCTGTATATACACACCAATTTTGGTGTAAAAATGGTTTTAATCTGACCAAGATGTGAGACAAGATGTGCATGAGAGAGTCTGTCACCATCTTTCCAGTCTACTGTACACTCCATTGTCCTCTGGACTGTTTATTTTAGTAAACTATGATTTCGGTAGTTTGAGCCAAGCGCTGACCTTTATTAACACCATTCAGTCTTCAGTGCCACAGAACTCCTTTGTGAGTTATACTTACCTCTTTATGTGTCATATTTAGAGATGGATGTTTAGAGCAGTAGATTCATCCTCACCAATAAATCCTTCAGATGTCAATACACTCAAGGACAGGGATTCCCTGAAGTTATAAGCTGTCCTTCTTCTGAGATAATGTTTGTAGCTCTCCTGGGAATAGTTGCCGACATTTTCCCTTTGCCCAGTAGACTTTTAATTTAGACATAAAACACAATCTGTACATTCTGACAAGGAAAATTCATTATAGATGTATTTGACTGAAAATATTTGCTTGCACTGGCAGGCACTCATAGTGACACTTGAAGTGTGCTTGTTTGAGGAGCAAAATCCTTCAAGATGAGTTTTGCTTGTAAATCTGGGTTAGGAATAACTCAGGTAACCTGGTGCATCTAGGTTGTCAACATACCCCTCCCTTGTTCAGTCATTCTCTATTTGCTATATAACAGACACTGCTGTAAATAGTCTACTCTACAGTAAGCAGTAAAAACATCATAATTTTGTGTCATCACTGACAGATTGAGAGCTGCACAACAGTAATTTTATCTGTAAAATGCGACACATTGTGGTGTACATGCCATGGATGATACGCTGTAATTCATTCATTTACAACTGTACTTTTCCTTCTGTGACATGTCAAAATTGTTCCATGAAAAAGGCCTCTGAATTGTGAAACAACTGCTTTACAGTTTAGCAGATGATGCAAGTAGTCTGTACTTTTTAGATTTATATATGACAGATTTATATATACTGTATACTTAAAGCTAAACATTTTGAGTTTTACAGATTTTCACCAAAAACATACCCCTGTTCTTTCAATGAGTAAATTAAGTTATGTTGTTGAGTTAAACCGATGTTCACCCAGATTATATGTACACTCAGTTCTTGTGTTTTCTACTCCAAAGAGAGTTCACATTCAACAATATGCCTTTTGCAGCTACGACAACTCAGAAAATTATGAAAAACATATAAGCTGCTGATCATACACAGTCATTTTTTTTTAAAATGTCATATGTTTAAAAACCAGACAGTGATTTGTTGTCTACCCATTTTATTAAAATGGCAATGAATACCCTTATTTGATATGACTGTGAAAAATTAAAAAATTAGAAGACCTAAGTGTCCTCATGGAAAACAGGGCAAATGTTGCCTCATTTATGCACAAAAGCGTCTGAGTCCTGTTAACTTTTCAGACCTCTGACTGCTCATATGCTCTGGTATGTGCCTGCAGACAAAACATAATCCAGGTCAAACAAAAAAAAGACGAAGACAAAATGAATCCCTCCTAATACAGCAGAGGATGGTGTAGAGGGATCTTTGGTGACATTTTTTTCCCTTTAACAATGTAACTACCACCCATGAGGGTCCAGGTTGTCAGGATGTTGAAGACATGATGGGCTGCTGGTGAGAGGTGTTTTCATTGCTGAAGGCAAAGTTCCTATTACGTTACATATACTGTAGATTGTTTAGCAGACAGTTTGCAGGGAAATGGTTAGTCTGCACTGCTATGTAGGCAAAGTGATGAAGTATTTGTTGTTGTGTTCCTCATTTGTGTGACCCATCATGTTACAAATTTGAGATTAAACGATTAAAAGTAATTCATGTATGTTCAGAAACTTGCAGCAGTAACAGCATTTGCTGAATGATGGTCAATCCTTCAAGGAGAAAGCCACCTGCCTGTCCGACCTTGACGTCACTGAGCACTCTTTTTCTTGAATCCTTTTGGGCTTTACAGCCTCCAGGATACAAGGTATTTTACCTTGGTGTGGATAGGTGATGATGACATTCACACTTAATTGCATCATGAACAACTTCCACGTCTAACATGTCTCCCTAAAGGATGATTTTTTCTTAATCACAGAATAAAAAATGGCTCCAAATGTAGTCCAAAAGACATCACATACTTAAACTCCTATATTCTTTGGGGGCAACTTAATAAAATGAGTTGACATATTTTTGGATGCATGAAAAAAATCATAAAAGCATGCCAAAATATATTTTGATGGCAATCAAAGAAAAAGCCATCTATCAATGTTCAATTGACTAATTTAATCATCTCATTAATAAGAATGTTGGATTCTGCTGAGGAAAATGAGCCTATATGTGTGATGCAGCATACCTCTGAAGACCTGGTCACACCAACATTTAAAAAGGCCAAATTTTGTGTGGAATCAACAATGGAATTGCCTTGATCAGTACATTTGCTAGTGGGGTGAAATATGCCTGTGTTAAACTTGGACAGACAAATTCACAGACAGACAATTCAATGAATTTTGCTGTGCCACTTCTTGATTTGACCACGCCTTAAAAAGTTGTTTTCATTCAGTATTACAAAGAAAATGGAAAGCTGCACACTCATAATTCTGATGCCATCAAAATGTGCAGCTTTTCTCTGCCTGAAAGTCAGCACCTTTTTACAATAGATGTCCTTTTCCCCCCTAGTTTTTAACATCACCAAAT
The DNA here is from genome assembly GCF_963924715.1 of Thunnus thynnus. Lineage (NCBI taxonomy): Eukaryota > Metazoa > Chordata > Actinopteri > Scombriformes > Scombridae > Thunnus > Thunnus thynnus. The sequence goes on from NC_089519.1 coordinate 26,773,368, forward strand.
GCAGTGTGTATACCCTTAAGGCCTGATATGTTGAATTAATTTCCCTCCTCAAAAAACATTTATTAAGATTAATTATATTGTTTCATTGTTTACATCCATCTTTACTGACCTGCAGTCTTCTTCTTTGTTGCATTTGATGGTGCATTGCTACATTTCTTTGGATGTAACTGCCGTTAACAATCAATCAGCCAAATAGCTTCAAACTGGCAACAGGAATGTAAATTACATTGCCCACACACTTACAGTACTGTGCAAAAGTTTTAGGCACTAAAAGTAATGTGAGAATGCTTACAAAAATATTGCTATAAATTGTTTTGATTTATCAATGAACTTCTTACAAAGTTGAGTAAACAGCAGAAACCTAAATTAAATCAATATTTGCTGTGAGCAGCTTTGTCTTTAAAACAGCAGCAGTTCTCCTTGGTTCACTTCAACACAGTTTTTCATGGTAACTTGCAGGCACATTGCTGTAACCATCCTGGAGAAAGAATGTTCTTCTGTGGATTTATTGTTTAGGCCATCTCAGGTGCTTCTTCATGTAATCCCAGATTGACTCCATGATGTTGAGGTCAGGGCTCTGTGGGAGCCATGCCATACCATACCATCTGTTGCAGGACTCATCATTCTTCTTGTTGCTGAAAGTAGTTCTTTATGACTCTAGCTGTATGCTTGGGGTCATTGTCATGTCATGAATAAATTTGGGACCGATCAGACACTTCCCTGATGGTATTACATAATGGATAAGAATCTAAACATCTACGGTGCCTAAAACTTTTGCACAGTACTGTATGTGCATGCCTACATATTGCCATAGCACAACTAGTGGTTTAAAAGTCCACAAGGGACCTTCAACTCACCTGCAGTACATCATGCATAACCAGCTCAAACAAGACTGAAGACTGTATACACGGCTTCATGAAGTGAAATTCATCTTCAGCCTTTAGTTCTCTTCACTGTATTCATTATTCTACACTGCTATGCGAAATACACAGATGGATCAATGTCTGACCCTGGGATAACATGTAAGTTAATAACCCATGCTTCAGCTTTTATAAGGTCATGTCAGCAGACAGGAATGGTAAAGGTGGTTAGTTCACCTCCCCATGGGCCACGACACCGAGTCAGACATGTGGTCTGTCATTTATTCTCCATTTAAGTCTCGGCTGAACCGATCTCAGTGGAGGATGTCACGGGTGCAGCCATGTTTGTGGGTCACTAACCTCGCTGGTTCCTCCAACTGTCAAGCAGGTCTTAGGGAATCTTGTTAAATGCGAAAATGTAAGTATTTTTATCGGCTGGCTTGCAAATTATTAGCACCACTGAACAGAGGATGTTGTTAAAATAAACACTGTATTAAGGAATTTTATATCTTTCTTGTTTGATGCTTCTTAAGTAATAATTGAATTAAAACATTGAGCTTGTGGTATTGTGAAAAATTTTGAGTTGATCTTCTATTTATCCTGTGTTATATAGTCAATTTCACGAAGGATTAAACCTTATTTTGAAGTGAGCAGTTGTGCTTGGGTGGATTTGTTTATATGTGTGGGTGCATATAGAGAAAAGGTGGAGAATAGCCGACTACATTTGAAAGTGATAAAAATATCCTGCTACTTATCATGATCTGGATTTTTACCCTATGCATTGTGTAGCAAAATATGAAATTCTGTTAAAACATTCTTAACATGTCATTTAATGGAATTTCATTTGACTGTATTTCTTTGTGGAGGGTTATTTGTATTTTTCATGCTCTTTCATTCACTTTCTCAATGTAAAATTGAATTCTTGAATTCTGATGTTTTTCTACCATTCACAGCTAGATCCTACCTGGTTGGCAAAAGGACCTCTACGAATAAGTAGAAGGCTGAATACATTCTTAAGTGGCTCTATATTTGTACCATTATGTTGACCATAATACGCTTCTTAGATGAGGGCTGTGTACTCAAGAATGGATGAATAGCCAGAGCAGAAGCCAAATGGACATAGAGCCAAATTGTCTCTGGTGCTTTAGGGATAGAAAGGCAGCATTGTTGTTCACTGTTGCCTCCCCCAGCGTGAAGCTCTGGGTCTGTGCCACGAGTGGATGCTGTGCTTTTCTCTTCACACTCCGCAATGGTGGAGTGCTTAAATAAAGAAATACAAGCAGGAGGTTTTGTAGGATAAAAAAATCTTTGTCTCTACCTACATTTTCAACCATGTGCATTCAAATTCAGATTAAAGCTTTCAAACTGATTTCCACAGCCATTCACCTGTTGAGTAATTTGACTAACGTGAAAGAGTTTCATCTTTTTTTATGCAGCCAAGACACCAGTTTTTCAAAGGGTTGTGTAGAAGCTTGATTAAGACAACTGCAACATTAGCATGAAGGTAAACTGTATTCAGAATTTCTATTTTATTATATTATGTTAGGCTAAATTGCTACTATAAGCTTAATTACTTAAGGTACAAACGGTGTGCCATCACTGATCTAACTCAATAACTGTATGCTGAAATTTGCAGGAACCTTTTCAGCAATCTGTGTCCATTCAATAACTGAAATGACATCACCGAAATTGGCTAAGAGTGAACAGAGAAGTGCAATTTTGTCATTCAAGAAACACCATGCCTCTGTGGCAATTCAAAGTCCTTAACATAAGGTGAAGAAATGTATTACAACATTTAAAAAACACAAAACAGAAATTTAAGTGTATTAAAATATCATAAATTAGATAAATAACTTAATAAAAAATAATAAATAAAAGACAAAAGACATACAGTTACAGTTCAGTAATAAGTAAATAAAATGCAGTGTAATACCACGTCTCTTGCAAGGGCAAGACTGTAATTATAGCAGGAGGGCTATAATTAATTATAGTTCATCTAAATAATAGTGGTTAGTTGGTGTCAAGATTGTTTGCTAAGTAGCAACCCATCAGCAGCAGATTAATCATTCCCTTGATGGCAGCAACAGTGCAACTGCAACTGACTGGATTGTACAATGATGGAGACTGCTCCCATTTACTGCAGGGAAGATTAAAGCATAGGTTCACAGTTTTTCAAGTCTGTAGTCGGGTGCCCATATGAACATCGAAACAGGTTTTACATGCTGTAATCATTTGTCCTGTTTATACTGGCTGTTAAAAGATCCCTTCATAATGCACTTGTAAGAGATGAGGGACGAAATCCACAGTCCTCATTCTGTGCAAATATATATTCAAAAGTTTATATCAAGCTAAAACCAGGCTTCAGCAGTTTGAGTAAGTTAAATCAAGTGGTTAACTTCCAAAGTTATGTTGTTGATTTTTTGTAAGGGACTATTTTCAGCTGCAGATTTGATGCACAACCGAGTACATTGATTTACAGAAGCAAAACAGTGCATGTGGGACTGACTCAAAAAAAATGATAGTGCACATGTTCATTGTAATGAAGGAACATGTCACCAAGTGCAACAGCTTGGCTTGTTGATGTGTTTTTTAATAGTTTTAAATAATGAGGTCTATAGCACAGAGAAATAAGCTACATTAGACACAGACAACAGTAGGATAAATTCATTGTTAATTATAGTCTTTTCATGGGATTCTTTAACAGTAAGAAAAACAATATCACCAGATTTATCCTTTAAATAAATCTATATAAATCCATCAAACCTCCTACAGTAATGAGTGATATCAATCTGGTCAGATCTGTCCAGATGTGTCCAATGGGTCAACAGCTGAAAAATACTCTTACTCTTTGCATGAAGAAAATCTTAATTTGCAATTTGTAATTAATTTGTTCTTTAGAGAAGTTGCTCCCTACAGTCACTAAAAGGAGCTTGACCAATATCATGCATAGGGCCCCCAGAACTCCAGAGAGGGTCCTGTGTAGGGTGACAGTTCTTTAAGCAGTGATCCATGATAGTGATCTAATGGTCTGCGGGTTGGGAGGGAGGGGTGGGACCTTCTGGGTGCTTTGTGACCTGAACATGTCTTCCTGATAAACTGTCAAGGGGTTCTGCTGAACTATCTACATTCAGTTGAGGTGAGGGATGCTGGTAAGATGGCCTTGCTATCATCATTCATCACCAACAAACTGGTCTGCAATCCATATCTGTTTCACATGAATGTATGTATTCTCTGTGGATGAAATCAAATTTTAATCTATTCTGTAGATGCTGTGCTCTTAATTTTGGAATATAGCCAACCCAGAAAATAGATAACAAACAGGACAGTTTGTTATTAAAGCAAAAATGAGCTACTTTTCTTTCCTTTGGTGTATTTTCTGTCCAGCAGACAGATGTATTCAATTGGAAAATTCAGTCTTAGCAGTTCACTTACCTGTTCTCCTCTAATTTTCTCCACCACCCTGTTATTTCTAGAGTCTGACCTTTAGGTATGTTTTGGACACAATTACAGGCCTTTACAGGATTGGAATACATCAAATAATATAGAAGTAACATGTTCATACATAGAAAGCTGACATTTGTATGGACAGAGAGGGGGGAAAAATCACCCTAAATGTCATTTTAGATGACATTCATTTGATCAGAGTCATTTTCTCACATCTAATCAGCCACCAATGTTATTTTGGTTACATTTTCTAAAACAATTGTATTTACACTTCGTCATTTCATGCATCTTGGGCTGATCATGTAGCTATCGAATATCAAAAAAGCTTGTAAATGCATCCAAGAACCATTTCAAATAGACTAAAATCTTGTTGCAAGGCATGTTGAAAAGGTGTAAATGTATCTCTCTCTCTCTCTCTTCAAGACACCTACATGATCTTTACTTCTCAGGTGTAATTATATGTCGGTAAGTGCTAGTTGTGGAAATAGCCACTCAAAGAGTCTGTCCCCTGTGATAACTGAAGCTGAATTTAGACTGAAATCAGCCATTGTCGCTCAATCAGTGTCTCATTAAAAGGATAGAAAAAGTGTCTTCTTGCAATTACAGAATTGTGTTGGAGAGTGTCTAAGTAAGACTTTGTAAATCCAACACTATCAGAATGAAATAAATTTCAATAGAGAAAGTAGAGAAAGGAACCAATCTTAAACCAAGTTTTGGTCACAAAACCTGATGCATTGCTATATTTGAAACTACACCTTGTGTCACCTGGACAAGTACAATACTGATACACATTAATGCACTGCAATCTAATTTAACACTGCAATTGGATATTTCTTCATCATGATTACTTTATATTTTGTACCTGAGAAGACTTTTTATTGTGATATTGCTAATTAAAGTTCCTCCACACCCACAGGGGTGTTTTCATTTTCCAACTAATAAGAACTTTGCTCCCATTAAAGTTTTGACGTATATCTTGCCCCGCTCTCCTTTCAGTGTCAGCAAACATTTCTAGTGGCATCCAAACAGTATGCACGTAATAAGCACACAAAAAGGGTAGGAGCAAGAGGGTGAAATCTAGATGTTTTGTGCTGATCCCTTGGGTGCTGATTACTGCATCTATATGGCTTCACACTGAAGTATACACCAGTGTGTCAGGAAAATAAGAATTTATGTGAATAAGCAGAACTGCTTAAGTCCTGAGTCTTCAACAGCTAACGGGTCCTCAAAGTTACTCTAGGGGGGCTTTTCACAAATTTAAATATTTGAAAATACACATTTACATGAATCCAACTTATCATTATCTTACAAGATAAATTTGCAAAAAAAGCTTAATTTACATAACATTGATGATAGGCTGCCCATGAATCCTCGTGAAATCATGTCAGCAAGCTAACCTACGCTAAATCACTATGCAGCACCTCTACATAACAGCAACATATTATTGAAACATATTGGCCAGTTAGCTGTATTATTATCCCAAGTTTACGGACAACTTCTCAAGCAAGAGACTCTGCCATACCCTCCACCTCAGAAACCACTGGCAAAAGTGCAGCGGATGACGCTAACGCACCTAACATTAACATTGCTACAACTGCTGCTGACTTAGCAGCTACAGGTAAGCGCAAACAAGAAGGCACGAAAATATTCAGAGAATTATCTCAAGTTTGGATTTAACTTCAAGGTGACTGTCATCTACTCTGCAGTGCTGTCAAACAAAGCTATGAAGCAAGCAAAGCTGCAACATCACTTGGAGCTACAGCCACTTAAAAGAAAAACCATCAGAATATTTCCAAGTTTGTCTCCAATCTCTCAAAGGTCACCAGACATTAATGAGATAGTCAGCTAAAGTTGGTGAGCTAGCTTTGAAAGCCTCTTATTTAGTTATTCAGATTGCTCAGAAGAAAAAGCTATACACAATTGCAGATAATTTAATATTGGCTGTGTAAAACAATGTTTGGAAATGATGAGTATGTTAAGAAATTGAGAATTATGCTGTTGTTGGACATAACCATTGCTTGCCGTATTGATGACATGGCATCTGATATGAGGGTGCAACTGATAGAGAAGCTGAGGTTGGCAGAGGCTTTTGCATTACAATTGGATTAATCTACGGACATGTCATAGGACACTCAGCTTCTGGTGTTTGTGCAGTTTGTTGATCAAAACAAAATATATAAATTTAAAAAAATTAAAAATTAAAAAAAAAAAAAAGAAATGCAGGAGGACTTTTTGTTTTGTAAGCAGCTTCTTGAATGCACAACTAGTTCTGAAATTTTCAAAGTGATCAATGTTTTTTTTCCAGAGAAAATGACATACCCCGAGCAAAATGTGTTGCACTGTGCACTGATGGTGCACGATCCATGACTGGTTTAAAAAGTGGACTAATAGCGCTTGTAAAGAATGTGGCATCACAAGTGATGTGGATGCACTGCATGCTACACAGGGAGTCACTTGCTGCAAAAGAAATGACTGCTGAATTGTCGTTATGGACTCGATCGTGATAGCTGTCAATTTTGTCAAGACGAGTCATGCGTTTCTTTTCTACTCTCTGTGCTGCTGAAGAATACAGTGCTCTACCATTCTGAGGTTCGATGGTTTTCACGCGGAACAGTGTTGTCATGCATGTTGGAGTTACGCACGTCTATTCTGGAGTCTTTACTTCTCCGAAACCACGCAGAGCTGGCTACAAAATTTCAGTGACGATGTCTGGGTCACTAACCTTGCAACCTTTCTCTGAGCTGAACTTAACAGTTCTATGCAAGGATGCAATACACAATACACATGCCATCCAGCTGTATGACAGAGTGGAAGACTTTCTCGAAAAAATCAGAAAATGGAGGGGGCGAGTCAGGGAGGGAATTTTTTCCATGTTTCCAGCAGTAGATGAGTTGGGAGATTCTGCAGTGCTCTCGCTTCATGTAACACATGCAATTGTTGCACACTTGGAGGTATTCATGGTCAATTTGGGGAATATTTTTCTGAGACTGACTCCTGGCACAGGGATAAGACATGGATACAGTTTCCATTCAAACACAAGACAGGCTGCCAAGTCTTACACATTGACCATGAGACTCACACAATTCACCCTTTTGAGGCACTCTCACACCACACGTCCATTTTCTCATGCAGTGAAAAACGAATTCATAACTGATAACATTGCAGCGTGAAAAAAGGACATTGACAGCACACGGACAGACAAGACAGAGCAGCACAGCGCAACAGCAGCACCGTGCAGCAGCAAGTTATTCAGACCATCAGGGGGAAAATGAGAAATATACATAAATTTATTATATTGTAATTTGTTCCCATGCATGCTGCTCAGAACAATTTCAGTCTCTTCTCCCTCTGCACTCATGCCATGCGCATACAGGCAGGGGTGAGAGTGAGTTACTATGGTTACAGGGACACTCTATGTCTCTGTTGCTCTGAAACTCTCTTGCGATTCCCAATAATAGGTTTTTAGGTTAGTTGTGAGGCCATTTGATTAAATTGTTTGTACTTTGTTGTTGTTTGTTAGACTTTGAAGATGGCCTTGTGAGTATTGAGAATAGCAACACTCAGGTTTACCACAGTTTAACCAGGTTTAATTATCCAAATCATATTGTGATGTGTTGTAAGGCTATGTCATAAATTGTAAGTCCTTGTTTGACCTTGAAGATGGCCTAGTAGCCTGCAACCTACTACCACTTTAGGCCACATAATGTTTTATAAATATAATTTAAAATATGAAATAGCCATTCTTCTGATAATCATTTCCTGTCCTGATCCACCCAATTATGTTCTGTTCTTGATGCATTCTTGGTTTTCATAGCACCCTCAATCTAGTCAATCTAGTGCAGATGGCTGTTTCTTGGCTTAATCCAAGAAGTTAGATGGTGTAAAAATGCAGGAAATTTCTTTTAAATTACAATTTTTCCCCCCGCCAAGTATGTATCTTTTCAAGTTTGCTCCCCTATTTTAAAACATTACCAGGCACCCATGGTGATGATTATAGATCTTCCTTATCCTATGTTTCGAAGAAAAAAATGTGTACTATCTGGAGTGTATATCAAAAACACCAATAAACACAAGTTAGCAAAAAGAAAAGGTGTTGGTTCATAAGGCCAGAGAGAGGTTGAGTGGGTCCTTTCTATCCCTAAAGCAACAGAGACAATTTGGCTCTAGCCCCCCCCCCCCCAACCACCACCACCACCACCACCACCTCCCAACCCACAGGAACAAATCTCACTCCAAGCTGAAGTGAAAACTTGGCAGCCCTGACTCAGTCAAGGGGTCCTTGTCCTGAAAAACATTCCTGCCTTCCATGGCTTGGATGGCAGGAATCTTGCAGAAACCGGTGGTTAAAGGCACACAGTGAGTCAATAATAACCTCACTTCTCAGTAACTTCCATTTATCATACACACATTGTTTCCTTTGATGCTTACTCTCTCTTTCAAAGCAGCAGGAGCAAATGAATTATTGTATAGTTGAAATCACTGAGGGCAGTACCTCTTTATGGATTCTTTTAGGCCTGAATATGTCTGGACATGCCACTATTCCAATAATGATGTCCTTGTTTCATAATTTGTAGAATCCGTGTGCATGGACACAGATCCAACAATCTCAAAGGGCCATTAGCCTGAGGGATATGATGAATATTGCATGGCTTGTTTGGAGAGGCCTTTAAGGAGGTAATTGTTGCAGCAGAACAACTAATACGTCTCCTTAAATCTGAGACATCCAATGTCCATTTATAGTATTAAGAGCATGCAAAAGCCCATTGCTAATGCATTAATAATTATCTCACTTCACACAGAGTTTACTGTCTTAATTTGCTATGCAGCAATGTGGAATTTCCAACCTTGCTGTCTCTTAAACAAAGCAAACAGTAATTTGTATTTTACTCATTGATGCTGTGGTGATGTACTGTATATGCTGCTGTTGATAAGTAAGTATTAATAAATAATAGTCCTTCTGTTGGGACTAAATACCACTCAAACATACAAAATAGTGGTAACCTTTTTTCAATGAAAATCAACATGTCACACATTATTCACTTCTTTATGAACTGACAGCCTATGAGAGTTCAATAGGCATACATATTAAAACTTAACAAGAATGAAAAGTAACCCTTAACCAAGTTACATAGACAATTACACAGATTATGTAATAATACAAGTACTGTATATATGTTGGTTTAAATTAAGTATCGAATATGTCTCAATTTTTACTGAGACATATTCTGATCCAAAAGAAGCATTAGATTTTTTTGGTACCGTAACAAACCTGACAGTTCTGTTTTGTTGTTACAAAGATGTACAGTATCTCTATGAAGGGCTCTCTTGGTATCGAGCATAAACACAAACTGGAGTGGATGTGAGTCATCTGTGTTAAGTACAGTACAAATTTCTCAGAAAATGACCCACATGGGTGTAAATCAGTGGGACTGTCTCTCTACATCGGCTGACTCTTACCTCCCTTACAGAGCTCCCACTCACCATTGCTGCACTGTGAGGGTCATAACAGACAGGTCTTGGTGGGAAATTAACAGATGCACTACAATGGGTACCTACCACAATAGTACTTACAGAGATGGTGAACAGCTTGTAATATCCAGTATGTATCAAATTTTTCTGATTATGTGAACACACTGGTTTATGCAAATATATTCAAAAGCATGCATATGCATCGACACTGAGCAAACTCATTTTCTTTTGTAAGAGTAAGAAATAATATGATTTGTGGCATAAAGAATGATATCTGCAACCCAGTACTGTAAGTGCACCTGGAATTAAAATGATTTTTAAAACTACAATTTCCAAGTTCAAAAATTAACTTTCACGCTCAAAATTTGACACACTTTGTTCTTCCACACTTCAATGCCTTTAAGTGTAAAGTATAAGATGATTAATTCCCCATTTGGACTCACTCAACAGTTCCAGTTAGCTCTGTGTTCATTATCTTTTCCAATGCACAAAGGAATTAATGAGTTTTGTTAAAGATGCCAAAGTGTTAATGAATTTAGATGGTTAGGTTGGCATCCATTGCAAACATGTCAATGGAAAAAGTTTTTAATTGGCACATAGAACTTTGGCTAAGATTATATAAAGACTTCTTCTTGACACTATTATAATATCTACTTTAATTAACATAATTCATTTTGTGATTTTGGTTTTTAGTACATTTCTGTACAAATAAAACTAAAAATTGAAGTTGCTGCAGAACAAAAGCTGTTATGGCCGCCACCAGCCCCTGCTTTATGTGTAGTCCTTTTCTTTAGTGTTTTTTTTACATGTCAAACAGTCTACAAGGCTCCTCCCACTTCCTGGTTAGCCTCGGCGGTGATCCTGATTGGAGCGGCACAAGGTCCAACACTCCAATCCAGAAGAATCAATCAGGGGTCTGAACCAATAAATGTCTGGCCAGCCTGGCAGCTAGTATATTGTTAACAGCTCGCCACTATGCCTCTCGTTGTTGTGTTTAAGAGTGTAGACCTGTTGTAGGTCTGTTGTTGTGAAACTAGAAGAAGTACTCGATCACTAACTCTGCTTCTCAGTTAAAAGTGTAAGATATCTATTGCTGTGAAACTAGTACGAGGCCCTTGTTTGCTACCTGGGGACTGGGCCACTTAGTATTCCTTTGTTAGTTTCATTAGGAGCAGGGGTGCTGTTCTTATTATGCGCATGTTTTTCCAACCCACTAAAGAGTAGGTCTAGACAGTGAGGTTTTATTTTTAGAGACTTAGCCAAAAAGGCAGAGGACTACTGTAAAACAGTAGTCCTGTAAAACAGTAGTCCTTGCCTAAGGATGACGGTTTGATCTCTGTCGTGGAGAGATCAAACCAAAACTCAATTATTCGTCTCATCAAGACCCACAAATCATACACTGACCCCCCTGACCTAAATCCAACAGGAAGTCTGCAATTAGCCTTTCAAAATAAGACTTTGCCCCAATTTTGGCCCCCAAACAAATGATATCTCCTCCGAGGGCATTAATGGTATCGGCTTCAAACTTTAATAGGTGACTTATGACACTATGCTGAAAAGAAGTTGTTAAAAACTGGATTTTGTAAGCCCTCAAAGTTGCAGTGCCACATCACACCTTACAATGTAAAACAATGGGGAGGCAATCTATGGGCATGAACTTTGTGTCAAACAGAGGCTTCTGACGTCTAAACTATAAGTCTGACCACTTTCAAACCTGTATCAAGGGATTCACCACAAAATTTCCTACAAAATACATACAAAATACAAAATACAAAATACTACAAAATATGATTTTTAGTGTAAGATTTGGCCAAAGTAATGGGATTTATGAGGATATTTCACAAAAAGCGTACTCTAAAATCCTCCTCTCTAACTGCTCCTGGTGATGTCACTCCCTCAGTGCTGTGAAACATTCCGCAATACACACTCATCATAAAATCACAGGAGGAGCAAGAAAAGACTTTAAAACTCAAACTCTAATATCTCAAAAACAGAACAAACAAAAGATAGAAAAAACATGTAAATTCAAGATTTGTAGGTCAAAGTCTCGTGACTCATTTAAAGTTCAAATGAAGTCTGTATCTAAAACTATGGAAGCAGTAAATGTTCAAAAAGGTGTGGGTTTGCTCACATTCTCCATTCAAATATATGAGTATTTTTCTGTGTCCAGCTGCAGTTACTTATTGTCTCTACACACCTGACAGAACACATTTCAATCAAACTTTGACCAGGTCATGTGGGTTGAAAAGTCTTTACTTTTCTAAGAATAGACTTGATGAAAATTAGGAAATTAATTTGTTTTACATACAAATCATGAAGAGTTTTCAATTTACTAATTGAAATTCAAGTGAATGGGCCCAAAACTTGCATGATTTTGATGACATAGACATGTCTCACCCTGCAGAAAATTCTCATCCTGTCAATCAAACTTTCAAAATAAAAGCACACCACACTTGTAAGAAATATCCCTCATTTTTAAAAAGCAAAATGATCTGATCTCGACAGGCTAGAGTGCGAGGTCCCGACCAACGCTGCTTGCAGCTTTAATTATCTTTGTTTTTTTGTGTTAGTTAGTTTTAGTTCAGGTTTAGGAGCCCTCTTTTGGTTATACTAGTTTTGTTTTTTTTAACAGCATCCACAGGCCCCTCTCCTTTGGTAGTTTGCCTCTTGTGTTTGTGTATTTTTGAAACGATCTACCTTCTTGTTAATAGCATTATTTTACCAAAAACATCTGGTTTTACAGTGCTTCCTTTTCCCTTAGTGAGCTGGGTCGTAACAAAAGCTATGGAAAAAGTTATTCGGTGACAACCTTTTTTCACGACTAGAAAAAGAAGACAAAAACTACATAAAAAGTAGCCTTTGAAAACAAGAACTATGACAAAATATCATTAACAAATAAAACCTGAACAATAAAGATGGAACAAGTTGATTGAGTGAACAAGCCTTTTTCACTTATCTTGCGATAGACAAGAAAGAAGAAAGTAATAATGGGAACTGTACAAAACAAAGATGACACCAGCTATAGCCTCACAATGCTTAGAAAACATAAACACCTCAAATGCAGGACAAAAATAAAACTACACTTTCACTACCCAAAACTAGATAGTCATCAGTGACTTAATCATCAAGATAGTAATGTCTTCAGTTTCTGTTGAGTAAACTTGGCTAAACTAACAAAAATCAAATGACTAAAATTTAATTAAAACTTCTACATTTTTGTCAAAAGACTAAAAGTAAATCAAAATCAGGTGCCAAAATTAACACTGCTCAACAGACAAGCTAAGAAACTGCCTCCTCAAACATTTGTCTTGCACAATTTGAACACATTTATTTGCCAGAGCTGGATGGATTCTTGTAACCTCATCCACAGCAGAACACGGCCAAAAATGCCCTCTTTGTACAGTCACCTCCAGGTTAATTAACACATGGAGAAGGAGCCATCTCCCCTTACTGCCACTCTCAGAATAGTCTCCTGCCAAAAGCAGCTGCAGGTGGGCCAACCAATGAGCACAAACAAATCCTGCCTTTGTAGGTGACATTAATTGCATCCCACTCTAACAGAACATACCAACAGCAGGTGCTGCAACCAGATGGGTATGTGAATGCCATCTTACAGCCATGGCATCACACCAAAATTCAGAGGCGCCTTCAGTCATAATTATTTGTCACTCTTTGTATCAAGAGAAATTTTAGCTTGACAGGGTGCCAAGAGAAATGTTGAGGTGAGGCTACTGTTCAGACAAAAGCAATACAGTTTATTCTGCGTTGTAGCATGTAGCATGTGCACTTATTTTGTGGAAAAAAAGAGAAAAAGACAATGTAAGAGATTTAACTTGGAATGTTTTTGGGGTTTTTTCTGTCAGTATTACTTTATCCAGCCATCTACTGAACCTTGTCTGTCTCCTGTGTGTTTGACCTCAAGGTCATGTCTCATTTTTGATGTGGTGCTATGAACGATGACCCCCCCCCACCCACACCTCCCCAACACCACCACCTTTCCCTGTACTCCCATGATGACCACCGGTGCAGTAAATCATTTGCTGGGGGAGTCCCCATAACAGAGCCAGCCAGTCTGCAGGCTGTGAGGGAGGAGTGCATGTTGAAGACTTGCCATGGAAGGTTTCTATCACTGCACAGTCAGTTCTTATCGTTGCTCCCTTTGATGAGAGGAGAGTGGAGGAAGATAATGTCTGAAGGTCAGTTCTCAGCACTGAGCAGGAACCTGATAAGGACTGAAAGTATACTGAGTAAAAGAAACCCTCCGGTCCCGACCGACAACCAACAACTATACCACTCAAAAAGAGATTAAATGGCTTTTTTAAACAGACCTGTACACAGTATCTAATGTTACGATAAAGAGTGTACTGAGTAAGACATGCACTATTTGAGAAATGTGCAATTGTGATAATCTTTCTTTCTTTGAAGTCAAACTAAAATAAGAATTTAATTCAATTTTACAATATAAAGTAATGATACTGCAGCTATTTTTCAAAAGGGGACAAAACCATTTTGGACATATTTGTGCAAAAAACATTTCTGTGTCATGTTTCCCATGACAGAAGACTGACATCTGAGAGCTGACGTTGCCAGGAGACAAACAAACACATCATTTTCCTACCAACTGCAGCACATACATTATAGCCTAAAAACCTTTCAACTTTGAATACAAGACTTATCCATTTTTCAACCAGCCGATATATAGTAGTATTGGTTATATAAAATACAAGACGTTTATTCCTTTACAACATTTAACATTTAAGGGGATCTATTGTGCTGGCTAACAAGCTAGACTAACAAGCTTCCATTTTCTAATGTTAGCATTAATTCCCACTAGATTTTACTCTTCGCTCATGCTCATTCAACACCTATTTAGTTATGGGCAACTCCTGCATACAACTCATTAGTGTTAGCTGTCTTCAAAACTCACAACAATTAGTAGTCCTGCATCCTCAACACTCCATGTTTTACCTGGTGATTCGAATCACAGCACAGAGTAGCTTACAGAGTCACTGAGGAATGTAGGGAGTGCTCAAATTACAAATAGGATTAGCAATGGCTAACAGTGTTGGACATTATGTGGCTGTTGGAATTATGATATTATGAACAATTTTTAGTGCCCACTCACACAGATGTTGCACCAATCAAATTACCAGTACTGACACTGTTAGTCAGACCAAAAAAAATCACATCCCTCTGTGAATCAATGCAATCGTGCTATAGATGCAGAAAAAAACAAAACTAAAATTTATTCGTTTTGTTAATTACAATTTTGACCAAAAAAGTACACAAGTCGAAACAAACACCATGGATATCTGTATGCTGATTTCTTAGCAAACTGAAGAAATTTTAATTGCAGTTCAACTTTAAAACATGCATGATTGTACTATTCACTGTGTGTAAGATATTTTAAAGTTTAACTTGTAAATTAGGGGTAGCCTTTTATAAATATTCAAGTGAATATCAGGTACCATTTTTGCCTAAAAACTGTTTACTGTTGGATTGAAATTCTTCACATGTAGATAATATTTTTTTTTCTGCTGTCTCAAAAGAGGCATTTTGGCAAGTCATAATTTGTGGACACTTTCTACTCTATCACACAGCACACAGCCAAAATGCTTCTCAGGCTCTCTGCAGGCACTCATCACTGCCAAAGTGAGAGCAAATCTGTGAAAACAGTGGACGCCAATTCCCACTGACCAGGAGTAGTGACCATGCTCACAGTTCAATATTTAGGCAGCTGTTCAGAGTTCCCACAGTCAGAGTTGCTTGACCAAAACTTTGATATGACTCAGTCTATTTTCTTAAGCTTGTCTGTATATTAATGTCCGTAATTTTTTGTGGAAAAATATTTTATTGCCTTTGCCATTGTCAGTAGTTATGACAGATGATACACTTACAGGTGCAGTGTATTGTCAAATATGTAATTAAATTCCCCTTTTCTTTAAAACATGTAAAGCCTACACACAATGACGAATCCACCAGAACCAATCAGTTGTTAAAAAAGAAAATAAGCCAGTTATTCAGTTCTTATTGTATCCATATTCAAAGATGTGGGCTGTTCTCCAGTGATAACAGATAGTGGTGGAATAATATTATCTCTCCCCTTTTGTATTTGAATTTAAATTTATTTGAATCACAATGGAATGTATGATATGCCATTCCTAAAAGACATTTGGATTTGTGTTTGTCAGCCGCATCTAAATTATTCGCTCATCTCAATGAATTACTCAACTACTTTTTTAAATGGGTGAAGCTTCAATCTGTCACTCACTTTTGTATTTGCAATAACACATTTCTATCAATCATGCTTTTTTCTTTTTTCTTTTTACTGTGCCTCAAATGCTTTCAAGCCAAACAACTGTGAATTTAATTAAGTTGGTGTTATCATATTTCTTTTTAATGTTGTCTTTGAGTCTTCACTCTATTTTCGTTGCAGCAGACGTCGTCCACAGTGGAGTCTAATGATCGCAGAGAAAAAATTCAAGCTAATCAGAGGCAGCAACAATAACCACTATCAGGAGCCGGTTCCCATGAAGGCTCCTACTGCTGCAATTCAAGTCCCATACTATGTTATGGAGTCAAAAGAATTTGGTGTCAAACTCACCCAAAATATACTAAACACCATCATTCTCTTTGGGTTCAGGCCATAAGGGTCATTGCTCCTGCAGTGCATAGTGCAACCTAGTGTGTGCTTTTTGGGAGGTAAAAAAAACATATAATATATAAAGAATGTCATTGCTTAGAGACTACTGTACATCAGAAAGCAACTGCATGGCCCCTGCATTAAGATTATACATTTGCTTACTTCTCAAAGATGATTTTCAGTTAAATTAAATGAAAGACAGCACAAGTTGTCACTTGAAAGTCTTAAAGCAGGCAAAACCTCAGTCCAAAGATGGCTGCCATCTCACAATCGTAGCACCGCACCAGGAAATGGCTGACATATTTTCAAATTTAATTAATAAGGCTAAATCCTCCACTTTGGAGACATAGTAACATGCAGTAGTGCAAATAATAACCTTAATCCTACTGACTGGGGTACCCACAGACCCCAGAGGTATACTTTTTGTCATATGTCACAGGTGCTTTATTCTATTATTTCATTTTTTTCATGACTTTGTCAATTAATTTGTTCCTAATGACTTTATATCATTGTTTTCTGTTTCTGTTTTAATTAGTGCTTTTTAAAAAATACCAATGTATAGGGGTTCTTGGGGGACCCCAGTCAAAAGCACCCAATTCCACCTCTGCAGTTTTAATAGATGGAACTATTTATTGAGTTCATGTTTGTCATGGGTCCTGGGGGTAAGGTCATTCTGTCAGTCATTTTGAAGGCTTTGTGGAAAGATTGTACTTGGGATAAAAGCTACAATTTGTACTAAAGCAAAGTATATATTTTCATTTTACACAACATGCAAATTAACTGTAACTTTCCTAAAATAATAATAATCTGTTTTTCAGATGACATTAATTACAAAACTAATGATGTTTTGAGAAGAAATAAGTTAACATTTTGCTATGATGGTTGTTTCTTATAGTAGTTTATTCCTGGGTTCCCCACGGACCCCAATCGGTAGTCCTTGTATGTTAAATGTTGGTAGGGACAATGGAGTGGGGCATGGATATGTGTGTATGCAAAACATTTGAATTACTTTTGACTGGCATTTTCCGCAGCCTTTACAAATAAAGATTTGCATACAAAAAAGGTAATGCATTTGCTTAATAATAAAACTCACAAAAAACAGCCAGTGTAACATAATTTAATTTAGTTTTTACTAAGGGAAATTCATCGGACCTGCATGTGACATTGATGTGTTGCAAATTTGGGTGTCTGATTCTGTATCAGATCTCCATATTACATGATACCACTTTTTTTTTGTTTTTTTACAAATGCTTGTTATACAATGCCGTGTGTTCTGCAGAGCAATGAGTCAGGAAGCATTGCTGTGTTTTCCTTGCTCTCAAAACAAGATTTATGTCATGACTGAGCAACTGGTCCTCAATATTGATGTGCTTTAAGCTTGGCCTTTTAAGGATCATTATTCAACTAAATATGATCACAGTGTAGCCACCTGTCATATTTGATCTACATTGTAATCAGTTCAATGTTTTTATAATGCCATAAAGACAGCAGGCCCCATTTTGTCATTCAGACATGAGGACATTACACAATCAGTGTGAAAGTGCAGCATCCGAAGCGTAATACATGGCTATTTGAAAGAATAATGTCAGAGGATGAATTTTAGTTGTGCATTGTTTTGTAATATAGTTTTACAATCACAATGGATTTCTAAATTTTAAAAGGGTTAACAAAATGAAAATTGTAAATCAGTTTGTCATTTTTGTCGTTTTTTTCATTGCATTGTGAGTACACAGACTCAGTATATAAAAATTAACTACATTTAAAAATTCTTCATATTTGTATGTTACAGTAAATATTTGTAGTGTATTCCATGGTTTCACCAGTGAATGTATGTTTTATTGTAAGTAAAATCTTATATATGGTAATATCCATCCCAAGTCTAATTACACTAGTATACATTATATGTCCAGGACTTAGGTGATTCAGATTCTGATGAATTGATTGTATTACATGTGTTCCAGATGTGGACAACAGTGGTCATAAAATGTGAAAAAAAAATGCTTGTGAAGTTGACATTTAACCAACAGAAATTCTGGGCAGGATACAACCAGATATCTGAAGCCAGTTTTTTTTTCCTTTTTTTTATGAGCTGGATGCTCGTGTGAAAAATAGAGTGGGAAGAGGGAGGTACAAAATACCAATACTTGCACAGACTGAAAGAAATAAATGAGACAGGAGAGGAAAGAGGGGAGGTACAGTGAACAAGAGAGCCAGATAATGCCTTATCTTGCTGCAGTCAAGGGTACTTACACTACAAAGTCTGACACTGCAAATAATCGCAGCTGGTAACTCTTTAAAGTTTCAACTCTTCTCCATGAAACTTTATTATTCCTTTCAATCTACTTTCTTTTATTTACATAGACATTCTTAAAACTGACCTTGCAGTTTTTGCTGCACACCATTTGATGAAATGGGAATTGATTTTATTGATCGGCGGTCCATATGCATCTGAGTTTCACTCCGCTGCAGTTTCTATGGACTAAGCTGCAATTTCTGATTTAAACTGCAGAACCTTTTGGCGGGTAATGATCATGATATAGATCTACTGATGAGGATGAGCCTTCCAACACCACCATTTCACAGCTTCATATTCAGTCCAGTGGATACATCAGAAATTGGCAGAACAAAATGTATGTGTTCAGTCGTGCACAAAGTGATGCTGATAACTTGTAACATGACATGGGTTGTGCAGTGACTATGTTGGCTAGCTATTATGTGCGACAGTAACATTGGCTTATTTAGTGATGTTATTGCCTGGGAAAAAATGGTCTATGTAGTATTGTATATTTATTGATTTTTCTTTTTTTCATTGTTTAAGCAGTTGGCAAGCTGCTACAGCTTACAGTGACTAGTAGTGCTACCTACCTTGGATAACCAAAATAGCTTGTTCATACTACACATATCCTGCAAAACGTTGATTGACATATACAGATATATGCTTGTTGTATATGTCCATGTTTAACTACAATATCTGTTTGTTGCATATAAGGCATGACCGAGGTTTTTGTGGTTATGTTTATGCACTCAAAGCACTTGCTTGAGATAGGATTAAAGATTGTGGTCTTCGTTAAATATTAAAAATGTCAACAACGACTTGAAGCATGACACAGAATGTTTTTTAATATTTAGTCAAAACCGCAATCTTTCCTTAATCAGTGTTTTAGTAGCCTAATCCTAAACATATGTGTTACTCAGGATTCAAGTAGAGTAAGTTATTGCCTTGGATGCAGGGGATGTAGAATTGGATAGTGGAACATCTGGGCATACTCCACTTTGAACATTGTGTTTGACACTGAACGTGATATAAAAGCTCTGTGCAGATTTACTTCATTGCCATGAGAACATCACTTCATCATAATGATTCCATTCATAGATATCGACCTGCAATTATTTTCTTTGCAAAGTAAAGTTAAAAAATAAATAAATAAAAAGAATCCTTAAGATTTTCTGAGCACTCCCAGAATTTAAGAAAGAGGGGATGAGGATTGCAGTGTTCGGGGCACAAATGATTTATCCATGTGTAATGAGTCTTAAATGAATCACAAGTAATGACAATCAAACTTTATAGAAGAGTCCGTCTGCAGGCCTGTTCTGCCCAGCTGTTCTTCTACATTATTAAGGAAAACTGAGAAAAAAAAACTCACTGAATGAAGAACAACTAAGTTTGAGGTCTCTAATTAAACTGTACTCTGTTAGGGAGCTGTATGTCATGTGTATGTGATGTTCATACAATGGAGGAACCATGTTTTCAACTGAGCATCCTTTAACATAATCGCCATTCAGTAAAACGCATGTGTTCTTTCTATGTGGATACTGTAAGCACAGAAATGACTGAAAGTGAGTTTCTAAAATTAGAAATTAATTTTTATTAAAGTGAATATTTTAGATTTCACCACAGCCTTCACGCCTCAGTATACATCTTTGCTTTGCTGTCCTCAGGAATGTTTCACAAATCAATTCAATCTGCCTGTCTGCCCCTCCCCAAACCATTTGCATGTGCTCACACCCACACACTCACTTTTTTTTCCATCAGTGATGAGATACGAAGATCATAGAAGAGGCTCTCTGCGCCCCCTCATCCCTAATATCAGCCTGCTCTCTCTCCACTTGATTCGAGTAGTCGGTGGTTGGCAGTGAGGAAATTTTCTCTGAGACTGGGCTGATGCCAGAGACGCTCTATGGTGGTTCAGTTTTCAAGTTTTACCACAGCAGCCCATTAGGTCATACATTTATTACTCATGACAGACCAGGGAGGAGAGGAGAGATGAGAAACCCAAAAGTTTAAATTTCTTCTGAGGATAAAATAGACAGAATATCGCAAGAAAGGAAAACACTAGCATACTTTTCCTCTTGCCTGATACATTTTTACACTAAGGAACCAGACTGAACATCTGTGTATCCTACGCAGCTGTTGGATTATTTTACATCAAACCTGGTATGCCTTGTATCCCCATGACAAACTGGCATTTTCTGAATATGATCTCATCAGCTGCCCCTCTGATTAAGGCATACTGTAGTAAAGTTTAAGCAACTAGTTGGATATGGTTAGGGAAAGATTGTGATAATCGCAAAGTAATTGTTGTGAAACCTGCATTGATAGACTTTTTGGCCACTTGGGGGCTGTGCAACAAGCTGACATGCACAACATTAGCATTCATTTGGAATGTATGTCCAATGTTCACTCTCCTTTTAGCTCTGTTTGTGCTCTCCACCAACACTTGAGGAAAAGATACAGTTCATAAGCTGCTAAATGCTGCGTTCCCCAGCTAGTCACTAACTTAGTCTCTCTGCCGTTTGGTGCAGGGCAGGTAGTAAACAGCAGGTTTTAGCGTTTTAGCAGAAACTAAGCTAATGAGAGCAGTGAAAGTGAATAAAAACAATAAAGTCGCAGGCCATAAAACCAAAGCAATGCTAAAGAAATACAAAAAAAAAGCTAAAATGCTCTGAAGAGCAGTGGGTAACTGCATTTGTCACTAGCAACCCCTTTCACATTACATATAGTTATTTGATCCATTTTTAACATAGAAAAATTGACTGGAGCAGCTATAAGGTATTGTTAGGTGTATCTTTGATGCTTTATCAGTTGCTTATAAGGCTGCAACAGAGGCAACCCACACAGCTCATTATTTTTAATTAGCTCTATCTTTTTTGTCCATTACAACTGGCCTTTACCAGTGCCTGTGTCAACAACTGTTTGTGCTGCCAATAACCGGCCATTAACATTTTCACAATCAAACTACAGTACACGCTTCTATCTTTTGATGTAATGCACTCTGATCCTTATCCTTCAGTGAAAGTTTGAATAGTTTATGTTGATCTAACTGCAAAAGACCATGAAAATGAGTCTGTGCACTTTTTACTACACAGTGGATTTGCATTTTGTGGAACTGACATTAGGATAAGGTTTGCATTTGATACTTTGACACAGTCACCTTTATATGAATGATGAAGCTGAAAATATTCTTTCTAATGCCACTGCATGATTTCAAACAATTTTCTCCAGTACCTGAAACTGATCCTCCTTTAAACTGAAGGAAATAGACTCAGATGTTCAACAATACACAAACTGAACCAGTAACTGTAAGTGCATTTATTTTGTTTTTATAAAATAAATTTCTGTACGTTGCTGTTTGGACAATGCAACCCAAGGATTGAGGGGAAGGCTTTAGCATGGCTGGTGGGTAAAATTGTAATTTTCATGTGTCTGCTGTATTATAGCATACATCTTGTGCATGTGTGATTCATTTCTCATGCAAACATAAATGAAAGTCTCTACATAAACCACATTGAAAATGAGACATTGTACGTGAGCCAGTTTTAAGTTGCAGGAGAAGCACCATTTTTTAAAGATGATATGGAGTGAGTCCCATAGGTTTTTTTTCCTCATTTCTTGCAGCGATGTGCAGAGGCTCACAGGTCAAATGCGATAAATGTTCAAGATTAAAGATTATACAGTAGTCAGTTTAATGATAAGTATTTCATCCAAAATTACTTTAGTCTAGTTCCTAAGAGGCTCACCTTATTATATATCAAGTACATGGGCTGCATAAATCAGCCAGTTCATCACTGATTTCATATGGACCCCTTTTTTTCATCGAATGACAGGCATGAAACCCACTAGTGGGACGCTGATCTCAAGGTTGGTCATCCGCACGGGTTGCTGCACACGGGGCGACACTTTTCCATTAGTGGTTCGCTCCTGTCCGACAAGGGTCAAGGGCTCAGTTGAAAAGAAACTGTCACCATACACTATAGCCGAAGTATGCTAGAATTCAGTGGAGGATATAATAGTTCATATTGATCTGGCTGCAATGGACCATGAAAATAAACTTTTTTAGGCTCACTTTTGTGCAACTAACATCCAGATAAACCCAAATTTGCATTTGTATGGTTTTAAGCAGCACCTTTATAAAAATGATAAAGCTGAAGAATTTCCTTTGTTAGGTTTGCAGGTATACAATTTGAAATGTCCTACAGCACCTTTGAGATTTGAGATTTATCAACAGAACACAACGCATGATGAATATCGGCATTTTGATGAGTGTTTTGCCTTGAATTTGTCCTCTATTAGGACATATGGAACTGTATTGTGGGGCCAATGGTTTCCTGTGAAGGTAGTTCTTAAGTTGTTCATTTGATATGCCATTTAGGAGCTGGAACAGTCTGGGATCTTATTAGAGGCAGAGGGTAAATATAAAAGACTCATTTGGTTTAAATCCAGGGCAGGGAGTAAGGGAGGGAAGATGAGGAAACGAGAAGGAAAAATGTGGATGGGGAATGGGAGGGGTAGACTTTATAGTTTGCCTATGACAGAAAAAAATGATCCAAGAGGGAACTGGAATGGAGAAGGCAAACTTCCGAAGGGGAAGGAGAGAGAGAGATTATTATGGTAAATGATAGACAGCTGCAGGGGTTGGATGAGCTGAGATGATAAACGATACATAATCTGAGGCACATGAAAATCATGGGGCCAATTGATTGACAGATGGGCCAATTGGTGGCCGACGAGTGGGGAAGGCAGGCTACAAGTCATGACTAAGTCAGAGTCCATCATTACAGTTCCTGATTTATTTGTCAGAGATAAATCTGTGTGCTCAGTATGACAGACGGAGAGGACCGTGTGCAGACTCGGTAGAGACAGAGTGCACTAACTCTGTGATGTCGACACAGGAGTCTAGTTCAGAAGTCTGACTGGGATTAATTATAAAGCTAACCATTTTCTTTAGTGGCCTGCGGTTATTTTATCAGTGAAGTGGATAAATAACAATCCTCTCGCTATACACAAAGTGCACTGCCTTCAAGACACACATAATGCAATCATTAAAAATAGTTCTGATAGAGCTTGGTTGTATTAAATTATAAACACAGACCTCTTTTAGTGATGGAACACCTTTTTATATCCCGTGATACAATAAGTGAATGTTATTACAGCAACTGAATAACACTAAATATTTCACAGTTAAGGGATTAATGGAAGCACTTCAGGGCTGATGTGTCGGATGCAGCCTTTATTAACAGAGTGGCTCTAAATGTTTTTCATATTGAACTGACCTGCCTGACACAAAATGTGTGAATAGTGTGCACTTCACATTCCAGTTTCACTGTCACTTTATCAAGTAGTTCTTTGAAATTTATTCACCAAACATTTGTCCTTAAAATGTCATCTAATTTGTAATGTACTTAATAGTCAGCAAAGTTATAAAGCAGTACTGCAATATGAAGTTCACACTTGCTACTTGTAGCTATAGAATTGAAACAACAATGCAATATAATATATTCCAACAGCTGTAGTAGTATTGCCAAGTTGTTGTATTTATTCATTGTGTGGCTACTTTTAGTATTCTGAAACACTATAAAGCAAACATTGTACTGCACTGAAATACTTTTTTAATTAGTGTATTTTTAGAATGTTGTATCCTAGTAACTGCTTTAAATTATCTATGACATTATGAGTAGCTTTACACTGCTGATATTGACCCTGTGAAATGGATTACAATGTAGAGATATACAAAACATAACAGATCTAACATTGTTGAGTCCAGCTTTCTTTGCAGTGCCGCTTACAATAGGATGTGCTTAATTTGTATGTTTTTAGTCATGCTAGCAGCATGGCTCGAGGCGTGGCAATGTCAGTCTGTTGGTCTGACTCACATTGGTCGTTAGGTCCAGAAATATCTCAACACCTTTTTGATGTATTGTTATTGATTTTTTTTTTTTACAGACATAAAGGATGTACAGGATCAACTACTGACTTTGGTGAACACCTCACTTTCCCTACAACACGACCATGACATTGACATTTGTGGCGTGAAATATCTCAACAACTATTTGATGGATTGCAATGAAATTTACAACAGATATTCAAGCCCCCGAAAGGATACTTTCTAATGGTTCTGGTGATACTTTTTCTCTAGTGCCCCCAGCAAGTCAACATTTTCAGTTATTCTGTGAAATATCTCAATGTCTACTTGATGAAATTGCACAAAATTTGGTACAGGCTTTCATAGTTCCTGTATGATGTATTATAATGACGATGGGAATCCTCTGACTCTTTCTCTAACACCACCAGGAGGTTAACTGATTAGTTTAGTGTGAAATTCTGTACACACATTCATGGTCCCCATAGGATGAATTGTAATAACTTCGATCTCATCACTTTTCCTCCAGCGCAATCATCTGATGAAAATTTCATTTTGGACAATACTTTGGTTTATGACCAAATACCTGCAAAACTCATGACATTTCTATCAGCCTCAGCTGTACTATGTGTTTAGTGCTAATTAGCAAATGTTTGTTCTAAAATGCTAAACCAGCATGGTGAACATGGTAGAAAATGGAACCTGCTAAACATTGAGCCACCAGTATGCTGTAGACTCTTAGTCTTGTTAATTGAACACTTCCTGTGTATAGCAGTCTTGACTGAATGGTAGTCTAACTCTTCAACTAATGGCTATTAAAAGCTTGAATGTTGTATAAACCACACATTGTAAGAACTAAAGCAGGAAAACAGACAAAAACTTTACCTTTTTTACATCCTAACTGCATAGCAGTGTAGCCTTGTAATTTTCCAATAATATGAAACTACAAACTCCAAGATCTTGCACTGTAAACCTCACACTGACACACCTCACCAATCATGAATTACCACTTTTTACATTAACTTACCAAAATGGCTACCTGTAGAGAGCTACAGGTCAGCAGAATTGACTTCACACCTTAACTGTGATACCTTAATTCCACTCAGCCTGGGGAATGCTAAATGATTGTTAAATATGACGGAACTGCAGTGCACTGGGCTAGTATAGCAGTCTTGCTAGCTTTCACACACACTCACTTTCAAACTTAATTAAACTACATAAAGATGTTTTTAAATCACTCTATATTAAAAATATTATGAAAGAAAATAATGACAATCCCTTGTGCCTTTATCAGTCAGCTGCTAAACAAACACATGGAACACATTTTTGAGTGGAGGGGGACTTTAAGTGTACTGCTGCTAATAAAGGTCATTTAAACTGTGAGTTCAAAACTCCAAACAAACCATTTACTAAATTAATGTAAATATAAGTCGATTTTTTTAGTAGGGATGGGACAGTCTTTGTTATTTTCTGCTCCACTTTGTACTTTAGGCTCATAAGATTTCTGTATTTCTACATACAACTTTGCCTAGTAAAGCTTCAACCCCTCCCTTGGTGTAGAAACAGCTGTGGTGACTGCTGGGTAAACAAAACATGCAGTTCATTAAGAGTCATTAATCAAGTAAAGCCCATAGTAGCAGAATCATATATCATTCACCATAAACACACTTCCTGGTTAAGTTTAACATAGATGCGGACTTTATAGCTGTATGGATGTGCAGTGACTAACATATCAAACAGCAAAAAACACCATTGTATGGCTGATAAAAGATTATTGCCCTCTGTGAGTAATTGCCTCACCTTCTCCAAATGTTCCTGCCCAAAAGGTGAGCCCCTCCTTTTATCAGACAAGAGAGGAAACTGAAGCTTTTCTTTTGGGTGACTTGTACTGTTATTTGATTCCTGTGGAAGGAGTAAATGAGCTGTGAAGGTGAGGCAAGAAAAGAGTGGGATTGACACTTTTCTGACCATGGAAATGTGTTTACACTAAACCCCTCTTACATAAGTCAGCAGCTGGGTAGTCCGCACAACATACACACACGGGCACACACACCTTCCTAGCAGATGGAGACTTCATTATTCCAGAGGAGAAACAAGCCTTTGTTTAGAGCACAAGCACAGCCAATTCAGACTATAGTGGAGGACTGGCAGTCTATTTCCAACAGTAAATGAACTCAGTGTGCGCATGTGATCTGCTCCTTGTGAGACTCTATTGTAGCTTACAGATGTGATCAGAGGGATACCAAATTATTATTTTATAGTGTTTTCTTTCTCTTTTGGAAGAAAATGAAAATGCAGGCACTCAATAGAGACATTTCGCAACATTCTCTGCTCGCAGTGGTATTGTTGTTATTAAAAATCCCTATGAGTTTAAGTATGTGTGTTTTTTCATTCCCTGTCTGTCTGCAGTTCTGTAGTGTATGGCTGACAGTCCCTTGGCAGGTGGAACAACATGCTGCTCTGGGATTCTGTTCAGATGTTGTTAACCACAAATCTGTCTCTACAAGCAGGAAACAGTAAGGAAATAGATTCTTCCCCCATTCTGCACACTGGGATAGACTGGTGGCTGCAAGCCTGAGACCATAGAGACCATACTTTATGACAACTATACAGATTTTATTGCAGTGCCTCAGTGTAGCCAGACATAAATACAAATATATGGTGTGGTCCTTATGCACAGAAGGCATACAGTACCTTATAAGAAAAGAGACACAAGTATGGTTGGGAAATACAGTGTTGCAAGGGTAAAACAAATGTAATTACGGGGTGATGATCTTGCAGAGTTCTGTTCTTTCTCAGGAATATACCATAAAATACTATATAATATCTGACAGGCAGATTACAATATTATGCAGCATTGCTTCTATCTTCTGGGAAACATATTCAGAGTGCGTATGATTTTATTCTCAACACGTTTTGTGTTGAGTATGATGGCAATTGTTTTTGAATAAATAATACTAACATTATAGCCAAATTAAGGTAAAATATAAACAAATTAATCTTACATTAAAAAGAGAAAAATTCCAAAACCATATCATTATTCTTGTATACAGCAATAATATTTGCATGTTCTCCTTGTGTATGTAATATGCACCAGCCTTCTCCATGACCCTGCACAGGAATGAGCAGGTGAAGTAAATAAACAAATGAATAATGTTATGCCCAGCATAAATACTGTCACTCAAATACACGCAAGCATGGCATGGCAATGTGAGGTAGGTTTATTCATTTCATGCACAAAGGAAACCCAGAGTGTATCAAAAATGTTGAATACAAAAATTAAGCATAAAAGGATAGAGAACACTTTAGAAGACATTAAAAAGATAAAAATAGACAACTAAATCAATGGTTGTTCAGGAAATAAGCACAATGTGGATGATGATGAATTGTTAAGGTTCAATCAAAGACATAAATGTTTTGAATCCATTTTGGGTAAAGTCTTCATATATATAAATATATAAATATACAAATATATTATGGATATTAATTATATTATATTATTATATAGAGATACAGATACAGATAATACCTATATGTGTATGTGAAGTGAAGGCATGAAGGAGTCATTATGTGGTAACACAATGACCTAAGTTCTAAGATGTTGTTTTTGCACTGAAAGTGGCTCTAATCCATTTACCCCTGATATGTTTTAAGATCACATTTCTAGAGTGAGGAATTTATATTGAAAATAATAATCTTTCAAGCCCTGTGAGAAATTAGCAACCTGTCCAAAAGGCTTCATCGCCTTTTTTGGGAGGGCAACTGTGGCTCAGGAGGTAGAGTGTGTCATCCACTAACTGATCCCCAGCTCTTCCTGTCCATGTGTCAAAGTGTCCTTGAGCAAGACAGTGAACCCCAAGTTGCTCCCGATGATTAGGCCAGCACTTTGTATGTGCCATCGGTGTGTGTGAGTGTGTTTGTGAATGGGTGAGTGAGAGGAAAATATTGTAAAGAGCTTTGTCGGTTCAGGTAGAAAAGCACTATGGATGGATGGATGGATGGATGGATGAAGAGATGGATGGATGAAGAGATGGACAGACAGAAAGATGGGTAGACAATCACTGGATGAATGGATTGGATGACTGAATGGATTCATTGATGGATGGACTGACAAACGGATGGATAATCCTCATCGTTTCAGTGAGAGATGGGCATCAATTACTGTGACTTATTGAAAATGAGTCATGTTGAAAACAATAGGGAGGCAGTGCCACTTGTGTATGTGACTGGTGCCCCATGAGAACCATTGTATCTTAACAAACCCCCTTTCTCTTCTTCAGAGGCAAACAAGTGATTATGCAGCTAACTAAGCTTACAGGCAGGATGAAGAAGAGTCTCTGAGGATGTGTGTCTCACCACACAGAGCAACACAACACTTTGTGGTTCCTACACAAACACACACCACAAATGTGTGAGGGCTTTCTGTATAATAAAACAAGCTACCAGCTTTGAGAAGACAACTACACACATTTCTCTGATCTCATTATTTTTAAAGGATATACTGGTGCTTTTCTGTGTAATATTCTGAGGTTTCATTCCAACATGTCTAAATTTGATACCCACTGGAGAAAAATTTTGCTTTCAACAGTATTCATGTTTGAGTTAAGCACATCGTGGGTAGCTTAACAAGCACTGGATATATGCAATGCTTTCTAGGAGTGTATGTTTGTGTGTTTTTGTCTGACGCTTCACACTAACTAGTGCAGTGTGGATGCAGTGCGTTTAATGGTCCAATAGAAGTGCAGATGCAGAGAGGTCACTAAAAATGCCCTCCAACTGTTTTTCGCACTCTTTTGCTGCATACACAACAAGCCAACAAACATCTGCCAAAACTGCCCCTGGGAATTTTTCTTAGTGTATGTCTGCAATGCATGTGCTTGAGGTTTTATTCTAATGGTAAGCAACTCCATAGAGCTCAACTCAATATTATAAAATGTTTCTATTTCTAAGAGCAGCGGTTTTAAAAGTGTGGTCTCAGATGTCCTAAATATTATGGCACAAAGTGTATGTATTTTGTGTGTGTGTGTGTGTGTGTGTGTGTGTGTGTGTGTGTGTGTGTGTACATGCTGTAGAGGAACAACACAAATCTCCTTATCTTAATTGGCGTCTTTACAAAAGGAAATTGGATAGTTTTGACAGTTGTTGTAAAAGTAGCTATTTAAACAAGTTCAACAAACTCACTGCTTGCCTGATGTGACACAGCAATATTTACTTTTGCCTAATAGGGTTTTCTGGGTAATTCATTCATTTCCAATATTTTCTGGTGCAAATATGTAAAATATTAATACTATTAACTAATAACAAACACTAATAATTCTGAGCTGTACAAGCTGCACTTGAATATCTCCAGACTGTCAAAGTCATCTTACATGTTTGGACTGTCCTTTGATTTTGATGCTTCATGGCTGTGATTCTATGATCTTCATAGTTCAGCTACCGACGTGATTCTCAAGATATTTATTACTGAACAATACATTTTGATACCTTGATTCTTATTTCTTTTGAACTTTGTTATTGGATGCATTAAAAATAATTTGTACTTAAGGTGAAAAGTTATGTTTCTGGGGTCCTCTTTCTTTAAGAAAATAGTCCCTACTAGAATTTTAATAAACCCTCTCAGCTCTTAGAGTAATGCCAAGAATCATCTCATGAGCTTTAAATCAGATTCAGGTTAAAGGATAAGGTTGCCAATGTTTATATTTTTCTTACTGCCAACTAATCCCAAGACCAGAATCAGCAATATACTAAAAAGTATGGTCATTAAAGCCAAAGCTGACATACATGGTTATTCTACTGTGCCACAGACCTCTTTTGTTGTGCAAAAGCTATTCAAAACACATCAAATAAACATGTGACATGTTCCTTATGTGTATTAATCCACAAGCTGAAAATAGTCCCCTACAAATTCACTGTTTCCTCCTTTTTTTAGTATTGTTTGTTAAAAACTGCAGCCAGCTTTTTAGGAAATTACTGAGACATCTGTGTTTGTGAATTGTTTTTTAAGTTACAACTTCAGTGGCAACAAGTGCTTGGGGCTGAGTTGAGAAGAAATTATTGAGAGGCTGACTTAGAAATTGTTGGTTTTTGGTCTTTTTTATGGGATTTGTTGGCAAGATGAAAATATATATATATATATATATATATATATATATATATACATATATATATATATATTTTTTTTTTTTTTTTTTTAGCCTTTAAGATATCGTTCCCTTATTTGTCACCAGGGTATCTCAAATGTAAACACATTTTTAATGAAATTTGCTTTAAGTTATTAGCTTTTGCTGTGGATTCTTTAAGAGTATTTTTCAACATTATGAGCATTTCATATTTATATTTATATTGTATGCAAATCTGGATCCAAATTCATATTTAAAAAAGAAAATTATGTAATTACAATAGTCAGGAGATTGTCTATCCTTGGCAGGGCTATGCAGTGTTTTCTACTTTTAGTCTGGTCACAATCATTCAAGTATTAAACAGTGTTTAAGTACAAAAGTGTAAATGATGAAAAACTGACAAAGCTGGATTAATTGTGACTATGAATTTCCATAACATCCACAAGTCATGCTGGTGACTATTTTGGTGTTAGCTGAGTTGTGATCGATAACTTGACCTTGCTGTGCACTTGCAGTTGAATGTGATCCTGACTGCTCAGATTTGGAGTCAGTCCTTGTATTGGCCATCATCCTCTGCCACTACCATCAAAAACTCTTTGCAATACTGGTGCCTTTAGGCATAAAGCAGTCTGCACACTACTTTGAAATCAAACCTATCGGGCTACATTGTAAAATAATGGGCCGAAACAAAGTCCAAGCTTGGAATCAGACAAGGAGTTAGAATGCCCACGTTGATAACAGTATAACTGTGGGATATACAAGATTACAGTGATCACATACACATGTAGGCGGCCATGAGCAGCACTGCTACAGCTGTAATCAAGTGCAATGGGGTGTAACATCACTGCCCTTACCATACCATAGAGTGATACTGTTTTTATGTGGGAGTTACCAATAATGGCCAATGCTTCATTTTCTCTCATATAGCTTCCAGCGTCTGTGTCATATCGCTGACCAGCCTGTGACTAGTCTACACACAAATACAGACATTGCACATACATACTGAACAGCTGTTTTATGATTTCACACTCCCTCCAGGCTTGTAGATGATGGATGTGAGCAGAATATAACCTTATTTAGAAAGCAAATAACATTCGCTAGATGGGAAAAGCTGACATTTTCACTATCTTAACTCAAATCTATTTTCAAATGTGATGTCAGCTTCGCTTTGAAGACACATTACAAACACTGTCCAAATAAAATGTGGTGGTTTTGCATAGTGTTTAAGAAGCTCAACACTATCTTTAGTTTATCTGTCTGTCTATTTGAGGAGTAATTTACTACTGTCTCTCCTCTATCCTTTCATCTCTCAAATACAATTTCATTATGAGTTCTCATTTCCATAATGGAGGAGGGTAGAATTAAAAACTAATACTATGTAGATGCACAGATACATAGAAGAAAACACTCTGTTTAGGGTAAATGTGTTAACAAGACATTTCTGACTTAGTTTCAAGGAGGTTGACAGAAGGGTTTCCAAACATTCCTCCAGAAGATGAATGATGTTGAATTTTCTATCTTTACTCAGTCCTCACTAGTGGCTATCAAAAGGGAAACTCAGATCTGTCAGACTTAAATTAATCACTTTCCTTGTCTCAACATGACATGTGTGGAGTAAAATCAAATCAGGCTTTTCAGCACATAAAAGAAATATATTTTTCTACAGATCATTAATTGTCCCTTTGCTAAGCTCCACATCCTCTCTTCGTTACTGCTGTTAGGCCTGCCATGCTTCTCACATTAGCACATCTCATATGCAGATTCAATGATGACAGATGATAACAGATTCACCTCACACCTCAAAATTACATTTTTTGTCATTTTGAAACAATAGATCTTTGATTTCAGACAGAGATAGACGATAGAAGTAGGCTGCTCATTTCTAGCTGATGACCATCTTGTTTTGTTTTAAAACAGAACTCTGTACAAGAGTCTAACATGCACTCAATGGTCACATACAGTATATGATATCATGCTAAAGCAACATGTCCCAGGCAAAATGTTAGTAACCTCATCAACGCAAGTTGTGAAAAGACATGGAAATAAAGGAGCAGCATTGTTCTTGTGTTGCAGCATAGCTAGGTTCAACTCTACAGTGCAGGATGGTGGATTTGCCTGTCCTGAATGATGAATGAGACTTTTTCTAATGTAACACCCAAAAATGCAAGTTATCAAAAGATATGCTAATAATGGCCTGGAAGTAACATTAGATACTATATGTAGTGAGCTAGTTAGTTGGACATGCTAACATTTGCAGCTAAATGAGACAAACACACTGTTAAACCATTCTTTATAACATTCCTCTTGCGTTTTTGACTTTGGAAAGGCTTTTAGCCTAAACTGTTTAGATACCGAGTATCACTCCTACTAGAGCCTCATGCACACCATGTCGGCATGTGGAGAAATCCAAAGCTGACAGACCTGGTTACAGCCTAGTTGTTGCTGTGATTGGACAATCGCTGTTCGGGGGGAGGGGTCTAGCGAACAGTGAACAGAATAAAGAAAGTAAAACCAAATTAAACGCTGCAAGAGTGACATTTGACAATTTTTTTATACTTAAAATATATTAAATAATATAGACATATTAGAATTTTTACTTTTAGTATGTTTGTTATTAATTCAGTTGTTAGTGTTAACTAACAAGCCAAGTGAGTTGATGCTGTATTCTCTATAGGATAGATTAAGGCAGCTGATCAAGGGATCCAGAGAGCAGAGATCACATTAGAATGAATTGTTAATTAATTAGGTCTATTTGTCATTGCCACGAATGTGTCGTGGGACTGCACAGAATCTGTACTTGTTGATTCTGGTAGCTGCAGCTGTGAGGGTATCAGATTTCCCTGGAGGGTCCGTGAGGCACAGGCGGGCTGAGAAAAGAGCAAGCGTCTGGTGGCTGAGGCGCAGACAGACACGGCCTGCTGACCTTTGAGCCAGTTGCTGATTCTGCGGGTGGTGGCATGAGGGTAAATAATGGTGACGTGCCTGTCACCTCAGGGTACAACTGCTTGGAAGTTTGAGGAGAGGAAGCTGTCATAAATTCACCAGGGGCCAGATTGGGTGGTCCACTGCCTCAACTGAAGGGCATTTCCATTTAGCTGTTTAAGTGGAAGTTTAATGAACTGATTGAAATGGCAGGAAAAAGAGCGGTTTCATATCTTTTCTCATTTATAGCTGCTGGGACATTAGCAAACAGAGTGGCATGTCCGCAAGGGACCCCCAAATGAACAAATTACATGTTCTGTTCATTTCTTACCATAATTTAAAGCTCACAGAATCTGTATATTTCATATTAACTCACTATGTGTAATGTGAAAGAGATAACTCATAGTAATGAACCCATAGAATTATCACTCAGCCTTGCAGCTTTATGGATTTTTCAGCCTCTTCTAGCTTATTTTTTTTTGTTTTACTTTTACTGTGTGGTTCGTTCAAATTGTTCTCATCAACCCCATATCCAGCAGCAACAGGCTGCTGTTTCCAGCAAACAAAACCTAATAAAATGGTTCTACTTTACTTTAAAAGTACCAAGCTGCAGATGTTTGAAACTAGTTGGTGAAGAAAAATCAAAGCACACAGTAAGTTCTTATAATTTAATCAATCTGCATTCTGTCAAACTGGAGAAGAACATAAGTTAGTCAGCTGGAGACCACCAAGGTGACGCTGTGGAAAGACAATGAAAATGCCAGATATTGCAGCATGGTCTCCAAAGATAAATGCCTGATTGTAATTCACAAAATCAATTCCCTTCATTTGTCTCCTTCCACTGCTAGAATGGTGCCAGCACCAAAAGGCTACTTAGAAATTTAAGGGATCAATAGAAAATAAAGCCCTGACAAAGATTTATGGTGGAAGCACCATCTTAAGAATAAATGGGTTGAAGAAAAAAAGGAAATGTGTACGTTTTTTTCACAGATGCGGTCAATACATGGGAAATATATAAGTTCTTGGAGACAATATAATTGTATTGTGGTTATTTTCTACTGCAAGGAAACAGCACCAATTTATCTTGTCTCAGTGGAAATAGAAAGTGGTAATTTCAGATACTTATCATTGATATGGTTGAATGGGAGACTCTAATTGTTTGATTTTTTCACTCTAGGACACCATTTAGCTGATGTAATCTTGATAAACCTGACAAGGCAATCCGGTTTTAGAGGTAAACAGTCTGTGTAAAAGGCATGATACTAGTGTAAAGTACATCAAGACTTAGCATTGCTTCTCATTTGGTGGCCAGCGGGCTATTACATTACTGATGTAACAGCTGATGACCTCACTTTTATAGGTTACTATTATTTCTCATAATAGGGGCCAGTTGACAGATAAATGGATAGAGGCCTTTATAGAAAAATGATTTCAGGACATTTTCACATTTGTTGCACATAAATACTGATAAAAAGTGTTTTCAAAGGTGTCTGTGATATAATGTTGAATAGGAAGGTTGCCTCTAAAATTATTTTGTTAAGGCAGCTATAATCAAGATTTTTACAATGACCATGTATCAAATGACAATGTGTACTGTAATGATGAACCTACAGATAACAGTTTCAGCTCATTTTCCGGCCTGCATCCATTTTGGTTCACTCAAAACGCTCTCATAGTGTTGTTTTCAGCTATACCAAGCAGCTTTTTTCATTGAAAAAGCTCTAAAAACCCACTGTACACTACCTGCTCTGCAGCAAACAGACACAGTTTTCAACAAACTGATCAACATAGTCTAGTCATTTAGCAACTAAAGAGCCAGATTCCCTGAGCCAGAGCTAAAATAGATCGAATACTGACCTTACATTTACCAGGTGGCCAGAAACATAACACCAAATGAATGATAATGTTGCTCCGTAACTGCTGGATGTGTAAATAAGCAACTGTTTGCTAACAAGTTCAACATATTAACTTAAAAGGTCATTGTCAGCATTGCGTTCACAACTTGTTTTCATTGCAATCCTTTTCATGAAATTATACCCCATTTTTGACACAATTTATGGTTAGCATTTTTTCAGTATTAGCCATTCAGTGTATTTACAGTCTTACCTCTCTATACAGTAGTTTTTATTTTTATTGCGTAGTCTGCCATTCCTGCACTGGATTCAATTTGTCTACCTACACACAAGGGATTCCTTGGAAACAATGCATGCATGTAATCTAGCATTACTGTTTGTAATTTGATCTCATTGACATCAGCCTCTCTTTTTACTTGCTCACTCTCCTCCAGCAATATCTGTATTAAGTAAACTGAACATTTCCTACTGCCACTGCTTGACATTGCTCAACTGGCAAAATACGGGATGACTTTTGTTGTGAAGCAGTCACAGGAAACGCAATGCCAATGGCTATATTTGGCATTTTTTGATAGCGGATTAGTTTTAGTCATTGCAGAGAGGAATGGGACAAGAAGGAGCAGCTCAGCAGCAGTGAGCCGTTAGATAAAGAGCTGCAGGCGATAGGCTGAACAAAATTACAAGGTAACCAACTTCACTGTTCCTTGCTTTTGTGTGGAAAACTACTCACAACGTGTGTAAAATTACTCTGGTTGCTCAAGGCATTATGGAAAAAAGCTAATTATTGACTGACTTCTTTAGTTAAACTTAAGTTGGTTTGGCTGCATTCTAAACAGATACAACAGTTGTTCCTCTGACAGGGCCGCTGCTCCTAGATTTCTGCAACCTGTAGTAGTAAAGCGCACCTGCAACCAGAGGTACTGCTGAATCAACCAGAACAGAAATCAATAAGCACCATAATTTTAAGCATTTTTATAACATCATAAAAACATTTTATCAAGTTGCCATCAAAATAGTCCCAAAAGCACACTATGTTTAGCATTTAAATGTTATTTTTAGAAGGAATGTGAATAAAAGAGCATAATAACATATGGCTGAGCATAATGCCCAGATGTCACTGCAGAAGCTTTGCCCTCCCCTTGACTTGTGGGTCACAATATCAGCATCTGTGAAATTAATATGCGATGTATATGCTTTTTTGGGGGGGTTTTTTTGTCTTACCATGAACCTGCGAGCCTTGGTCAGGTGCTCATGATCCTTTAATGGCATGCCTTGATGAGTAAGCCACGGCCATTCACACATTGAGAAAAGACTCAGGGCATAAACATGCCAGAAATTTTAAAAGGTTGAAGATTGGACTGCATGTCTCACTAGCCAAGGGCAATTTCAAGGTGGAGCTAAATGAATGATGATGATAATAACATCCCGGGTCACCCCTGTAGTTATGTGAAATATTTCTGCCCTATCTAATGTATTTTTGATTCTCCAGTATCAGCCATGAGCAAAGGCTGGTCACTGGTGCCCAGTTTGCTGTAGATTCTTAGTCTGTAATGAAATGAAAGAATGAAATATTCACTTCAATTTCAGGAAATTTGCAAGCGCACTGCAATTTTCATGAATTCTTTACTGCTTATGATAAACTAGTCATATTATTCTTTATTAATATTTTATCTTCCATGCTGACGATTTTCATGCTTCTCACAAAAAGATACAGATTCACATGCTGCACACATTATTTTAGGAATATTATTCTTCGAGGCTGAGAAAGTAGACAGTATTGTATTGTGTACTAATGACCATGAGGCTGAAATAAAACCCATTTTTTAATTTTGACAATTTCATAACATAACAGTAATGATTCGGTGCTGCACTACATTACATTCACACCACATTATCCCAGTATAAAGACGACTTCTTGTCTCCCTCCTTAAGGTCCGGATCTCCTCAGTTTGTCTTCAGTCCCAGAGGAGTTCTGAGATAACTCGGCCTGATCAAAGAATTTGAATGAATCATTCTGTAGTCTGTGGGCCTTTAGCTCCAGGGAGAGTCACAGCCTGATTGGATTTTCCACTTTCAGGAGCAATCCTCTGTAATGTCACTGACACCTCACTAAAGCAACACTGTCATAGTCTGTTATCTGGTTCAATATTCTCCTATTGGCATTTTCCTGTCTGTGAAGAGCAGGGGACATACCAAGAAAATGAGACAAGTGAGGGAATATCCTCCTTGTTATTTCCAACCAGCAAGAAAGGGAGATGGTGTTATGTTACATTGACAGAAATATGAAACGGCCTTTCTCTGCAGGGAGTCGACTGTTACAGCATTTTGATACAGAGCATTACGGAGCACCATATCAAACTGTTAGCTCCACAAACACAACAGCCCTTCATCAATTATGCTCACAGACTAAACATGCAGGCTTATTGACTGTCATGTGAGCACTCAGTCAGTTCAGTTAGCTTGTGTATTTGTGTATCCATATCGGCATATACAGTAAGAGCATAGTTGTTTGTATGCGAGAACACACATCATTAAGTCTCTGAAGGAAAATTTGACAAACCCACTCTACAAGGAAACTCTTTTAGGTGGAAAGTAGACAGACCATACTATCTTTTGTGACTCCAAAATATAGATGGTATAAAAATAGTGCAACTTTTCCTCTTGCATTTATTCACCTGAAATATGCTGCAAGATTAAAATAGTAGATGAAAGCTTTCCGAGAGATTTGTCACAGCAGTCTGTCAATTATACTTATGTTACCTTATCTTTTTCCCTCTCAGTTGGAATTCTCCCTGATCATAATATATGAATATCTGATCCATTATAAAAATATTGGATTTAGCTCTCAGAGGCACATTTTTCATTTATGTAGCTCCAAGACAAAACCTTATGCTCTTATTCTTTCTTTTCTCATTTTTCCTCTCTGAGGTGTACTTACTCTGATGTGATTTTTTTATGAAGAAGTGAAAATGGCTTTATGTTTCCAGTGAACAATACCAAAGTTTGATTACAGGGACACCAAAACTAAGAAGACTTTTCAACTTTATATACATCAAAACCACTGTCACTTTACTGCCTATGTCAAAGTAATAACGTAAAACTGTTGCTAATGAAACTTTAAGTCTCTGATTAACACGTCCAAAAGAAATTTGCAAGTGTAAGATATCAATAACTGTGAGTACAGATGTTTTACAACTAATATTTATATTCATATTGTGGAATTGTAGAATTTCACCTTTGCATATTTTTTAAGAAGTATATTTTTGTCTTTTTCATTGCCTACTACAGTACCTGCAGTAGGAGAGAATGGTCAACGGTGTAAGCAAGATAAAATGTTAAATGATGTATGATCAACAAGCTGAAACAAAGGAAAAGTCTGACTTCAGTAATGCAAAGCAGATCATAAATTGTATGGTCCATCTAATTCTTGAGGCTAAATCCAGCAGGATTCAGGCAGCCAGAAAAACAAAATGTGTTCACTCTAAAGTGTTGAGGTAACTCAGTCGGTGCAGAATGAAATGTTGAGGAATCAAGACACACCTGCAGGCAGATGAGAAAGAAACCTGAGAAACCTGGCTCATCGTGTATACAGTGATATGACTCTCATGAATTCTCATGTTCCTTGTTAACATTACCTGAATATAATCAAAACCATAATAAGACTCAAAACCAGGATTATAATAAGCATGTAAACTTACTCACTGTATCATGGCCATAGTGTTAGCTTGGTGCAGGGGCTGGAGCTGTAGAGAGGCTGTTAGTCGACACCAAAGGAGGAGAAATGCACTTCTCAGTACCTCAAAAGTTATCTTAATAACATGTCGTGTCTTTATAGCTTCAAGCTAGCCACTGGTAGCCTTGCCTACATTTGGCTGGTTAACCTTTAGTTGAGTACAGGACTTCTCTGAAGTGCTACATGCCGTAAGTCGCTGGGGCTAAGCTAACGTCAGTTGTATTTGGACAGTAATGACCTCCAACAATTGGCTGGATGCTTGTTAAATCAGTG
The DNA here is from genome assembly GCF_963924715.1 of Thunnus thynnus. NCBI lineage: Eukaryota > Metazoa > Chordata > Actinopteri > Scombriformes > Scombridae > Thunnus > Thunnus thynnus. The sequence continues at coordinate 26,812,822 of NC_089519.1, forward strand.
TCTTGTTTTTCTTTTCAACTAAACATATGAAATACAGAAAATATGATGAGTGGGAATGTAGGCTTCAGAGTTGTTTAAAGGCACCTTTAATTTGGCCAACACTGATCAAAGCAGACATTTTCACATTCTTCTCAACATCTGCCCTTTATTGCATATTTGTGTTAAACAGTTTCTACAATAATGTGTAATAAACCCAATTTCAACTTGCTGACTTTTTTTTGGGCATCTGTCTTTGTATATCAGCCTCTAGACTTCACAAAGACCAGCCCTGTCTCCTGCAATTTTATGAAATGAGCACAGTGTGTAGAATTTAGCGGCATCTAACAGAACAGCAGAAATGGAATATAATATTTATAAGTATGTTTTTATTAGTGTATAATCCCATGAAAATAAAAAATTGTGTTCATTACCTTAGAATGAGCCCCTCCATGGAAGGGGATCTGCTCACTACATAGAGAGTGTGTCCCCTTCCACAGAGGCCACCATGTTGCACCGCCATGTTTCTACAGTAGCCCAGAACGGACAAACCAAACACTGGCTTTAGAGAAGGCCTTTCACAAATTTCGCGGCCACTGGAGGCTATCCTGCATGCTTGGAAAGGGAGAGTAAGGGGAGGGGTATTCAGTTGGTTTCAATCTGCAATCTCACCGCTAGATAAATTCTACACAGTGGACCTTTAAAATGCCCATGCGAAATAAAAAGGGAGAATTACATTTGCCATTTGCCTATACAAGTAAAATATTGCATTCAAACCATGATATTGGTACAGAAACTATAATGTGGTACAGGAGTTTCATCTTTACACCTCTTTTCTCCACAAGATGTAGTGTACATTGCATGGTTTGTGTTCACTTCCTCAACTCTTATGAGATTGTTTTGTTGCCCTAACAGTACTGCTCTTGGTCTCTGGGAAACTGCCACTGTACAGAACAGCCTGTTCCCAGGTGCAGTCATATCAAGGCTTGCACAGGACAGTGATGTTTGAACACCCTAATCCTCAGCCTTCATTTTTCCCAAACTTCAATAGCCACCGCTGTTGCCACTTCCCCCACAACAGCTACCTCTGTAATGTTTTGCACACAAACCCAAAGAGGGCCCCGGCTGCAAGAAACATTCGTTAGACCTTCAAAGGAGAGCCGAACTTGCTTGATGATAAAACACTGTTTTGACCCGTCTCTTTGAAGAGTGTTACAATACATGAACTGTACGAAAAGCCTGAGTACACATATAATATGCTGCACAAACTCTCTCTCTCTCTCTCTCTCATCCACACACACACACATAGTCATACAGTACATACAAAATGACAAAGGGATAAGATGGATAGCAAGAGCGACTACAGTCCATTTTGCAGCAACCTTCAGATCAATCCAAAAAGGAAAGGGCAGGGTTTTCGCCCTATCAGTATAACAGAGTCTGTTGACCTTTTTAAATGAGTGAAAGATACGCTAAGGTAAAGTAAACAATGGTTTGTTTGCAGTATCAAGGCAAGCTGTATTGATCCCTGTTCTCAGAAAAGGTCATGCACTTGAGAGGTGATTGTTATTAGATAAGCAAAAAACAGACAGTGAACTTTTCAGTTTGGCAAGCGCAAGGGCAGAAAATGACTTTTAATTGTATTAGCTCGGTATTAATTCGGCGTCTGAAATTTATTTTCATTTCATGCACATTTTTGTGTTAGGCATGGTTGCTTAGTTTGGCTTTGGCCGGACATCTGTGCTGAGTCAGCAGTAGAGTTGTGTGTGGTAGGTCATTAGCTAACGAGGGACCTTATAATGTCTGATAAATAGCTAATAAGTGTAGTCATAAATGTAGCATTGGGAGACCCCTCAGGTCCTGTTAACTAAATGTTGTACTAAATGTGCCTAGGGTGATCCAGCCACGTATGAATAGCTGTATATACATGAAATAACCAAATACAAGTGAGACTCTGTTGACAAAACATGGATAACACATTTGGACATTAATCTAACATTATTAATCTAATTTAACTCCTAACATGGTTATTGTGACAATTATTGTTTCATTAGGAAGATATTATTGGCTATGTGCTGGGGTGTGTTTGCTTTGATTGACAAATGTCTCAGACTATCACAGTCAGCTGCACTGCTTGTTGCTTGCTTGTCCCCATTTCCAAATTTGAATTTTCAGGTTTTAACAACTGCCAAGATGACAGAGAGCAAATCAAACTCAGCTCCAGACTTCAAGACATCTGTTCAGAAAGTGGCATGTGACATCACAGATGCAACCTCCATATTTTCCCAATGCATGTGATATGAAAGGCATTCTGATGCCAGATGTGGACTGCCGTCCTTCTCAACTGGATGTAGAATCAACAAACTGGAAATGCAACAAATGACATGGGTCTCAGTAACCTTCATCTTAATCCCAAGTCTCCTGCTTCTTCAGATCTGATTAAGCATCAAACCATGTTTAAAAAGCTGTATACAGTATGTAAAACATTATTAGCAATTATGCTATTACTCTTTGTCATGTTGACATTATGAATTCCAAGTTTTACAACTTCATTTTTATACCAACAAATGAAAAACTTCATAATTTGATTACTGAGTAAACCTGCTCCAAAAAGCAAGTTTTGTATGTGATGTCATTCTTTGAGGGGCAGAGGGTGTCAACTGACGTATTAAAAATAACTCTGAGCACTGCAAGCAGGCACATTTTTACCCCATTACATTTAATTAAATGAGACAGTGAAGAAAAGGGTTTCTCTCATAGAGCAACTGACAAACTCCCACAGAGATGAGGAAGTTGATGAAAATGGAATGGTTTATTCCTTCAGGGTCCTTTTTATTCTTTTAAAATGTTTATGTATGGGCTATTGATTTAGACAAAACATGCCATAATGACCCTCTCAGTTGCGGTTTGGCTGTGTGTGTTTGCCTCTTGCTCATTCCTCCGTGCTGTCTTGAGTTTGCCAGACTGCCACTAAGGAAGAAAGAAGCCCATCAAACATTGATGAATGCCACTCTCCGCCTGCTGCTCCACTGATTTGCATCTTCATCCTGGCACTGATTTTCAGCTCTGGGTCTTGCAGGGGGGGACTTAAACATGCAAATACACATAAATTAAAGACTCTATCTTAAAGCCAGGTCATTTATATAAAGTGTTACACCTTTTATAGCACACACGCATTACACACAGGCACACACACACACAGGAACATATTGCCTTATTACAATAACAGTGCTGTTAGGGCCACCAGCACAGCCCTCTATGACCATGTCCTGTGTGCAGATTATTTGCCACTGAAGCACTCCTGCGAGTCAGTGAGGAAAGGGGCAGAACTGATGTCCATCTCACGATGTCAGTTTCAGGTACATAATGCACCATGAGAAAAAGTTTGCAACTCTGGGGGTCAGATTTTCATGATTGGCACTCAGAAATCAACAACCAAAAAAAAGGTAGCTGAATATCCACTGGATTGACATTTCCTAAGCCCAGCACCCCTTAGTTACTGTTGCTACGCCTGTCAAGCTTTCTGTCCGTGAGCGGCACATATTCAGTTTATCATGTACAGTAAGAAAAAAGTAAAGTAAAGTAAGTGAACTTACTGTTCATATTGCACCAATTCTGACTGTCATCAGTTCAGTAGTATGTTCAGTTTGTTGCTGGTTCAAGCTGTTATGTTCAGTTCAGAACAAAACTAGGCCTATAGAGCACTGTTTACAAGTATAAAAGTTCAGGAGCCATGTTTGCAACACAAAACACATTATGATGGTTTCTGTTGGTTTTGCAGACTTTAATAAGAGTTTAATGAGGAAGTCATGCACTGTGTATCACAGCTGAGCCCACAATGGTGCTCCAAGTCACCAGTGAGAGAAGCTCCACTGCTGAGAGCTACTGATTCGGTCAGTGACAATGGTTATTCAATGTTTATTAAGTTCAGTTTGAACTTGATTTTGTGTTAAAGATTTTTAGCATGTAGCCTGCTGAACACCTCTAGTAAAAGAGTCTTAAGATGCACTTGATGCATCATGCTAAAAGACTGACAAAAAGTTAATATCCACACAGATGATAATTCCCATAGAAGACATAGAAATAAAGGAATAGCATTGTTTTTGTACTTCATTGTATAGAGCTAGTTAGCTCTAGCATTGCAGTACAGTATGACAATGAAAAATCTAAGATCAGACAGTTATTTCTCACATAGCCCCATTTGGATGCTTAGTTTACAGGCAAACATACTATCTAAGGTAAGGTTTGGGATGGGGTCACTGGAGTGTCAGCTTCCCCAGATCACCGCAAATGTAACTGAACCCTGATATAGCAGCATCCTAAACTGGCACCCATGTAGACAGCTCCCACCCAGTGGATCTCTAAATGCTGAGGGGGGCTTTTTCTAAACTTGTAACCCTACAAAGTGATTTGCTGATGATATGCTCCCTAGTCAGTAAGCTATCCATCCACTCCACCCATTTTCCGCTGCTTATCCAGGACCGGCTTGTGGTGCCATTAGACTAAGTAAGGAAACCCAGACAACCTTCACCCTGGCAGCGCCCTCCAGCTACTCCTGGGGGAACCAAAGGCATTCCCAGGCAGTGACAATGGTTATGATCAGTAAGCTAGTTAGCCGGAAATGCTAACGTTTGCAGCTGTGCATCACTCCTACTAGAGCCCCATGCGCACCGCTTCTTTTGTATTGCTGTCAATGCAAAACCTCATAGGTCTGCCGTGCTTCGTTGCGGTTGCTAAGCTATGTTTAGACAATTGCTGTTCGGGGAAGGGAGTGAACAGATATTGTAATGTAATAGTGATCCATAGTTTTGGGTTACAGTACCTGTGACAATGAACTAGTGATTCATAGATTTCAGCAACAAGACACCAACAATTACACAAGTTTAATTTGTACCTGCTGTAAAAAAGGATACAGTGTGAACATAGTGGCTGTCTGTTTGCCACAGATGTGATTACACAAAACATTGTCTTCAGGCAAGGACCAAGTACCCATCCTCTGCTGTGATTGTGCCAAGGACATACACGCATTATTCCAGCACTTAGTCACGCAAATGTTCTCTGTTTTGTACACAAGACGGAAAGAAAGAGAGAGCGAGGGAAACTTTAGTCCTTTTAGGTCCTTTTATTCACTCCCAGGAGTGATCTGACATCCCCCAGATCTGAGGATTAGGAAGCAGCGTGAAGGCCTCAGGACATTCCCTAAGCTGTCTAAATCTGAGAAACGATATGGCTCCTATTAGATAAGCAAATGTGTCTGTAAATACATAATACATGACTGCCAGAAGACTATGATTGGCTTGTTTTTGTACAAAGAATGCGATTTAAGAGCAAGGCGGTGTCTTGTGGAGCCTGAATGAATACACTGTGAAGTACTTATTGGTTTCTGTTATTTGCAATTTAGTGTCTTCTGAGCACTAGTTCGTTGATGGAAACTGTGGGCTGGTTGACAGTGAAAGGCAACATCATCCTCAGGGGTTTGAAGCACTCCCAATCCTCTGTATCACTGTCTTAAAGCCCTGAGCTGTAAGTGAAGTCATAGTTGTTGGTTTGAGTGTCTTGTTGACATGTGAAACTGCCCTTGTAAAGCAGAATAACTCTGACTCGGGCATCTGTTTCTTGCTGATATATACAAATTCACAACTTTTATGGCAACAAGAAATTATCTGGGCTCCCAGGGTGGGAGATGAGTAATGTGTGTTAACATGAAGTGGAGTGCCACATCATTTTAATGTGCAACAACAAGAAGATGAGGTTTCTCTACAAACACGAGCCTCCATTACAAGGCTTTACTAATCCATCCATGCAAATCCATGTCCAAAATGCGCCTTTTGTGTATAATCCCGACACAATTTCTGTGGGATTAGGATTTAGCAAAAGGAAAAAATGACTGGTGGAATACAGTACATCAAAAATATCAGTCGGTGTGGTGTTCAATTTGTTGTTTATCCTCCACTGCCTTTATATATTACATTACATCAAAGAACTGACCTTGCAAAAAAGCTGAAGGAAGTCTGCCTCAGAAAAAATCTTACCAAATTCTGTATGGTGACATACTGGTTATTTGTAACGATAGCATATACAGAGTTACTCTGCATGTAAAAGCAGATTAAATGACTTAATCCTATATCATAACAATTTATTCTACTTCAATCTAGCTTTGTGCTTGTCCTGGCACGACACACATAGACATGCACTGCATATGGTAAGCAGCCATGATATGTTTAGCGTACACTCTTCAAAGATATTATCTCCCCAAGCAGCCAGTCAATCAGCGCTCCAGAGCCCAGAGTCTCTGGAGGAGAGGAGGTGAGGTGATTTGAGGAGAGAGAGAGAGAGAAAAAAAAGATGTACTGATGTATCGGAGCAACATGATTAGACAAGACTGATGACTAAACTTCCTCTGATAAGCATAGAGGAATAGTTTGACTGTTCATGCTAAGCTAAGCTAACAGGCTTCTGGCTGTAGGTTCATATTTAATGGACAAATATGAGAGTCGTATTGAGCTTCTCAACTAACTCTAAGCAAGAAAGCAAATATGTGTGCCTCACAAAATGTCAAACCATTATTTTTAATTTGCAAGTGACTAGCAAGTATCAGCAGTTTTGCATTTAGGTTTGAGGCAAATAGTGTCACACATTTCATATATTTTGATTGTTTTTTCACATACAAAAAATACAATAAAATAAAACATCAAAAACTCATGAAATCATCCTCAGTGCTTTTTCTCTTCTGTGGGTGACTAGATGGACTTTGTTCTCAGGGCTAATAAGGCGAACAGCCTGTTTAGAATATATTTTGGATGTACTACTGTGATCCACTTGGGGACATCTCCAGGGACGGCCAGTGAATTAAAAAATAACAAAGAGCTTCGAAAATGTAACACAGTCTGAGTCCAATGTAGAGTTTATAAGGAGGAAAAAGAGGGTTATTGATTTCCAAATGGACATGGTACAGGTTCTCATTATAGCCTTGCATGCAGACAGACTGCAGAGAGCACTAATCTGTTTCACACGTTTTATTTTCCACTTGCATGCTCTCTTAAAGCAACAACGCCAATAAATAATGCATTAGTGTTAACTCTCCAACCAGGTTGCTCCAGATATAGCACAGTGTCATTTTTTAGGTAATTATGGAAGCTTCTACAACCAAGGGGCTTTGCTCAGATAATCTCCTGCTTTGCTTGAGGCAGCAGAAGACTTTATTTTCAGAGCACAGCGGTTTGTCTCCAGCTACAGGGGAAATGTCAATTGTTTATTTCCCATAAATTTCGTGTCTTATTTTCTGAAAACCACTCCCCTACCCCCACGCTAAAAAGGTGTCAGGTACACTGTGTGACAAAATAAAACTTAATTTTGAAACCCAAAATCTCTGCTCATTTTGTAATAATTTACCCCCAACAGGTACGCTATCTTTTTGCACTGAGGTCCATCTTAAGAACAACACATAGCACCAGCTCTGGGAGGGTCAGTGACTTTACTTGAGGACACTTCAGCAGGGTGGAGATTGAATTATTCTAATCTCTTTTACAGTTAAGCTCTGCCTGAGGATTCTACACCGATTGGGTGGTGGGAGAAACAGATACCTGGTGCTCTATTGCTGCAGGCGCACTACAAATCATCTGTATCTTTTCCTGATCTCTATCCAGTCTCAAGTTGCAGGGGAACCTACAGCTTAAAACATTAGTCACAGGGAAAGGAGAAGTAACTCACTCAGCACGCCAGTTCATGCCTGTTCTTAACATCTAAGAGGAAATTGAGCCTTCTGTGTGTTACACGTGAGAGAATATGCAGCATACTGTATGGCTTTTAATGAGACGCTTAGACTTCACATCAGTATGGCATAGGATGCGGAGACAACTGATGAGTCAGTTGTCAGTCTATCACACTACTTGCCATCAGAAAATTACGCTCTAGCAAATATCCTCCTGGGTACAAAATGTTATTCCTTAGTGTCTCCTGATCATATAGAAAGCTCTCTTTGTGTTTGCTTTACCTTGTTATTGAGGTACTGGAGGAGTTCCCTAATGCAAACAGTATACATCCATATGGTCTATAAGACTCTAGGACCTGACCCCCAGCAGCCAGGACTGCAAACACTTCATGAGATCAAAGCAGTGGAACCAGCCCTGGGCATCACCTGACCTGAATTCAATTAAAGCTTTACAGGGAGATCAGAGGAGAAGCTAAGAGAGAGAAAGCAGTTTTAGATACCTAACATTGTCTTGGACAAAACTGAGGGAGAGATAGAGGAGAGGCCAGGAGAGAGATGAAACATTGCACACTTGCTCTCTGACACGCACGCTCAATCTTTCTCTCACACCCTCTCTTGCACACATACACACACACATACACACACACACCAAGCCCATAGGTCTCGTTCGTTTACTCAGCCTGTGGGCAAATGTGACTTTAATGAGCCAGTGCTGAATGGACATTAGGCAGAGATTCTCACGCTGGACCGCCAGCTTAAACAGCCCTGCTCTGGCATTTTTTGGCAGTCACTTCACAGCACGGTGTCGAGTTTATGTTTGAGGAGCCGAATGAAGACATTTGCTTCTCTGATGCCCAAACGCATTCACTGATCACTATGAAAACTACATGGGGGTTTCATAAAGGGCACACGGACACAATTCATAAACAGTAGAGATGGAGAGAAAATAAAATGAAAAAAACAAAACAAAATGTTGTAAGGTGTTTGCTAATATTCTGGACAGAATAAACAAGGCTACACTGCAGGCAACACACTGAGCTGTGCATGCATGGAATGAGAGAGGAGTCCATGCCGTCCAAATGAATAGACCTCCCATCCCCCTCCCCTTCCAAGTGTGTAGGAAAACCTATGGTGGCCATGAAACTTGCGAAAAACGCAAAAGGCCCTCTCTAGAGCCAGTGTTTGGTTTGTCCATTCTGGGCTACTGTAAAAACATAGTGGTGCAACATGGCGAGCTCCGTGGAAGAGGACCCACTCCCTAGATATAAAGGGCTCATTCTAAGGTAACGAAAAAAAATCTTATTTTTCAAGTGATTATATGCTAATTAAAACATACTTGTGAATATTATATTCCATTTCTGCCAAGTCCATTCTGCTAGATGCCACTAAATTCTACACACTGCTCCTTTAAATTGTGGTGTTTATTTCAGAAATGCACCATTCTCTCCTATGCTGAAGGAGAAAATATGCATCAGACATACAATTAACGATTTAAATTAAATTATTAGACTAAGTAGGTTTATCTGCGTGACAAATAATTGGATAAGCAGACTGCAAAAACAAAAACAGACAGGTTAATAGGCTAATCAAATACCTCACTTTCCCCACCAGTTGTATATGCGACTTCCTTTCACTCCTCCCCCTCCTCAGCCTGCACGAACGGGAATACTGTGAGCAAGAAAATCACGACTTTGCCATTTCTTTACTCTTTTGTCATCTTGTGCGCTCCTGTCAGGATTGTGATATTTCCGATATCACCTAAAGGCGGCAACAGTGTGCAACTCCACCTGAACCGTTGTGGAGGAGAGGAGCGAGGCAAACCATAGCCTACAGCTCTATCAAGCCAGCATGTGTGATGACTGAGACTTTGAGCGGATCGGAACAGAAAGCTCTGAAACTGTGAGGGACTGAGGAAGAATAAAGTGACGGATTCACTCAAACAGAAGCCTCCCTCATATGCGAGATGCTCGCCAAAAATATTTACCAGAAACTGGCAGGATTTATGTGAAGGGAAGTTTGGAGCGGCAGCCGGCAGTCATCCAGCTGGTCTGGTGAGTAGACTTGAGTGAAATTATATTGACTCGTTGTTTTGTTAATAAAGACGGTAAAAAAATACTCTTAAAACTTGGTGCTCAACTCGAAGCATCTTTTAGAGGACGTTAAAGTAAAGTGAGTTTTTCTGTCTGACTTGTGCCAAACAACCAAATATACAAATACACATGCTTAGCGCACTGGAACACATGCACCTGCACACAAACTCACACACAGAAACAGTCAGGGGCAGTACAAGTTGACAAGTTGTCAAGCTGCATGCAGCACAAGCTTTCTGCAGGCGCACCAGCTGGATGACTGCAGTCCGGGCAAGAGCAGTGAGACAGCGCCATCAATCGCATAGCAGCCACACTCCTGTGTGCCTGAAGAGGGGAGGCAGTGCAGCTTAGAGGTCTAAAGAAGCAGTCAGGATGACTGTGAAAGGAGGGGGGCTGGTGGGATCAGCGCCTTCATGGCGAATGTGCCTCCACCATCAGTCACCCTGTTCTAATGCCAAAGTACAGAGACTGGGACGCACAGCTGGGCACTGTGTTTTAAGCCAGCCTATTAAAAAGAATAACATTACTAAGAATAATGAGAAGAAGATTATCTCAAGAACTGATGTAAAACACATAAAATGCAACAACACGCGCGGGGAAGTTTGCATTTGCAAGTGTTATTAGTCTATTTATCATCATCAGGGATGCCCTGAACTGCGTTCATTTGCCAAATACAGTTTACCCACCTTTTTATGCTGACAGCAAAATTATGATGTGAATTCACGGGTCATTTTTCAGCACAGCGAGCATAAATTACTGTCTAATTGAAAATATTTTTATATTGTTTGTTTGACTCCCAGCAGCTGGAGGTCACACAAAACGCACCCTTTTTCCCTTCACAAAATGCCTCTTTAGAGCGCATAAATGGTTTAGGATGCAGCTGAAGAGGTGAATGTTGGATTACGGTTAGTCCCATTTAGGAAGGGCAAGGTTTTGCCCTTTGTTACAACCTCAAAGGGGACTATAATGAATGTTATTTTAAACTATTTTAGGTTATAAAAATAACAAACAGAATGTCAGAAAAGAAAAATGCGTGAAATTGTTTAGTAAGTCTCATATGCGCAATTGCATCACAATGAGCAATTTAGACAAAATATTAATAATAGCTAATAACCTGCTGGTCACTATCCGTAGTTAACTTGCTCTAAGAGATGGATACATATGTTATGAAGTTTTAGTAACGAGTTATTTCACAAAAATGAAACCCTTTAGCCCATATAGGGTACTTTGGGGCTATAGGTGAAGCGGTGGCTACTAGATTAAAATCATCCGATTTAGTGAAACACAACACTTGGCCTTTTTCAGAATATTTCAGATGAATATACAATGTAGCCACCAAGAATCAAAGTGCCCAGGTCTTACGGGTTCACAGCGGAAAGGTTTTATCCTTCTGCCTACCGGTAAGTAGATCCGGACGTGCGCAGCGCGGAGAGATACGGAGCAGATCCAGTGTGGGAGAGAAAGGGAAGCAGTGAGGGAGAAGAGAGAGGCAGCCTGGTGGTGGTAGATGGAGTAACGGAGAGTAGAGAAGTCCACGTATTACCATGCCGAGATTTGGACTACACAAACTACATGCAAAACCTCCCAATCTACGAGATTAATAATAGAAGAGGTATGTGAAGATGCGTGTTTGTACTCTGTGGTGTTTTTTTAGTCAGCAGCGGTTAAGCTTCGGCATCTCTGTAACGTGTAAAAAAGTTAGGTTAGGTCGTTTATTGTGGGCTGCGGGGCTGTGAAAGAAACCAACCGCCGCTGCTTTCTCTCTACCTCTTTGGAGAAGTTTATCCTCAACGAAACTGAACGCTAAATGTCGTTTTCTTTAGCACGGAGGTTTGAAATGTGTTTGGTTAATTCTGACATTAGTTTATACGTTGTTTTGTGTTATGTTGATAAGATATGTGGTGTTTTTTTAAGCATATTTCTGCCCAGCGCGCGGCTGCCATCGTTTCATGAGGTGAATGGCTTTAGTTGGGGGATGGGGTTAGAAATGAAATAGTCTGGAGGCACATAACTTATTTTCTTGAAACATTTAACTTTTTTGCATTGTGAAAACTAGTCGCTGGTAACAGGGTGCATGCAAACGGAATTTAGTAAACGCTTAATCTTTTTTTCGTTATATATGCAAATATGCTACAGGTTTTTAGTCTTAGTTCATGAATTTTTACAATGGTCGCACACAAGCAGATGGTTCTTTTGTACCTGCAGGCGATAGTTTCAGATTTAAGGTAATTTGAACTAGACTCTGTCACTTATTAACCCCACATAAAACATTAATAACTAATCTCTGTCCGGGTCATTTAGACACACCAAAAGTAAATAATGTGGGTTTTATACACAGGACTCCTTCGCAGACATAGCAACGACTTGCCTTTATTTGTCTTTGTGCGGACACCCACACAGAGCCTCAGACGTTGTAAAGCGGCTGTAAACGAATGAATCTGCAATTTTAAAACAGTTTCACAATCATCTCCGCTGTAGTTTTAACCGTGATTGTAGCTCGATGATGAGATCGTAATGAGCATACTTGTGCTTGGTTTGCAAAGGCAGATTTTTTTTTTTTTATCTTTTTGTGCAACAGTAGTTGGGAGAAAAGTCCAGTGTCGTTTTAAGTTGTTGTGTTAGTTGTTGATACCTGTGCAATAATGTATTAATTAATAAGATTATATTTTTAAATTATTTGTAGGTGACCAGAAATGAAAATGAATGCATTTGCATACAAGTGAAAAAAGGAAGCAGTACTAAATACGCAGTCTTGCATTTAATATATTTTTTGCATACAGGAAATTATTAAATTCACATGTTCTCTTATTGTCAGTTCTTTGTCTGAGCTCATTAAGCTGATGTTTGGATAAATGAGGCTCTGCTGTTAGGAAGTGCACATAGCTGGCTGGCATCTGGCAGTGTGCAGACAGGGGAGCAGTGCAGGCTTAGATCTTGTCACCTGACTGACTGCTCTGCTTCATCTTATTTCCACATGGAACCTATTTGGACATTTATCAGCCTAACCATCACTTGTCATGACATTTAAAGGAGTCTGGGAAAGTGCACAGCGAAGAAAGGAATAAGAGTTTCAGCATTTAGACTATCTCCTCAAGATGATAATGATAGTGATCTAATTTTCCTGTTCGCTCAGTTTAATTGTAATTACAGTTAATTGCCTCCACAAATCCAGTTTGTTAAACTATTTTGTCTGGGAAAAAGTGTTATGTAACTAATCATAATTTTGTTCGTTCCAGGTGAAGATCACGGTACAATAATGGGGAAGCGCTTGGTTTCACTGCTTGTGCTGCTCCTGCCGCTCATCTGTGGCTGCGCCGGGAACCAACGGATGGTGAGGGCCGCCTCCATGCAATTCACCCACTCTGTTTACAATGCCACCATATATGAGAACTCTGCTGCTAAGACATACTTAGAGAGTCACACCAAGATGGGGATCTATATCACAGACCCAACCTGGGAGATACGGTACAAAATCATCTCTGGAGACAATGAGAACTTATTCAAAGCAGAGGACTACCTGCTGGGAGATTTCAGTTTTTTGCGAATAAGGACCAAAGGAGGCAGCACAGCCATTCTGAACCGGGAGGTTAAAGACCACTACATGCTGACTGTTAAAGCTTCAGAGAGGGGCACCAATCTGGAGTGTCGCACCAGAGTGAAGGTGCAGGTACTTGACACCAATGATCTGAGGCCTCTCTTCTCGCCAACATCCTATAGCATCTCTCTGCCGGAGAACACGGCAATACGCACAAGTGTGGCCAAGGTCACAGCAACAGATGCAGATATTGGTACGAATGGAGAATACTACTATAGTTTTAGAGAGTGGACGGACATGTTTGCTGTTCATCCGACTAGCGGCGTAGTGACACTGACCGGCAAACTCGACTACTCTGAGACGAAGCTGTACGAGTTGGAGATCCTTGCAGTGGACAGAGGGATGAAGCTTTACGGTAGCAGTGGCTTCAGTAGCATGGCCAAACTTACCGTGAGGGTGGAGCAGGCCAATGAGCATGCACCTGTAATCACAGCAGTAACCTTGGCCCCCTCAGATGCAGACCATGACCCCACCTATGCTATTGTGACAGTAGAGGACAATGATCAGGGACCAAATGGAGAGATAGCATCATTGAGTATTGTGGCTGGTGACCCCCTTCAGCAGTTCAAGGCCATAAGAACCAGCCCTGGGAGCAAGGAGTATAAAATAAAAGCAGTCAAAGATGTAGACTGGGACAGCCAGCCCTTTGGATACAACCTCACTTTACAGGCAAAGGACAAAGGAAGCCCCCCTCAATTTTCATCTGCTAAATTGGTACATGTCACTTCTGCACAGTTTAAAGTGGGCCCCCCTATATTTGAAAATGCCATTTACAGAGTCAATCTGAGTGAATTTTCCCCTCTTCATACACCTGTCACTATGGTAACAGCTGTGCCAAAGTATCCACAGCTAAAATATGCTTTTAGACACAAATCTGACAAGAACAGATTCACTATCAATCCAGATACTGGCTTAATCAGCACTACAGGACCAATCAATGCTGATTTTGCATCCCAATTTGAGCTGGACGTTATCACCAGTGACAAAAAAGCGGCGACAAAAGTGATCATTGATGTGATTGACGTGAATAACAATGCACCTGAGTTCCAGCAGACATCTTACAGGACCACTGTTGATGAAAATGCACCCATTGGGACCAGTGTGGTAACGGTTAAAGCCACTGATCTAGATAGAGGTGAGAATGGCTATGTGACCTACAGCATTACCAATATGAGCCCACAGCCATTTGTCATCGACTACTTCTCGGGTGTCATCAGTACCTCAGAGGTCCTAGATTATGAGCTCATGCCAAGGATTTACAATCTGAGAGTCAGGGCATCAGACTGGGGATCCCCTTTCCGGAGAGAGGTGGAAGCATCAGTCACCATAACATTAAATAACTTGAACGACAATAACCCCCTGTTTGAAAATGTAGACTGTGAAGTCACTGTGCCGAGAGATCACGGCGTGGGAGAGCAGATAACAACAGTGTCTGCCATTGATGCTGATGAACTGCAGCTAGTACGGTACAATATTAAAGCTGGGAATGATCTTGATCTGTTTGATCTGAATCCAAACTCTGGGGTACTTTCACTGAAGCACACGCTGAGTGAGGGAGAAGCAGCTAAAGTGTCCTTTCATAGTTTACAAATCATCGCAACTGATGGTGAACACGAGACTCAGCCAATGATCATGAACATAACTGTCATCACAGCACGCAAGCCTGTCCAGTTAAAATGCGTCGAAACCGGTGTTGCCACTATGTTGGCTGAAAAGCTACTACAAGGCAGCAAAATCCACACGCAAACTGAGCCAGATGACAACTTTATGGACATTCCCTCCGTCAATCGGTACGCTCCTCAGTTTGCAGAGTCTTTCCCAAGTATTATCTCAGTTAAAGAGGACCTCCCAGTTGGGGCCCGGGTTGTCCATCTGAGTGCTACAGATGCAGACAGTGGCTTCAATGGGAAACTAGTGTACGTTATTTCAGGAGGTGACACAGAAAGCCGCTTCATAGTAGAAATGGAAACAGGCTGGCTTTTGGTTTATTCTCCTCTTGATAGGGAAACAACAGACCATTACACGCTCAACATTACCGTTTATGATCTTGGCATACCACAGAAATCCTCATCACGCCTCTTGGATGTTAAGATCCTAGATGCCAACGATAATAGCCCTCAATTTTTGCAAGATTCGTATTCTGTTGAAATAAGCGAGAGTACACCTGTTGGTACAGAAATTATCCAGGTGGACTCGACAGACAAGGATCAAGGAGATAATGGCATTGTGAAGTATTCGATTTTGGGTGGCACGGATCATTTTGCAATCAATGAGGAGACTGGTGTGGTGACTGTGACAAAGCCGCTGGATCGTGAGCTCCATCCAGTTTATGTCTTGAAGATTGCGGCACGTGACCAGGCATTAAATGAACCCCAGCTAGTGTCCACAGTGCCACTTAAGATCACCTTGGAAGATGTGAATGATAATCCGCCTAAATTTGTCCCCCCTAATTACCGTGTGAAGGTGAGGGAAGACCTTCCTATTGGTACTGTAATTATGTGGCTGGAGGCTCATGACCCTGATATTGGACCCTCCAGTCAGGTACGATACAGCCTCATTGATAACGGAGATGGGAATTTTGAAGTAGACAAACTGAGCGGTGCTGTGCGGATTGTGCAGAACCTAGATTATGAGACAAGACAGGTGTACAATCTGACTGCAAAAGCTAAAGACAAAGGGAAGCCCATATCCTTGTCATCAACCTGTTTCATTGAGGTGGACGTAGTTGATGTGAACGAAAATCTCTACCGGCCTTTGTTCCGATCGTTTGTGGAAAAGGGATTTATAAAAGAAGATGCACTTGTTGGGACTTCAGTGATGACAGTAACAGCCGAAGATGAGGACAAAGGACAAGATGGAGAGATTCGATACTCCATACGAGATGGATCTGGCCTGGGGATATTTACCATTGATGAGGAAACTGGTGAGTTTCTTCTCTTTTTTCAATGTCACTATAAAGTTAAGTAAAGCTGAAATACGCATGCATCAGCTTGAAACAATCTGCATAAGGAAAGTTTTATGCAGAGTTTATTCAGTCATGTCATTGTATGGAACAATGAGGTAAGGGAGTCTTCCAGGAGACGGGTAAGGTTCTTGATTCCATTCATTTTTCTTCTTTGGGAGAATTGATGGCATGAACAGATGGAACAGCTGTCTCTTAGACCTGTGTGGACATTCTTAAGTAGTTGCTGTGGAACGAAGAAGATTCCCAGTGATCTCACCTCCTCTTTCACCTTCTCTTTCTCCAGTCATGCTATGACTGCATATACTCTAGTTATGCATATACTCCACTCTATAGTTTCAATTTGGAAAATAGTCAAATTTATTTGACCTCAGGTTAAGATATTCTAATAGCATTTTTAAAAAAATGGTTTTTAGAACAGCATATTTGACATATTGTACTGACGGACAGGATTTGCTCGCGGGTTTCTTATTATGTTGCTGAAAATATGTTAATACTTTCTCAGCTGCCCAGAATGATTTTAACAGCTGACTCAAATTAGCTCAAAATAAGCAGTCTGGAATTCCAGGAGTTCCTACCCAAAACCCAGCAATCACCTGATTTGGATGTTTTAGACTTCGTTTGCTGTACTCTTTTTTAAACTTGATAACCACATTCTTGGGTGGCTTAATGTGATTTGAAATTAAACATCTCTCTGCAGTATACATATTTAATGTCTAAATGAGGCTGTGAAACTTAATGCATAATACATTGATTTCTCTTGGCACATGTAACCTCAAAGGTTCATATCTACATGAGAAACCTGGAAATGCAATTACAAATCTACTGCTGACTTTTCCTGTTGTAAAAGGGGTTTATATCATTAGTTTAATGTTTATTAGAAATCAGATGCATGTGAATTATTCAGTACATTGACAGGAAGTCTCTTCTGTGAATCTGGTGGGAAATACTTTCTTTTGCATGGTAAATTTAGCATGAGGAGATTCGCCTTTATGACCGATCCATCCTCCAGGGCTGCGTGTCATCTGTGGTGTGTTTGTGATTGTTTCTGTGGTAATGGTTGAATATCTGATTTGTATTAGGGTTTTGTTTTATTAACAGATATGCTGGGATATTTAAAGCTTGAACTAGTGACTGCTCATGCATTCATGCAAGGATTACAAGTGTTGTTCTGTGTTGTTTATTACATAAGTTTCCTTCCTATTTACATTCGTAAATTGACAGAATTTTGCATAGATTTAAGATGGTCTGCCGTACCACATTATTGGTCTTGATGGAACCACATGCAAGCCAGCCGCTGGCATCCATGTCTAACTCATAATCCTGTGTAGGGTACAGATTCATGGAGCCTGGTCTGATCTTCTACTTAATCCCAGAGGCCTATATTAAGTGATTATCAGGAGGTGCAATGATAGGATTGTCCTAGGTTGGGTCCTGTTATTATGGATTACATCTGAGGTCAGTAGACAACTAAATACAGCCAAGGTGGTAATGCCCCTCCTAAGATTTCACTAGATGGAGGGTGCGGTTTGTTAGGCTACCATATGCATTTGGAGTATTATGCCTCTAAAAAGGAAAATATAAACATGGGTGCACACCCGGCTATATACTCAGTGCTGCAGCTGCATGTTGTGAATCCTAACCAAAATGTTTTAAAATGGTTTAAAATTGGAAAACAAATGAAAAAGTGGTGTAAGGAAAAATGCCAAGAGTCATACACCTTCAGATAGGGAATTTATTTTTCAGAATGAGTGAGGGAAAACTGCTGAAGTCCTGTTTTACTTGACGCTTGTAATCTTAAACCCCTGCAGTTGTTGCAAGAGTACATCAGTCTACTGCAAAGTCTTTATCTGTGTTATATAGTGCTGTGTTTGTTCGATCACCACAATATAAATCACTATTCTCTCTGCTATTCCTCTTATACTGGCATCCACTATATGCCACACAGTAACAACAATACTACTTTGTGGGTAACAATGTGTTGCTGTGGAAAGCGCTGCATTTTTGGTGGTTGATGCAAGCAGACACTGAGTGAATCTCATTGAGTAGGTGTATCTAACAAATCTGAACAAAGTATATATTTTAGAACAGGCACACAGGCTGTGCTTGCCACCCACTTGACTGACGTTTCCAAACCATGCATGGAACAAACAAGTTATTTGTTTGTTTGCTAGACATGGTAGTTAAATTTAAAAGTGGTGTCTATGATTGCTGTTTATTGAATGCCATCCTGATCTCATTTCCATCAATTCCAAGTAAAAAAGTCTTTTACTCCAGATATGGTTCCCTTTCTGTTAGACTGCTGAGGGAGTCCATGGCAACTGTTTGCCCAGACATTCTCAGTGTTATTAAAAGCTCTGTGGTCACTGGCTCGGTGCCATCTTAATTTAAACTTACTCTTATCAAGACTCTTTTCTGGGCCTCTTTCAATGCTGTGAACTAGCCTATATTTACCATTCCTCGCTGTAGTCTAAAAATGCTCTAATCGTCAAGTGATTTTTTTACCTATGGGGACCAAAATGTCTGTATGCATCTCATAGTTTGCTAGATGTTTGAGTTCCTTCACTAACAACTAGTTTACGTTTTCCCCAACAACCTTTGCTGCGACGGTAGCTTGTATGCTTTAAGTGGCTGCCTACAGCTTTAGTGGTGCCCTAAAGGTCAAGCAATATTGGTTTTCAAGGGCTGATGCCTATTTTTGAAGCGGCCAGGGTGGCAATTGGCTGATGTAATAACATTTTTCACCCTTTTCCTCTTTTAGCTGCAAAGCTATTGCTCTAAAACAATTGAAAACAAATTTAAAAGATGCTAGCACTCTTGGGCTGGACATCCACCAAAACTGCACATGCACCAGAAAATGTTATTTGCCTTACAGTATGACTGGGAATTAATTCTAAAGTGTGTCACACTGTGTGCGGGTCTGAAGGAGTAAAGAAAGTTGTGATTCCTGGAACAATGCCCTCAAATTGAATATAGTCAAAGAAATACAGTATGTGCCATTATAGAGTTAACTATGATATACAAAGGGTAAGATCAGAAAAATAATGTAAAGAAAAAAACATACACAAACACTGCCAATAACTGCTTGCAGTAGTACTCAGGTTTATTCACATGAACCTCTCTTAGGTCAGCTTCTATTGCCAGTTGAAATAGGCTAGCAAGGAAACAACGCTTATCACTATGACCCGAATCAAGTCTCCACTCCTAAAGTATGCTTGACTCACATTCAACCCGACACACCTAACATAAGGAAACAACAAATAGATAAAACAGGCAAGCCTTTTTTTTATTGCCAATGAGTAACAGCAGTATCTCCTTATAATCATACAGGCCAGATGGACCGCCAGGCCAACAAGAGGCAAAAAAAAATAAATCTTTTTTTTATGCAAAAATAACACCAAATATCCATTCATTTGGAAATCAATAGGGTTTGGGAGCCTCTGTGTAGCACTGTTCCAAAAACGAGAGTCAACCTCTGTGTTGTTGCCCGGTAAACTCTTGGTAGATGGCTCCATTAAAGGTGCAGTGTGTAGAATTTAGTGGCATCTAGCAGAACGGACTTGGCAGAAATGGAATATAATATTCAGAAGTATGTTTTTAATAATATATATATTCACCTGAAAATAAGAATCATGTTTTTGTTAACTTAGAATGAGCCCTTTATATCTACATAGGGAGCAGTCCTCTTCCACGGAACCTGCCATGTTGCACCGCCATGTTTCTACAATACCCTAGAACAGACAAACCAAACACTGGCTCTAGAGCGGGCCTTTGGCATTTTTTGCGAGTTTCGTGGCCACCGTGGGTTCTCCTACACACTTGGGAGGGTGAGGGGAGGTGTATTCATTTGATTGCAATATGCAAACTCACCACTCGATTCCACTAAATCTTACTCACAGGTCTATTAAGACCGAGTGTGTGGTTGAGGGAGTGCAAGCGGCAGAAAAGTGACGGTGAATGTGAGTGGAGCAGAAGAAAAGGCTGGCAGTAAGTTGTCAATCTAGCAGTGAATGTACAGTACAGGCTGCAGTGTGTCAGTTTATAAATGTTGCAGCTTCTCAAGACAAATAAAGTCCTGTCTGTTGTTTCCCTAACTGCTGGAAGGGGGTTAGCTCTGAAGTTAGCAACAATGGGTTAGTCTAGCCTGGCCAGTCTCTCTTAAGGTGTACTGACCTTCAATGTGGACCAGCTAATCTCATTTTAGTGTCAATCTCAGCCGCTCCTTTTACCGTCTGGTATGACTAAGGGAGATTGTGCAAATCAGGAAGTTAATCCTTAATTGGTCAAAAGCTCGGGTCGACAGTTTGGCACTTTTAGATTAAACATTGACTTCATCACAGGTTTCAGGATGGAGTGATGTTAGGTTAAAGATTTTTTGAGGGTTTGACTTGAATGATTTGGGACAGTGGTGAATTGAATGATTTGGTCTAGTTTACAGTGATGTTGACAGTACATGAGATTTGGATTTATTAAAGTGACTAAGAAGAGGGACATTTGTACTCTTTAGACAGAGAGGACCATTAAAATGTTTTATCAGGATCAATATATGTGTTATACTTACCACAGTTAAAAGTTTTCTGCTCCTTGAAAGCAGTTTTTATTTCATTAATTTTCCTCACAGTGGAAGAGTCCTGTTTGTGGTGTAACTGATTTAGTCTCTAATCTAATCTTTTCAGATGAATGTTAATAAAAAAGGTTGATGATTAATTGTCTAATCAATTGTACGATGTTTTATTCGTGTTAAAGGTCACTTTGAATGATTTTAACTAATGATAATGTAGAAAAACAAAGACTTTAAATTTGGGATGGTCCATATTCACTTCGGGACAGCTTAGATTGTATTTCGCGATGGCTCTAGGAGGATGGTGAAAAAAGTTAATGAGCCCTCTGACCTCACTCAATTGACCACATATGGGTCCTGGGCACTCACTACATTGAAAAGCTATCAACATCACTGAGTTTAGTTTTTCTTTTGGACTAGAGAGCAATGCTATTTAATAATCTGCAGTTAAGAATGTCTGAAGCCAAACACCTCTATTAAATTAGTCCTAGAGCAGTGACAGCAAATTTGTTGCATAATACAAGTGGTAGGGAGGGAGGATGTTGTTTGCAAGATTAAAAATAAATGCAGTAAAAATTCTGAAGCTGAAAAGATGAGTTGATCAATTGATTAGTCGATGGAAAAAATTGTCAGCAAAAAGATGAACCAGATCAGATCAGATCAATAACTAAAATAATTGTTAGAGATGTGGATGATGATGTGTCTTGTAAAATGATCTAGCTGATCACATGTTTCAGGGGTCACGTTTCCCAGAGAAACTGTCATTCATATCATTTCTATATCTTAATCGTTTTGAACCAAGACCTTCAGTATTTGGACCAAGTAGCCCAGTTCATGAAAAATAAGGTTTACCAAATTTAATAAGCTACACCTGTTATATCAAATATATACAGTATTTAATTAACATTTAGGTAAATAGAAGTATTATATTGGACTGGGTATTGGCAGATACCCAGTATTAAAGGACTTCATCAGGACATCCCTAATAATTGTTAGTTGCAGCCCTAACAAAAACACTCTGTTAAGCCTTATTGTTCAAATGTGGAGAAATGTCCATTACTCCTGAGTAATACCTGTCTATCCTTTACATATGTACAGTAGGTACATAGATGTCTAGATGAATCAGTCTATCTATTTAGTATACTGTGTACAATATACTATGAAATACATTTTGGGCCATATCGTCTATCCTTTTAGTGAAAATCAACTAATGCAGGTCACAGGACAATCAATTAGTGTGTCCCTACTTGGAAGGAATGAGTAACTGACGGCTAGATTGCTATGGTGGTGATGGTATGGAGTTAGACACAACTTGCTTTGAAGATGTGTTCAAAGCAAGTTGTGTCTCAGCTTGAAGTGAAATTATCCAGTATACAAGGTGACCAGAGTAAAGAGTGTTCTTTCTAGATGAGACACAGATGCTGATTGTATAATGTATGCATTGCCCTTTCTTGTTGGATAATATATGCATTGCCCTTTCACTTGAAGCTGTTTGCAGCCCGTACTGTGAAAGCATTCTTTGTGAAAGCAAATGAAACACTTTGATGCATAATGAGAAAGTCTTATTAGTGTGTTTTTCATCTCCACAAATTATCCACTTCTTTTTCTACTGTCTCGCTATTGAAGTTAACTGATTTTTGACAATTATGAAAAGATGTAGAGTAGTTATTGTTCATGGATGTCTTTTGGCATCAAATATAATGTGCTAAAACTGAGAACTGTTGCTCTTTGTCCCTGATTTTCTATTCAGCGCCTATAAGTTTAAGATAAAAATGGAACTGCAAAGTGGCACATGATTCCAAATAGTCTTTGCTTGAGTGCTGTTACTGTGGAGACGGAACCAGGAATGTGCAGCGGGACAAAGTTGATTGTAGGTTGCTAAATGAAAAACACACTGTCCCTAGTTAAAAGTATGTTGTCCTGTCAGTCCATTAAATCTTTTAAAGAAACTTAGAGCTGTCTTGTGCAGAGGACATGCTTCATTGTGTGTTAATTCTTGTCATACTAATACTCACTTGATTTAGATCTATACTCCCGTGAATGTACTGCAAATAACATTTTTAGTGGGGAGGTTCTTAATGATGTTATAGTACCGTATTTTATTTAAAACTTTCACCAATTTCATTTTACTGTTTTAGTTTTGGTTTGCAAACCACTGGTACCAAACAGAAATACTGCCCTAAACGGCAGTGTATAGCATTAAGTTAGCATGGCTTTGCCAGACTAATTCACAAATGCATATTAGTCTGGAACCTTTCAGTTCATTTTTGATTTCCATAGGGCATTATCAATGGACAGACCAAAATGGACGCAAATGGATAAACCTACAACCAATTAAAGCATCAAACCGTGTGACCTAGCACTGAGACATGCAAGTTGGGCGGTGCTTGGTTTTGACTGGTCTTTTTTCAACATGGCACCCAAGTCACAAACTTTCTCAACAACCTAATCTTGGTTCATATTTGATCAGTGCTGCCTTGTTTGACCGTTTTATCTGAGTTTCATGAGCTCTGCGGATTTTTTCTCAACTTTAGACTGCAGACTGTCAGTCATCGTATCAAACCCACCCCATATTAGATAAATGGTTGTGATTGGCCTGTCCAGTTCCAGGCTGGGTGGAAATCTGTCTGACTGGGAGGGGCCAGACACATCTGCCAGGGCAAATGAAACATGAGATCGGCAGATTTGTCTGGTTCCCAGGCTAGCATTAAGTAGTACAAACAGCAGTGATTTTTTGAAAACATTAGCATCTTCCCCAAAGACACATCTGAGCATCTTCACCAAGGGTCCTCTCTGCTAAATTATGGCAGAGATATGAGAGATACTGGCATGCTTTTATCCTTTTATTCAAATTTAAGTGACTATTTCAGGCATTTACAGCCAATTTCATGCTGTGTGATGCCTGACAAGTTACAGAGCTGGCCTGTGGAAGCCTATAGCAGACTATATTAAAATGACAAATGTAAACATGAAAATGAAGATGTAATTCCAGAATAGCATAATAATTTTCCACATATGTGTGTATGTAAAGAGTAAAACTCAAATAACAGCCAAATAACAGGAACAGCCTGGCTACACAACAAGATTTTGCCGCACCATCAGGCCGAGACAAGTCCTTGACTTGTAAACTCTGTAAAGGGTGTACACGAATGGCTGCCTTATCAGGCATTCAAAAATAAAAAGGCTAAAAAGTCATTAAGGGCTACTGTGATAACCTGTTCCCACCAAGAGATATTGCATTTTGATTATGTGGTAAAATATCCATTCGATGTAGCATATATGTTGATTGTTCATATATACACAGCCAGTATTTTGTTGAAGTCATCCTTAATTTAGGCAAAGACACTGTTTACATCCTTGACTCAGGTTTGAAATACACAGCGGTAGTGTTGACCACTTAAAGAAAACTTAAAAGTGAAGTTTGTAGTTGCAGGCATATTATGTGTTCAAGAAGAGTCCAATATATATTCATAAAGTTTACATAAGAGGAATTGGTCTGTTCTCATACGAAAGAACATTTTTATTATTATTTCCTCTTTGTTCCTTTTACGAGAAGGGAGTGCAAAGCTGGAACAGTATGTGCATTACAGGACACCATTGTGTAGTGACGCAGTCAAGTCCAGCAAGAACCTGAGGGGGGGGGGCGTGAGATTCAAGATGGCGGAATAAAGATCGCACAGTAAACAGTAATGCCAATGTCAATATCCTTTATTAAATGTGAGTATCAGTGTGCCAAAGGGCAAATACAACACATATGTGTTACAGGTGATCCATCTGAACCTGTGTTCAGCACAGCGGGTAGTGTTCTTACACCAGTCTGCAGTCTATTAAAGCTAGAAAAGGTGAACATGTTGGTATTTCTGGCCAGAAACCTTGAGCAGTCTTTATTAAATTTATTTTATTGAGCTACATGATTTTTATTATAGCTATATTACAGCTAAATGAGGTTATTTTTGGCTTCACTTTTGGGGAACTGTCCAGCTCATTAACAGAGAGCTTTAGTAAATTATGTTATTCAGTCTGTAGTGTAGGTATAATAAAATCATGTAGCTTAATTAAATTAAATGAAATGTAATTGACTGATCTGTTCATTTTAATACATTTATATTTATTGAAAAGTAGTGATATCTGTGCATATAGAGCCATGAGCAGTGCTGTTGTTCTGTCCAGTAAAAACATGAAGCTTCACTTAACATTCAGACGAACTAATGGCAGCTACAATTGTTAGATTACATCTATGAGACCAACATTTATTTATTTTTAGTTTCTCCCTTTTTCTAGTCTTTATACTAAGCTAAGCTAATCGGCTGCTCTCTGTATTTTCATATTTACCGTACAGACATGAGAGCGATATTGATCCTCTCATCTAACACTCAGCAAGAAAATGATGAATATTTCCATAATTGTGGAATTATTCCTTTAAATACTGCCATCTTCTTTTCTTGTTAAAACATTTGTTGGGACTGTAAGAGGTTTTTGGTCAGCTGAGAGTATATCCTCTGTATGTCAGCAGAGGTTATTGTATACAATGGGAATACTGATTGACAACCAAATGGATGTAGAGCTAGAGAGAGGGTTGGGGGTGTAGAAATGAATGAAGATGGACTCTGTCTTCCTCTCACTGTTATCAGAGGAACAGGCTCTTTTGTCAGCTCCTCTGGGCTAAGAGGTATAGTAACTGCTCCTAAATAATACTGTGATATTGAATCAAGAAGTATTGCTCTGAGGCCCGTTCAAAGGCCTTTGAAATAACACTGTTCCCAGCAACAATGGAAGCTTTGTATTGTCAGCTAAATCCCAAAAGCTATCTCAACTGGAATTAATACGCATTTTTTTTTTAAAAAACAAGAAAAGAAAAACCCATTCAGTCATGTATCACAGACATGTAACAACTGCATCAAATGATTTTGTTTCTTTCCACTGCTCACATGCAGTCAGTGTACAATTTTCATGATTTTCATTATTGCAAAAGAAATTCAGGTTTTTGTGTGACACTGTATCTTCATTATGATGATCTCAAAGACCTCTGCCCTGTGTGCCCTTCAAACAAAACAGAAGAATTAATACAGTATGTATCAGAGAGCATTGGTATTTACTGTAAAACCTGTTCATAGCAATAGATTTACAGTATTTTATGCATGAAAATGTAACATGAAAAGATTAGAAGGTTAACTTGGATAACTGACCAAGACCACTTCCGATTATTTAAAATCTAATCCCAATATAAAAGACCGGGAATGAAAATTAAAATAACGGAGCCCGTTTCACCACCTTTTTGTAGTTTCAAATTTAGCGTAGTTATAACAAAAGTGGAGATATACACTTAACATTAGTTGTTACTGAATGTTTACACCTGCTAACTGCACGGTGTAACTGAGATAGCTATCAGAATTAACTGACATGACAAACTATAGCTTAATACACGACCCATTAAGAGTGAGGCATAAAACAGATGTATCATATCTGACCTGACACCTGATAACAATGCAACCCAGGGAGATTTGAAATTACATTTGTAATTTGCAATAATGTGCTTCAGGCAATGCCTTTAATAACAACAACAAAAGGTATTTTTGCCTTGAGCCATACTTTAGAATTTTTCAAGAGTTTCAGGCTAACAGGCTGCCACCAGGCTTAATGTCTTTGAAGCACGGATCTCAGCTACAGATGTCTGGGAACTTTGGGGTGATGTGATATTAAGTTGCTGGGTAACAGGAAGCTTAGTGCAGGACTCTTTCTATTGCACCAGGCCCTACAACGTGGTAGTGGAATTTGAAGCATTTTGCCAGGGCTGTGGAAAGAGAAGGGGGGAGAAAGCACTGAGAAAGTTTATGCAAGCATGTGAGCTAGAGGCCTGAGAAGGCTGAGGAATGTGGGGTAGGGGTGAGTGGAATTAGTAGAGGTAGTTCAAAGCAAGCCCCGACTTTTCAACTGCAGAACGAACAAGGAAGTACTAATGTATGTTGAACTGGCTTCGTTTTTAGTACTCTTAGTTGTTTCATTGGCCAACTTGTGACATACATGCAGTAGACAGTTTCCAGCAGCTTTTCAACAACAAATTTCAACCTCTTCAATTCAATTGGCTAATTCTTCCTCTACTGTGACTGTAAGTTGAGTAAATGCATTGTGTATCTGTGCAGGGAGTTGATTTAGAAGAGCACACATAAAATACCTGCTGGTCTTTATAGTTCAAAATCCCTCAGCTGTCTGAAGACTCTATTGCTCTGCCACTGTGCTCAGGTAACTTTGAAGAACAAAGCCAGAGGGAAAAGAAAAGAGCAAGGGAAAAAAAGCGGAAAGCAAATCTAGCAGAGGCTCTTGCACGGTCTGTTTTTTTTTCCTGTGGCCTAAGGGCAGGTTTTTCTACTGCCTTACTGGGTAGGCTAGGTATATGGGATGGGTGTGGCAACTAAATTCTTCAGATTTATCTTTCATGTGCTTTGTTAGTCAGCCAAAGGCCATGGCAGAAAGCTTTCCATATATACACATTTAAGGTCAAGGTTTCTTTTTAATCTCTTCAGAGATAAATATAAACATTTGTTAGAAATAAGTTAGCATTGACCTTTAGTTTGAGAAGGCACAAAATGTGGACAGTAACATTCCTCTCACAGCTGCAGTTGTTTTCATGTTGCAAGTTTTTAACTGCAAAAATATAAAGTCTCCTCTATGGTGATAGAAAGAAGGTGAAGAACTGTGAGCACAAAGCTTGATCCTGGTGAGGGTGGAATTGTTCTGCTACGCTGGTGTCTGCCAGTCAAACAGATGAGCACTCAAGCATGGGCATTTCCTTGGCAGAAGCACAAAAGATGTCTCATACTTTCCCGTTTGTCTCCTCTTCTCTTTTGTACTTTGTCTTATTAGCACGTGTGCGTGTGCACACGACTGCTCATCACCCGAACCCTTCTTACTGTTCTCATTCATTTTTATCTTCAATTCTGTCTATTTATGTCTAACATTTTCAATTTCCTGCACATTTCTTCTTCCTGTAGCAATCTTTGTTATTCACCGTGAGTTGTTAGCTTCAGTAAGATCAGAAATTAGTCATTACAGTGCTATTTTGTTTCTGAATTATTTCAATCAAACCACTGTGTCATATGGTAATGTCACTGTGAGACTTCTCCAAATGTTTGGTTGTGTTTCTCTCTCAATGTGTTATCAGCTTTGAGGTATTGGTTTGATACCTCAAAGGGGGCGGGTGGGGGTCCCGGTCTGTTTGGGAGCTACCTATTTTCCCCTGCCTGGCTACCATTCTTATTACATGCCTTAAGCAAAGTTGAGAGAGCTGTACTACTAATGACTAATGACACGAGAGGATCCCAGGGAAATATGAGAGTGCAAAAGTAAAGCAGGGCGAGAGAATAAATGAGCTGTACCCCCAAACTCCCCTCCCAAGTTAAATTTGAGGATTTTGTGACAAGCCATTTGGAGTGTTATCTCTTTTCTGAGAAATCTTTCATTACCCAAGGCAAGAGATTTGGCTGCTCTCAGTTACAGTGCTTCACTGCAGTTCATCAAGTTACAGTGAGTGAACAAAGGCAGCATCAGCAAAGAGGGAGTCTATGTAAACTATTTCAACCTTTAGAACAAGTTCTTATGGTTTTGTGGAGACTCCTTATCTGGACAGCAGTGATTGTAAGTGTGTCACAGATCCAGACTCAACACCCATATCCGGTAATGATACGGGTGTGCCTTTACAACGATTCACTTTTATTAGTTTCGGATGATAATAAAATCAAATATGGTCATACATTTCAATTGCAGTATAAAGGTTATACAGGTATCACAAATAACACAGACATGGAAATGGTTGTCATTATAAAGGTTGTTCAGGTGTCCACAGTCTGGAAGATATTTTTGGGTTTATGTTGCCCTTCACTGCCTTATATTTTGTGCCTGTTTAAATAATGTGACCTCTCATGAGCAAGTTATCCAAATAATATACTGTTGCTGCATTTACTTGCAACTCCTTTTTGGAAGCACTTTTGTCCTCTGTGAACCCTGCCTTTTGTTCTATCTCCGCTCCTCAGTACATTTCTCTCTGCTAAAGAAATAAAAGGAAGGCATTTTGAAACGTAGCCTCAATCAGTATGTTTATATTCACACTATAACCTGATTGCAGTGAATAACCAATCAGGATATCTGCTATATTATGGCATTCACATGCCTCACAGTAAATTGATTTCCCTGCTTTATCCTTTTGTTTGATAATCAGAAGTGAGTCATCTTGAATGATGTAACAAAAAAGTTAATGAGAAAAGACAAGAAAAACAGGGGAACTTTGTCCTCATGTTGATGGAAACTGATGTAAATGTCACTGATAACAAAATTGCGTATGGAAATGTTGCATCAGGTTTATTTTGTGACCCTTGCATAGAATAAAAAACAGGAAGAAATGGATCTTGGGTGTCAGACATTGGACAGTGAATCAGATTATGTTACTCTTGATTTAAGTCAAATAGTATATATGACAGGATCAGTAATTAGACTGGTTAAAGTTGAATCATTTGTTTGCATGTAAACACATGAATAACACCTTTGTCAAGCAAACACACATCCCTCAAACTGAAACACCCTTACACCTATTGAAACACACAAATGGAAATGTACACACACACTCACACGTACTTATCCCTTTCCTAAAGTGCAAATGCACCTACTGAACACCTGGTGAGAGCTTGTAAGTGGGGTCGGGTGTAGATGAAAAGCACTAAAGCAAATTCACTCCTGTGAACTTTGCTGTTAGCTTTTCCTCAGAAAGACTGGCAGTAACAGTTTTAGACATTTAAACATCTAAACTAGTGTCAACAGATGGTATATTTTCAGGTTATGCAGGAATATCTGTGTACAATATGTTTTATGTCAATAAAATGTACTTAATTGATTTCAAGCATATAGCCTGTTCTTTTTTCATGAGTATAACAGTTTTTGCCTTAGTGCATTGAGGAATACTTACACAAAACATGTTTGTGCTATTTAACCCTGCTGCATACTGCATTTCCATCTATATTCTATTAGCCACATATTTTCATGTACTACCTTTTAGTTCTTTCAGTTTGCTGAATCTACCCATCCTCCGCTCCTCCATTTTATCCATTGTCAACCTCTACAACTCGCATGTCTCTGAGAGCTCTTTTGTTTGCTCAGCTGAAGGCTAG
This sequence comes from Thunnus thynnus, assembly GCF_963924715.1. Taxonomy (NCBI): domain Eukaryota; kingdom Metazoa; phylum Chordata; class Actinopteri; order Scombriformes; family Scombridae; genus Thunnus; species Thunnus thynnus. Next base: position 26,842,872 of record NC_089519.1, read on the forward strand.
AGTCCCCACATGGCAGTCAAAAAAAAATCCCTGCCAGTAAATGTAAACAGGAGGCATTGACTGATTGTTGTTAATACACCACCTTGACATGTTTCAGTCAAGGTCTCTTCAACCAACCTCTATATCTGCCTGGTCAGGGGCAGCTGTTGTACAAGCTTCTGTTCTCTTCATCTCCAGAAATTGATTACAGAGATGACTGATAGCGCAAGAAGTGATGTGAGACTCAGGTCATGTGTTGCACATAAAAATGTTCTCTGACTCGATGGAGACTAAAGAGTTTGTCTATGTCTTTCTCATCTCTTAGGTATCATTCGAACACAAGAACTGCTGGATCATGAGACCACACCTCACTACTGGCTAACAGTCTATGCCATGGATCGTGGCGTGGTGCCGCTCTCGGCTTTTGTTGAGGTCTACGTTGAAGTGCAGGATGTCAACGACAATGCACCGCAAACCTCAGAACCTGTCTACTACCCTTCTATCATGGAGAACTCCCCTAAAGATATGTCCATCATCCAGATAGAAGCAGTTGATCCAGATGCCAAGGCCAGCGATAAACTCACCTACAGGATCACCAGCGGCAATCCCCAGGGTTTCTTTGCTATTAACGCCAGGACAGGTAAGATTGCTGTTACCGGGATAGTAGTGTGTGCTACCACAAATTGTATCCTCAGAGCAGGAAGTCTCTGCTCTGAGTCATGAGCTTATATTGTATTCCAGCGCAAATGCTATTCTTGAATATGGCCGCCAGCTTGAGAAAGAAAATTACAACTACTACAAAAAATTCAGTTCATGGAGTGTAGCTTTGAAAGGTACCCTTTTTTGCTTGTTCAGTGTATCTCACCATATGTCAAACAATTGAATATTAACTACAATAGCTTGTTTTACAGTCTTAAGGTCACATCTCCTGCTTTTCATGTAAGCAGAGATCAACTTAGATTTACTAACTGACTGATGCATATAAAGGTTGAACGGATGAGGTAAATGCATGTGGCATTTCAGGCTAAATTTCTAAGGGCATCAACCACTTAAAACATCACAAATGTGTCAAACAAACTCAAAGAAGGGTTCTTATTATTACTGTATTATCCTATGAGACTTGGGGGCAGATTTTGAGATATACTGTAGTGCATTACTGATTAGCTTATGAGCTTCTGTGAGGTTAATGTTTCCTTTCTCGTGACAAAGAAGAGCAGTGTGAAGACAATATTTTAACCTAGGACGGGAGTGGGTTGAGCCTACAGGGGTTTTTCCACTCTAACACTCTAAAGCGTGTTCTCATTTGGTACTCTGGAAATGGTGTGATGATTAATATTTTATTGGGTTCTTATAAAGTTGCTGGAGCAGGCTATGTTTAGTTGAATGGCAGAGGAAATACTCGTAATAGGTGTATTGTAACGCTCCATTGAAAGGCAGAGCCCTTCTTTAAATTTACAGATTTTTTTCCTCTGTTTTGTGGGATGCAGAAATTTTAGTTTGTTTCCATCGAATAATTCGTTCTACATTCTTTTTTAAATCCACTCAGAGCTCTTAAGTTTGATGACTGATTATCAAAATATAAAACAAATCAAGAACATCCATATTGACCAACATATGTAGCTCACAGAAGCAAATTGAGATGGTTAAACTTTGTATCTGTCTGTAAAAGTGCCAATTACTGAATTTGTTTTCCTTTCTTACCTAGCTTAGAGACTAGTCTCTTATTGCTTTGAATGCAAGTGCTCATTAAACTGAAATGAGGAAAGGGTAGTGAAACAGTTGCTCCAATTTGTCCTTACTGATGTGTGTGGTCCAGTTTCCCAAGGTAGTCACATCAACAAGCCAGAGTTATTTTTGTTAGAAGTAGCAATGTGAATTTTCTGACCAAATAAGGATTCATCATGTAGCATGCTTCCCAAACAAGCCTCGCAGTAGTGCTGGGCACTCCCCAATGAACAGGAAAAGAAAGAAAAAATAAATTATAAAGAGAAGGAAAACCTTAGGTATGCAGACACATAAGGTTGGTGTTTTGTCTGCATGCATGACGAGATCAGCTTACATATGCTGATATGGATGCTGAAAAAGAAAATCGAATATTTATCTTTCAAAAAAGCAGTCATACATAACACTTTTTTAACAATGTAGGCAGATTTTGAGGTGTGAAGAAAATATCTTTGCAATTATTTGTGTCTCCAAGATATATTCTGCTTTTTTTTGCCCTTCTATGGATAGATAACCTGTGATAATATAGGGCCATAGCTGGAAAAGAATGTTAACATTAAAGCAGTAGATCTTTAACTAAATAGGATTTATACTTTCTCTTTTCATACATTTTCTTAATCCAGATCTAGATGTAACTGCTTTGTTCAGGATTTTCATTAATGTCCAAGATAAACCTAGTACACCACATATTCACCATTTGAATGCACTATTTTTAGCCCACATATCTAAAGTAAATATTTCCTACTTCCTAGGATTACAAAGTATTTATGAAGCTTATGGTCAAGTCCACTGTGGGCAGAACCTCTTTACAGTAGAACGGGCAGTATCTTCACGTGGTTTCTTTTTATAAGCGTCAGAAGAGCTCTGAAAAAAAAAAAAGAAAACTGGTTATATAGAGGACACTGAGCATAAGGATAAGACCCATTCATGCATATCAAAGCATGCTAAAACATTTATCAGTGGGACACCAGAGCCCCTTGCGTCAGGTTCAACAACGAGTGGTTTGGACAAAGAACTTCATTAAATCACAGTTGTTTAGATTTTTTTTTTTGCGTTTTTTTTGTCTTTTGTTTTTGAAGATTCCGGCAGAGAGTGGAGGTAGAGAGGTAGGAGGGAAGAGAAAACAGGGAGCCAAGTGTAGATGACTACTTGAAAAGACAGTGATTTATGCAGAGTGCCAGTTAAAAAGACAGCAACATTTAAGCAGCCATTTTCTTTTTAGGTCAGAATTTGAATAAATGTTTTCTTGAATGATTACAAATGATGTTTTAGTTTTTATATCCGTGGTATTAAATGAGATCAAAATAGGCTTTATCTCTCCACATTATCAACTCAATATGACATTCTCACCGCATATTACAGGTTTTTGAAAATGTTTAAATTTACTACATGCAAGTCTCTGTAATTACATGTTCTAAAATTGCATTGGAAGCATAGGCCCTGTCTTGGCATATCTACAAAGCTTTACAAAGGGGTGGGAAAAAGGAAAAGACGTTAAGGCCTATGTTTTGTGTGTGGGTTTTGGAGCTTCGGAGGCATGTGTTCCAAGCTAACTAGCTAGCCTTCTATCATGGGCTACGGCCTTGTGCTGCTTTCCAAGCAGCCTGTCAAGCTTCAAACACATATGAAGGCTTCGCTTGACGCCTTGGGTGGCGATGGTTGCCCTTTTTCCGCACAGACCCACATTGGCTCAGTAAAGCCCAGGATGAAAGGCTTAGGCCTACTTTATTTCTGCCAAGTAAACAAGTCCTGCTGTTTTGGCTGTTCTCTGACTTTAGTTTGTCATTAGTGTGCAAGGCCAGCTCTTCTCTAGCAGACACTACAGCAATACCAACATTGGAAAGCTCAGAACTTAACGGCTTGATATAGCCTTGAAAGGATTGGAGAAGAGAGAGAAGAAAACAAGGCAGAGCTGTATGGGGTGAAAATTGTGCCAGTCAGCTGGATAGGAATTGTGTGTTCTAAATCAGTATTAGATCAGCGAATTTGAATAATGCTGTTGGGCTCTGAAATTTTAAAAGATGAACCAGTGCTCAGCTGTGTGGTGGCACAGATCTCATCCCACCCACAGACCTGACCGCAGTTGTTCCCGGCTCCTCAGCATTTACTTGGCAGCTGGGGAGAATTGTTTCCTGGATAAAGCCTCATAGGCTTGTAGTTAACAGATCTCAACAGGATACGTGAGGCAGTGTGAGACAGGCAGATACATAATTGTATGTGCTCTGTAAAATGCCAGTTAGTTGTATTGTAGAGTAATCAAAGGTTGTTTATTACTGGGGTGTACATTTAGAAAAAGGATGTCTTTTCTACACATACTGCATTTGAGACAGCCAGCCCACCAGCTGTCTAGTTTTATTTTCTCTTCATAAAGGAGTTGTCAAAGCTCTGTGCTAGTTCGTTTGAGGTTGTTGACATGAGATGCCCGTTTTTTTTCTGTGGAAGAGTGAGCAGTGTTCATTACCTGGTGAATCACTCGCTCTCTCTCTCCACTGAAATATTGTTTACTGTGCTACGACATACTGGACTTTGCACAGAGCTCTTATGCCAGAACATGCTTGTGTTAGGAAAGGACAACCAAGCAGAACGTGTAGTCAGATCACCCCCACCCACACACACACACGCACGCACACACCCACCCGCACACACGCACACACACACACACACACACACATATGCATAGAGGAAGTTCTTAATGTCTAAGTCGGGGTGAGAGAATTGGAACAAAGATCACTACGATAGCAATCTTATCTCGCTGAATTCTCATTACTCTACATCCTGTTGCACCTTTTCTACCTTTCTCTTCAAGTATTAGTACTTTCTAAAACTTCCCTAATTGTTCCAATGTTGTCCATTGAATTTATAGAATGAGTTATCATTAGTCTGTGTTGACCTGACATATGAGATTTGTGCTTGGAACACCTAAAGCCTGTTGAAAACTCTACCCTATAATAACAGTGCCTATCTGTATTCGTCACCAGACAACAATGTAGTTATAACTGACAAGAGCATGCTTTTAATAGGACATGGTTGTCTGTACCTGATTGTTTTTGCCCTTTAATGGCAGCATTCATTCCAGTGGTTGAACCAAAATGAAGAAAGATACACTCAGGTGAATTCTTACAGCTGTATTGAACAATTTTAGCCCATCCCTTTCCTCCACCTGGAGCCAGCAGCTCATTGTCATAAAGTGAAAAGGAATGCCGTGGGTAATGCTTTGGCAAGCTTGGATACCTCCGACAGGTTTTATGTGCATTTATCATCCTGGGGGTTGAATGAAAAGGTAGGGGAAAACAAGTACAGCTCATAGCCACTGGGATTTGCAGCTGCAAATCATCTACTTTCATGGCTTTCATATCAACTTTCAGTAACGCCTTCTCTGTTTGAGAGAAAAAACACACACACACGCACACACACTCACACACACTGGTGTTATCAGTGGTTTACCAATGCTCCAACCATTATCAGGGGAAGTGAAATAGGAAATGGATACTTCCAACAACTTCCTGATGTTTACGGTGATTTGGGGCCAAACAATTGTCACAGCTCTCAAAAGAGATTATGAGAAGAAAGTGTGGAAATGAAAAATAACTGATTTTCCTCTTAAGACCTCAATTCAGCCACAGTATTTTCTGGTTAAGCAAATCTGACCTGGGACTACTGTAGCATGTTAGCTTTTCAAGACTGTGGATTTCTTTTTTCAAAGAGAATGACTGCCACGTCTTGGTGGTGTTAGTGTCTGGAGTTTTCATTGAATCTTATGGTTATTCTTACCCTAATTTGAAGACATTAAGAAAATTTATGAGATCTTCCACTTGAAAATAAAAATGAAAATGATTCACTCAAAAATTCAGTTTGAAGATGGCATTCTTTCAAAAAGGAGGCATGAATAAACATCGACTGACCTCTCAACCTTATAAAAGCGCCACTGCATAAGTAGGATTTATGGAATGCAAATTGAAGGTTGATATATTAATGTGCAAATATAAAACTATTACGGGCTAGGTGACCCACCTCATGGCCTAAAAGCAGTAAACATGCAAGACTTGGCCCAGTAGACCTGTTTGTTTGGTGTAAAAAAAAAAAAAGAAAGAGAAAAGCATAGTAACCATGACAACCTTCTGTGCCATCAACACATTTTAAAGTCATCTTTTAATAATACTATTGATTAGTTTGTCTTTTTTTTCCTCCAGACATTATTTTGAAATATAGTTTTTATTTAACAATGCCAAAAGAATGCAAAACTATGGAAGACAGTGTATTGACAAATCTGTTAGTGTTACATGGCGGTCACACGAGGTAGACCAAAGCTTACATGCAGTCATACAGCAGAGCAGGTTAAATATTGTCCCAGACATCAACATATCGCTACACAGTCAGCCTACAGTATGCAGTGTTTTAGTTTGAAAGTTTTTACATTGAAAATCTTTCCTGCTTAAAGGTTAATGTGAAAGTGCTCTGAGACACTTCTGTTAAATGGACCAGGTCTCTCTTGTTGGTGCACATCAAAATGTGATTACGGTGTTCTCACCTACTCAACTGAACCATACATGCATTCACTTAAGATGTGGTAGGTATAAAGGTGCCTTTAAAAATTAACTGTACAAATCTACAATGAGTAGACCACAGTATAACAATATTTGTAGGCAGTAGCATGTCTTTCAAAATTTGTATTTTGTGGATGTTCAACTTTTTTATACATTGTGTTGCCTCTTTGCCCCTTAATTAATTAATATCCACTGAGGATGTCAAAATCAATTCATAATCCAATTAAAATTGTATATATATGGTCTCTGTCCATGTGAGATCTACAATTATATACTAAGGATTAAATTTCATATCAATTTTATGCCTTTCCAGACCTTAATTCTGCTTCATTCTTATGACACACCAACAATGCAACTTGAATGGATTTACATGTTCATGGATTTGACAGAGGCCTAATGACCACCAAAGTCTTTGAGGGAAAACAAAAAAAAAAATCCTTAAAACAAACTCCTCTTTACATCAGACAAAGCAAGCAATCAGTTTGTTGACATACTCTTAAGTAACCGGGTGACAGTTGGCTTTCTCCTGTAAGCAGATTTCTTAAATGTCACGTAAACGAGAAACCTGGTTTCTGTAGCCATGGTTTGGGATTAGACAAGCCTGATTTCCCCAGCTGATACCGGTAATCGAGTTTCTAATCAGCTTTTTACATGTGGGCACGTGCAGGACAATACTTAAAACAGGGAAGGTAAGAGCAAGCGGATTAAAGGAGAGAAATATTGCTCAGAGCGATGCATCCTCGCATTTAAAATGATTCAATCCAAAACCTGACTGAAACTGAAACCAACCACTAGTCACCACTAGAGCTCTATAATAAATAGTCATATTAAGTTGTTTCCACCGCTTGATTGATTAATTGATTTATTGATTTTATTTATGGATTATCAGACACACACACAAAAAACAAAAAATCCAATTATTTCCAACATGGTCCCAAGATGTTAAAAGTCAAAGAAACATAAAGAAGCACAAGACATTCAACATAAAAACTACACAATACAATCCTGAAATCTAAAAACACATCATCACAATCTAACAAATAAAAAATAATAACTCCCACATCAAAAGACAAGAACAGCTAAAGTTACAATGTCATTGCAGATTTCATTATAAATCTGTGACCCTGTTCCATAAACCTAACCTAACTGATAAACCCCTCTCATATTTTAAAACTGGATGTGTAGCGGAAGGCTGTTCCCCAACATGGCACCAGTGTAATAAAAGGAACTTCTGGCTACATTATTCACTTGAGGCACTTTACATGAACGCACACTGGCCCTGATATTACTGACCTATTGTTATCTGAAAAGTATTGAGGAGCATACCCATTGATAATATTGTACATATAATGCAGTTTCTGCTGTCCTGTCCTTCTGAATTCATCACTACCAACATGAATTTGAGGTGAAGCATTTAATAAATACCAAATAATATTTTGCATCACCTGCAGTTTGTTCCTAAGTTTAGCTAACCACTGTACCAAGCAGAACATGACACTGTATCAGTGTTAACATTGTTTAACATTTGATTATTTGTAAAATTCAGACAGCACAGACACTCACAACAAAAATCAGGAAGGAGCTTCCTCTTTAATTAATACAGTTAAAATGAGCAACTGATACATCCAAAATGAGGTCGGGTTATGGAAGAAATCTGATACCTGACCGGGTTATTACAGTACATGTAAAAGCATTCTCACATTACCTGCATAACCTGATTTCTCAGAGCAACCTGGTGTCTTAAGTGCACACGAATGTACTGAATATGTGTCAGAACCGAATAATCCACCATAATCTACAAATATGAAAGACACACAGTCTCTTACTGTTACTCCCTGTAATGCCTTGTCTTATTACCTCCCAGATCTCATGTGTACATACACAGATAGAGATCAAAACTCAGCTGCTCCACGGCTTCCAAATGTCCCATCCATTTAGACAGCTCCACATAACATTCACTTTCACAAGCATTCAGGAACTTGAATCCCCTATAGCCCCAACTCTTCCATGACGCGCTTATCTTTTCAGATTACTAATAAGCCTTGCAGCTGTGAGGTGCTGAGATATCTCAATCCTAATGTAAACAGTTCTTCCCCGCTAAATGCCCTTTACTCATTTTCACAAAGACCTCATGTATGTATACATTCGCATTAGCTTAGATGGCATCTCTTTGTTGCATTTGTCAAATTCTGTGTGTTTCCGGACAGGACAGTAGTTGGACTATACAGATTTGAAATGGAATACCAAGCATTGCTCCCCTTCTCAATAAAGGGAGATGGTCAGTAGCAAGCAGTATTGTAAGACTTGTTATAAAGAAAGGAACAAACAGCTTCTACTTTGATATACCAATCCCTTCTTACGCTCCCACATTCACATGGATTTTGGTGTTCCACAGTTCGAATTTAAGTGTAATGATGGCATCACGAGTGGTGAAAATACTTTCAACAGTGTGGTTTTGGGCTTGAGTATCAAGCATTTAACTCATAATGAAGCTGAGAAGATTGTTATAGTTGTCTAGGATCTAACATTGGGTGTCAGAATAAGAAATGTTTGCAATCTGTGTTCATTTTTGTCTTCTCACAAGAGAGAAACAGCAATTCAAATAATACATTTTCGTTTACATTTAGCCAACAACAATTCTAAATATCCCAAAGACTTCAAAATTGGATGTCTAGCCACCCAGCACATTCCCGATTGTCTGGAGTTACAGCTAAATGTGTGTCACATAAATATGTGTGTCACTCTCAAGACTGCTAATCACAGCAGCAATGCTGGGTATGAACCAGCCCAACAATGTCCTGGACTCCTTAACTCTCTCCAGGCCTCCATTTCCGAGCAGTAGATCTAGCACTCAAGGACATGGTTGAGAGTGCCACTGCTGCTTTGCTGTTGTTTTTCTCCCCCTCTCAAAACAGCATGGCTATAATTACTGTCGGCCCAGCTCAGCCCACGCCTGAGGATGGCTTTTGTGTGTGTACGTGTGTGTGTTTATATGTGTGTGTTGGGACAAAGGCTGCGGGTTAGAAATGCAGACTTCTTTGGTGAGCTCTGGCTTACCAACCAATCATTTTACAGTTCCTTAACATTTAGGTATAGATAGAGAGGTATGCACCTTTATTGGCTGGAACACTGGTGCCAGCAGTCCTACATAAAAGAACTATTGCTGGTAAGCATGCAGCCCTTTTTAAGAGCAACTTGCAGGATAAGATTAAATAGATACTAATTTTTGAAAGTTTTTGACACAAGATTTTCTGAAAGTGCTTGGATATTTGTGTGGGCTGCAAGTTTGAGCTGGCAGCATGTCAGACAAAAATGGAACACCAGCAAACAAAAAGCATTTTAATCCACATCCTGCATCAAAATAGCTTTAGTCATCCACAGTAGATGCAACATATTCTTTGCATTATAGATGTTTGACTCTCCTCTCAGATCTCTCAACATCTTGTAGCAGATGTTGGTGGCATTCTCCATGAAAATTCCAGAGTAGAGCCTTAAAAAAAAAATTCAACCAGTGATCATATAAAAAATTTAAGAAAATCCCCCTAGCTGACACTTTACCAATTGACAGGAGGAATCTGTGAAAGATGGATGCTCTCTGTATGACGGGATCGTCTGTTGCATTCAATATGTGTTAAGAAAGCGTCGCCACCCTGCTGTGAGAAGGTCAGCACCCTGCTGTTAGCCCAAGGTGCAACTGTATTTAGAAAGAGTCCCACCCATATAAAACATGCTAATATTTCCAACACCTTTCCAAATGTGACACTATGGACAATGAAATTTCAGCAAGGTATATCACATGACATCTGAGTGTGCTCACTACCCGAGGGTTGCTGAGAGTAACCACAATGAAATACGAACCAAATACCTTTTTTAGTTCCTGTTGAGCTTTGCTTTCTCGATTGCTTCTTCTCTCTCGTGCGCTCTTTGTAGGGAGAGTAAGAGAGATTACAGCTGAACCAGAAAGAAGCGCTTTTTGAACATGCATGAGTACCCATTAACAAACTGCAGCCAGTAATGTGTGTGTTTGTGAAATTGGACTTCTTTGCAGTCTTTGCAAGGCATAACTTAAACCAAATTTCTACTTTCCAAAGTAGACCTTGGATGAAGTCCAGTTGGTTTGTGATGTGGTTTCGCTAATGTTATGTTTGTTGTCGAGATGTGCTTCTCTACTGACAGTATCCTGTTTACTTTACAAGCTGTGTGTCTGTTGTGATACCTTGCCAGGTTTTGATCAGGCAGCTAATTTGGAGAGAAACGATAAATCAAAGACCTAGACTCGGTATGGTTAATGTTGTCATCTGTATTCTGTTCTATAATACATGTACAGAGAGAAGAGTGACCTAACACAGCACACAGGGGAGATTAAAAACATTATCATCCATCAGCTCCAGCCTTGCTAAAGCACATAAATAATTAGTCAGCGCAGTCTGTATTGATGTGGCACAGCAGAACTATTAGCATCAACGGTAATAATCCTCAGCTCGCAAGTCCCTGTAACCCATCCTGATCCTCTGCTAACTTTCTTGCAGACGTCATGCAACATCGCGCGCGGATTCCTGCAGGTCATGTTGTAAATATACTAATCTTCACTCGTGTTGTCAGCATTGAAACACCTGAGGAGAGGGTGTATGTAACACTGTCGGGAACTCAGGGTTGCAGCAGATTCTGTCTTTATGTTGATTTAGCTTTGTTGTTCACATTTGCTCCTACAGTGGGTGCTATTTTATATAAAAGGTAAAAAGGTTTAAATTTGTTTCCCGTCAAGTCAGTGGAGAAAAAAACATGATGTGCACCGAAAGGAAATTCTGGTTGTTGTTCTTTTTTTTTTTTTTCTTTCTTTTACGGATACGAGTAGAGCTGTATCTTCCTATATAAATGTGTAGATTAAATAAAGCCTAAGAAAGAGAGGGGGAGGGGGCAAAAGTGCCTCGCTCATATGCCTCAATTGCAGTGCAGAGGGAGGGCTATTTCAGGACCTGTAAGTTGTGGCCTGCTATTCTCGTTGCAGGCATATGTGCCATTGATGGGTTTGGGTTTCGGAAATCCTTTGCTTTATGCTAATCAGGCGCAGTGTGGCAAGCAGACAGCACTGGTGCGGTCGTAGTTGGCATGTGTACTCTACACTCAGTGTCTCTGCAAAGTTGCAATTACACTGGGAGTGAGGACAGAAAGCTGCTTATAACATAGCCATGCAGCAATATCCATCCACCCCCCCCTTTTCTTCTTTTTTCTTCCTCATGTTTGTGAATTTGATTCAAAATTGGATTAGCAAGAAACTCAAGACTCAAGCTTGTTTTATTTTTACTTTTGTCAAAGCCTAGCTTAACAAAGTCCCCTTTGTGTGATTGATGTCACAAGACATCAATTCTCCTGCTTACACTGAATGATAGAGCTCAAAGAGACCCTTGAAACACTTCAACAAGCAGCAGGATTTTTTTTCTGAAGTTTGTTTTTCTCTGTTTCAAAAAGTGCTCAGGACTGCGGGCTGTGTCTGACTGGCTGTCTATTTATTCAGCTTGTGGAAGAACTAAAAGCAGGGTGTCAAGGCTTCGCTGCTGTTTGGGCACTATTTGCAGAGCTTTGTGATATTTCACATATGTAAGGCAGTGTGGTGGGCTGTCTGGCAACTGTGTTGACCAAAAACAAGGAAGACTTACGGGGAAAACACTCCTCCAGATGCAAACTCTTAACTCATGGGTGACTGATTAGTTCAGATTATGTCACCCAACTGTGAATGGAAGGATTGGTTTTTGAAAGTTTTATTAATCCAGTATTGTTAGTTTCTTTTGTATAATCCCAGTGTTTGCTTCAAAGTGTCTTCAAAGGAGGAGAAGACAACATGATCTAGTAATGTATTTAGTCCAGCTTATAACCGATCAATACTGGATTTGTGAGGCTGATAATAATATTGAAATTTGAGAGTTTAAAAAATGTGGTAACAGTCTTATGGCTGATTTTAATTTTTTCACATAGAACACATAACATAGATAAACATTTTGGACAAAAATCATTCTAACTTAACAATTAAAAAAAGGTATTTTAAAAAAAATCAGTGCTTTCTGTATGTAATGGAGAGACTGTACCTTAATCATATCTTTAACATTTCTGCACGCCAATACTGATATATCTGCAATAAGCGAATATCTGCCAAAACGATTTTTCTGTCAGGGCACTCATCCTGCATTTTCAGTGATAGTTTCGATAATTAATGATTACTTTATTATGACAAGATCTAATAAAAGAGAGCAATACAGACTTGTTCACTTGGTTGTTTATATAATTAATTCTGTATGTGTATTTTTCATTTTCTTCTTTCTGATTGCTTCCAACAGGTCTTGTTACAACTACTTCAAGGAGGCTGGACAGAGAGCAACAAGATGAGCACATTCTTGAGGTAAGCACTTTAGTTTGGCAGATTCTCAACTTTTATGGAAACAAACATTGCTGGGTCAGTATGAGCCCGTCTCATTTATTCGTGAAAACGAATTAGTAACCAGATAATCAGAAACCCTCAAGGTCAACAAATGTAGTTCCCACATTCAAAAAAAATGTCTGTTTCTGAATGTTTTCCAGCCTACGCTGGCTGAGAGCCACATGTTGCTAACGAAAATAAGTCTCGCAGTATGTGCAAGAAAGGTCCGTTTGGAATAATTCTTCCTTGTGCTGATTTCCGGATGGGGTATGAGGGAGTGGTGGGAGGCGTGTGGGAGATCACGGTGACTGTTCCTTTGTTCTTTCCCACTGTTCCGTCTCGTGGATGGAGCAAGCTGGGACAGGAAACTGCTGTCAAACCAACAGGCCAATGTCTAAACTTGTGGGTTTTAATTGAGCTCGGCTCTGTTCTCTCCTGATACCTCCCTCCCTCTTTCTTGCCACAGAACTGAGGTTGATAATTGTTGTTTTAATTGTGTTTCCGGAGCTGACAGGGAGCAGATTGGACGGCTTTTAATTATTGTTAGAAGTTGCACCATTCAGTGATCATTGGGTGACGGTTAATGCTGGTGCATCTGGTGCCAAAGTAGTGTTGTATTTCATACTCCGACTGTACATTACACTTCACTAATTGTAGTGCAGGATTGAGAATAAATGATAGGGGATGTAAGTGAGGAATAAAGGAAGACTGTGTTCCTTTAATGGAATGTTTAGCCGATGAAGGAAATTCTTTTTTGAGAATTGAATCACAAAGTTGTAAGGAAAAAACAATAAAATGTAATATTTTGTGCAACACCTGTTGAATTTGTAAAAGCTTCTGGATATCAGAGTCTGGAGGGTTTTGTATGCAAACTCAAAACTTCTCCATCTAGCGGTGTGCTGTAGATGTAGAATTGCTACTTCCAACATGTGGCTGAAAGCTGTTGAATTACTAGGTTGTAATTGGTGTCTCATTTAAAGTCTTTGTGTCTGAAAAAAAAAAAAAGAAAAATGCTAATTCCCGCCCTAGCTGAGCTCATGAATGTTGTTCATTTGTCTCATTTGACAAAAGGCCTCCGGACAGACATTTAATAACCACATTAAACACTGAGCACAAAGTCTGGTAGACTTTTATGTTGAGCCAAATTCAACACTCACACTCAACACTATTTTCTTCAGCTAATATTCCTGTTTCTTGTAATGTTTATTACTAAAGTTTATAATGATTAATCAGAGACTATAATCCCAGCACACAAAGAACCAACATTTTCCAGAAAAGTAAAAAGTTTCTCTTGCACATTCCTATTTAATTTGAGTTTTAGGGATAATTTAAAGCAAGCAACTTTTGACCTAAATAGGTACAAAGTGGCTGAGTGAACACAGCCTTGGAAGAGGTGTAACCATGGCAACTTAAGAAGTTTGTATGTGTTAGTCACTGGTTATTGGGTATCCAGCAGGAAGCTCTTTATTGGGCTGCACATTTGTGGAGCAGAAAAGACCCCTAAAGCCTACAATCTTCCTTCCTCACACACACCTAACAGTGTATCCTCCAGGCAACTGATGGAGGGCTAATCATGACTCAGAAGAATATATGTGTGTGTACATGCCTTTGTGTGTTGACTGGGTACTAGCAGAGCAAAGCAAATTCAAGTCCTCGCTAGTGCTGTTTCTGTACTAGCTTGTTGTAGAAGAAGAAACGAAACATGTAGGGCTATTTGGAACATGTGGAGCAATTAGGGTGGGGGCTGTGTCAGCATTGTTTGCACCAAATGCCAAGAGGAGGTGGAGGGAGCACAGGGGGGCCTTCAGCTTTTATGATGAGACGGATGGGGGTTGGTAGTCGTGTGCCTGTGTGTGAAAGAGAGAGAGAGCTAAAAGGCAGAAAGGCAGTGGGGGAATTTGAGAAAAGGCAAAGCTGCTCTTGATGGTCTGAGTGTGGGCTCTAGCGGCAGGATGAGAGGCCTCCATCGGAGGAAAGGGGGGGGTGGGTAAATAGCAAAAGTGGGACATGCCAGGACATGCTGAGGATTCAGGCCTGGGACTGCAGAGAGAACATTATAATGGAAAAGCAGGAGTGAATGGGCTGTTCACATCTGTTGTTTGGAGCCTATCCCAGCATGCATTTGGCAAGATGCAGGGTACATTCTGGACAGGTTGCTAGTCTAGATTATTTCACCAGGATATTAGATCCTACTCAGTCCATTTTTCAGATAAATCATTTAATCTATAAAATGTCAAAAAAAAGGAAAAAAAAAAGTCTTTGTCTATAACCAAATGATATTACATTTACAACGCTATAAAATAGAGGAAAACAGCAAACCTTTTCATGAGAGAAGCTGAAATAATTTATGTTGCATTTTCCTTGATAAATGACTGAGCGAGTAATCCTGCTACAAAGGGACATAGTCTGTTAATCTGTGTAATTTTAATAAAGAGCAAGTGGTGCTATTTAAACAGAGCACCATTTAAACAACTGCTGTGGAACTTGAGCGTCACCCAATATTATAGCCAAATGCAATATACATGTATTATACTCAGTAACTAACTAACACACAAAATCCAACACGGTTTATCTTGATTCCCAGGTTGTTTTAATCACCAACAATTGCATTAAAACATTACTCACATGTGGTCAGTCAGATTAAGCCCACAGTTTTGCAACAGATAATGAGAGCATAATGGAGTGTCTCAGTTTGCGGCTTCACAGCAGTGCTATACTGGTGCAAAGAGACACACTCCCTCTGATGTACCTTCTCTGTCTTTTGTGCAGTTTTCCTAATTGTCAAACAAAGGCTTTTGATAAAAATGTTCCAAAGACAGGCGTGTGGTGATGGATAGCTGTGTGCACACATGCATAGTGGTTGTGATTAGTTACTGTGCTATGTCGTGTGCTCACAAGGTTTCTATTTATTGTCATCTAATTTCATTTAATTTTAATACTGGTTCAATAAACGGAGTACCTTTTCAAGATATTTAAATATTACAGGATATCAGGTGCTCTGCCTATATACAACATATGAAGCCAAAGTGCACATGTGATCATAATGGAAATATTCATTACAGAACACAGGATGGGCACCAACACATCCTCCCTGAGAGAGACATTCACGCTCAGGTTTCTTGTCATCCCATTTAATTAATTCTACTCATGTGAATAGCATAGACAGCTGCAGACACTGCGAGAAAACCAAAAACGCATTACTTTAGTAATTGAAACTATGGTACCAAATGGTGTTTGTCTGGCTCTGGACTCCTGACTGTTTTTAGTAAAGCACTTAGCAGATGGTTTTAAATGACTGTGACATTTGTTCTGCCCTTCTACAGTATTTTTGCGGCTTGAAGCTAGAAATGCTCACATCTCTGCCAGCACTGAGCCGCACAACCCTTGAACCCATTTTTTCTGGAATGAGATGAAAATTCTGTTTGTTTAGGTCAGCCTGTGGCTCTTTGCTTTTGATTAAACTCCTCAAACTGCGCACTCGAATGTCCGAAGACACAATGGGCTGTTAAATCTTTGCACAAATTACAAACCGTTAGTGGGCCACCAGCAACATTTGATGTTATGACTTAAATTAAGGCCCCATTAATGATGCAGTTGTGTGACTTTTTATACTGGGTACTTCTGGGATTTAAAAAAGAAAAGGGCAGTAACTCTCAATGTTTATTAGCAGTGCAAAATCTTTGCTTGCAAGTATGACACACTGCAGCAGAGTCAGTTGCAGCCGGTTCTAACAGAATGAGGAGGTGCAGCTAATTTAAAATGATTAGCCGTGGCGGGTTGTCAGTGTTCCAGCCATGCAAGCTACAGTTATCATTATCACAGGCAAACATATTAAACATTTTTTCAGATTAGAAAAGATTTCATAGCAGCCTCCAGATAAAACAAATAACATTTACATGAATACACCAACCCTCAACAGTAACTCCCCGGGGCAAAAATGGGTTCATTAATATCTATAAAATAAGAAACATCTCTTTTGCTTATTCAGATAAGCTCTTTTACATTATTTAATTTCAAAAGTTATTTGTTAATTTCATTACAATGTGTATAAGAGCTGATATTTAAAAGTAAGTTTTCTGAATTTGTTATGGTGTCCAAAAATCCCTACAAATCACCAGATTTGGGTGCTTTAACAAATCAGGAAGTCTACCTTTTTGCATGAAATTAGATTATGAAACTGTTATTATTAGGCCACAAAAGGGGCCCAAGAGTCTGAAAGCCCCAGTAGTGTCATACTGCTCTTACCCCAACCAGACAAAAATGGCTTGAACCTCACAACCTCACAACCAAGGGACCAAAATTGCTGGTTATTAAAGTCCTGCACTCTCTGCTGCAGCGCTGAAAAACATAAAATCCAATTTAGTCTTGTATTTCTCTGCTGGAGAGTTTTGCTTATAGGACTGAGATTTTTTTCATTGTGAAGAAACATGATCTTTCTGTACTTAGTGTTTAACTGGATTCATTCATTATACTATGTAGATTAGATTGGGTTTAAAAAATAAAGCAAACAAATAGTCGCCATAATAGAAAAGAGTGTAACTACCGGTTTCCTCAAGAAAAGAATGTGTATTTAAAAAACACTTGACAGCAAATCTCAAAGGGAATTGCCTTTTAATTTTGGCAGCAAGTTAACTCACTGAGAAAGAAGTGGAATGAAAGGATGATGATGGGAAAAAGCAAGCTTCCCATCTTCGTCTCTTCGTGATTAATTTAAGGCTTTGGAATGATGAATTTCTAACACAGCTGTCTCTAGCTTTACAAATTCCCATGATAGTTGTACATAAAGTTCAATGCTGGTTTTCTAAACTTTTTGTACATTATTCACTGCTTCTGTTCCAAAACTCCAACACTGTATCTATAATTAAAAGTATTTGGTTCTTTACTGCGTCTATGTATGATAGGAAAAGAAAACAACATAGGTATTGTGACTTGAGGAGTTAACAGATATCGAATGTGATTTAAAGTTCACTTGCATCAGATGATATTTGCCTCCTTGTTGTCATCCCAAAGCCTTTTAGTCTATAGACTTCTTGGTCTGAAGTCTTTATCCTTTCTCCTCAGATCACTGTCACCGACCACGGCGTTCCTGCTAAATCCACCACCGTCCGCGTCATCGTCCGAGTCCTCGACGAGAATGACAACAGGCCGTTGTTCCTTGAGAAGATCTACAAGATCAAGCTCCCTGAGCGGGAGAGGCCGGAGAAAGAGAGAGCGATGAAGAGAGACCCAGTGTATCGGGTCATTGCATCAGACCGTGATGAGGGACCCAACGCCGAGATCTCTTACAGCATTGAGGAGGGGGACGAACATGGCAAGTTCTTTATTGAACCCAAGACTGGCCTGGTGTCATCCAAGAAGTTCTCTTCGGCTGGAGAGTATGACATTCTTACAGTAAGTATATAATCCCAGGGCTCCATGCTGTCCTCAGCCTGAGACTCTCAGTGAGCAGTACATTCCCACAACAGATGCTTGTTTATTGTTTTACTGTTTTATTCCCCTCTTCCTCCCATGTTTTCTAACCCTCGTTTTTTTCTCTGCCCTGTCTTTTGCTGCTTCTGTGTAAAAACGCAGAGTGCTCTCTGTAAAAAAGACCAAAAACTAATTGGTCCACACGCATCATGTTGGTCATCAAGTGCAGAAGAAAGTTTGTGGCAAAAGCAACTACTTAAAATGTTAGGGAGCATGTTCCAAACAACAGTCTGCAGTATCCAATTAGGATCTCATTGTTATAGTGTCATAATTTAAGTGGTAGGATGTATGTGTGTGTGTTTTCTTTCTCAACATGGTGCTAGCGCTCTGGTGGCTTTGTCATGAAGAGCCAATTTGTCAATAATGGATGTGGCTTTTCATTATGGCTGTCAACAAACCCTGTCACAGTGTTCAGCACTTGACAATATTATTTTCTCTTCATCGTGACAGATGTTTTTTGAAGAGTATCTTAAGATGACTGGATAGTAAATGTTTTATAAATGTGAAAATGAATGTCAGTTGTCCAGCTTTGGAGCAAAAAAAGCAAGATTACATCTACTTTAGTCGTCACAGTTGGCTGTCAAAACTTCTGCAATACCATTAGTAATGATATTTAACACTCATTTTTTTGGACTTAAATGTATTTTTTTCACACAGATTTTATGTCTCCACACAAGCAAAAGTTGTGTGTCTAGCTGCAAGAAGATGCTGCTCACCACAGTTTACAGTAATTGAGCTCCTGACAAAGGGTTGAATCACAAAAGAATACCACACAAAAGGTGTTTTGTTATTCAGAATACGAGGTCCTCTTGCCATGAGGAAAGCTCAGAGTATGAAATGTAAGGTTGTATACCGGAGCATGAACTAGCAAGCTACATAACTTAACATTCCTGTATATTTACTTTTGAAGAGTTTCAGGAAGAAGATCCGCTAGAGAGCTGTGCAGAAGCTCATTTGCAACAGAAACGTCGCATGAAACTGCGTAACACAGTCATCCATTCTCTGTCTCTCTCAGATTAAAGCTGTCGACAATGGACGTCCTCAGAAATCCTCCACTTGTCGCCTGCATATCGAGTGGATTCCCAAACCAGAAGTACCAGCAGATGCAGCTCCTCTGCTTTTTGAGGAGACCCCCTTCACCTTCTCTGTAATGGAAAGCGACCCTGTGGCACACATGGTGGGCGTCGTAGCCACCGAATCCTCTGATGTTCCTGTGTGGTTCGAAATCACAGGTACTGCTTCCTACACATGCGTCCGTGTTGTTGTGTGTGTGTGTGCATGTAGAAATATTCTGTGTCAAAGAAATGCTTTATAGGTAGAAAAACACTTCAAAAAATATGACTAACATAGTGTTTATGTGTGATATGGCTGGGAAATATGGAAAAATACTTAATTTAGAAGATTTTATTCCACTAATGTTATCCAGTATGTCAAGACTAATTATTCATTGATTTAAAAAAGAATATTTTGGCATTTTGGGAATTACGCTTATTCACTTTCTTGCCTAGAGAAAGATGAGAAGATAGTGTTTTTTGTAGAAAAAATACCATCTGTATAAACAAATAGGGTCAACAACACGTACTGTTGAGAAAGGCTATGTTCAAAGGTTGGATCTTATTTATTTGCCTTATTATAATTGTCAGTGATTTTAAATGAGAATCTGGAAGTTACGGTTTCACTTAGGCTGTCTGTTGATACCTGGCTGAACACTAAATATGAAGTAGTAGGTGATTAGCGTAGTCTAAAGATTAGAAGCAGGGGAAACAGCTAGCCTGCTTCTGTCCAAAGTTAAAAAATTCTTCTACCAGCACTTAAAATTTTACAAATTTACACACTGTATTTTGTTTATTTAATTCTACAAACAAAAAACAGTAATATAAAAACAACAAGTTGCAGTTTTACGGGGCAAATGTTTAACTTAGGAGACAGACAAAGTAGCTCTGCCCCCAACTTCCTTTCTTTATGCTAAGCTAAGCTAATTGCCAGCTGGTTTTAGCTTCATATTTAGTGCACAGACATGAGAGTGGAATTTTTTAACTTCTGTCAGTCAGGCTAGCTCCAGCTGCGCCCAGTGTTTACGCTAAGCTAAGCTAACCAGCTACTAACAGTAGATTCATAATTAGCATATAACCACGAGTGTGGTATCAATCTTCTCGTCTAACTCTGGGCAAGAAAGTGAATTAGCGACATTTTCCAAAATGTTAAATTTCTTCTGTAAAGTATGGAAAGTTAAATTTTCAGTTGGAATTCTCAGGTTTTCTTTGAGAAATCTGACTTGCATAGCCATGTTTAGACAAACAGGAAATATCTATACTTTTCTTTCCTCTTGTGTGATAGCCAATGTGTTTCGAATTCTTCAAACTTAATTCGTCCTTTCTTGAATGTTTGTGTGTGTTTTTTTTAACTTATGATAGACACTGTATGCATGAGAAGACTTAAATTGACTCCTTTCAAAAATGCTTGCCTCTTCTCCCTTCCTCCCACCCTGTCCTCCATCTAATCAATGTCTGACTGACATGTCTCTTTTCTTCTTTCTTCTTGTGTGCTCTGCAACTGCTTTCCTTTTTCTCTGGAATGTTCTGTTTGGTTGGATTTTTGCAAGACGGCATAGAGGATACTGAGATGTTTTACATCCTTCAGATGGCTTGTGACCACAACTGTACAGCAGAAGGTAGCTGCTGGGATCTCCTAATAGGCATTGCTGTATTAAGAGATCATCCTGCATTGTCTGTTGGTGCTGCCTGTTGGCTGTCATTGAATCATGTTGTGCCAATGGATTCATATTGTGCCACATTTTACCTTAAACCTGTGATCTGATTAAGAGTCTCAAAAGGGCCAGAAAAAACCTTGTCTTCATACCCTGTGTGAATTAGAGGTCTGTTATATCCACTATTGTATGGTTTATCATTGAGAGTTTGGTATCCTGTTATAGTGTATATTATGTTCTTATACATTCATCACTTTATATTGTTGTGAAAATAGCTGTTATGTGGATTATGTCTAGCTGAACAAAAAATTTATACTGATAGTTAATGACATCAACATTAGTGTATTCATAAATTGATGTTTGTGTGTCCTTCTCAGTGCCCCCATTTAGTGTTTGTGTAACCTTGCTACATGCACACAACTAAGCGATGATTTGTCACTAATCTTTTGTCCTTTCTTGTTGTTTGCACACAAAAAAAAATCCACAGGTGGTAATTATGACAGCCGCTTTGACGTGGGCAAGGCCAGTGGAACCTTGATTGTAGCGCGGCCCCTGGACGCTGAGCAGAAATCAAATTACAACTTGACGGTGGAAGCCACAGATGGGACACGAACTGTCAGCACCCAGGTAATTGAAACACTAATGAAACGGTTGGAAGCTGATGAGGCAGTTGTCATGGTTCTGCTTTTCTCATGTGAGGAATAGCAGGGGGAAAGGGATGAGTAATGAGTGAAGCAGTGGCCAAACTGTCTCTTTTGTTAAGATATGTTTATGCTGGGATGCTGTCATTGCTCTACTGGCCGTTCTAAATGGCAGTTTATAGATCTGAGTCCTCATTACATCCCTACATGACTTGATTAATCGTATAATGTTGCCTTGAGGAAAATGGACAGATAATAGTTTTAGTCACATCACATAATACATTATGATGTTGTGGAGTGTGGCTGAATCGTGTTGATCTACCGGATAGTTAACAGGATTAGAGCTGCAACTAAAGATTGTTTTCATTGTCGATTAATCTGACGATTGTTATCTCGATTAGCTGATAAATGTTTCGGTCAGAAAATTGTGAAAAATTATAGGAGCCCAAGTTGACACATTCAAACTGCTTCTTTTAACTGACCAATAGTTCAAAACCCAAAAATATTCAGTTCAATATTATTGAGATTGAAAAGAATATTTTTGCTTTAAAAATGACATTGTTGGAGATTGATATACTGTCAGTAAATCAAGTAATCAACTGATCATTTTGGCTCTAAACATGATAGTTACTGTTGCGTTTCCATTGTTTTGATGTGCTCTGCAGCTCGCCTAATCTTTCCATCAGCTCATCACATAGGGAAACATATATAGTGGTTAAACTCGAGGTTCAGTTTTGCCTTTATCAAGGAATAAAACATTACAGTAGCCGGTGTGATTGAAACCGTTTTTCAAACTATGATATGGGTAGTCAGCATTCCTCCTACTCCTCCTCCTCCTCCTCCTCCCCCTCTCTTTTCTACCATCTCAGTTGAGCGTTGAGCTCCAGGAATCTTCCATTGTCTCATTCCTGACGCGGGGCTGCTGTGATGATGGTGCTGTCTAGCCAAAGTTTTTTTTAATGTGTGCATTCTTGAGCCCCTCCTCTGCCGTGTCTTCCTCTGAACCTGTGAACATTCTCTACTTCTCTTACTCTGAGAGGAACAGGTTTCCTCGAGTTTTTTCTGATCTCTCAAATAAGTTAGTATATTACTCTCACATACACACAAGTATGCTCATGCCACAGTCTGAAAACTGCTAAATCAACAAGGAAATAATATACAAAACTGTATGCTCCTGTGTGCCATTTTGATGAAGGAATATTTTATGAGACAAAAAATTCTCCCAAAATACATCCAAAGCAGTTGAATACTTGTATTGTAATATATATTAATATGCTAATTTAATCCTACTTGCATATATCTTGCTCCCTAGCTGATACCAAAGCTGTATGCCATGATAAAAGCTTTTAAGCATGCAAGTTGTCTTTGCTTTTTGTTCACACGGTCATGGCCTGTCCATGAGATTTTGAACATTTTTACATGGTAGTTTGGGTCATATGGGATGGCAGCATTCAAAATGTTTTGTCCTTTGTCCTCAAAGGGGAGCTTCAGAGAACTGTAGCTGGAAAAGAATCTATTTGTTGTCACTCCGTATGAATAAAGCCTTTCATCATCTGGCTGCTGTGCTCCACTGAGCCTTGGATGAAGCGCCGCCTTCACTGGCATTTTTCAGCTCATCCACAGAAGCAGCATGTCCTTTAGCTTAGTATAGAACTTGAAAAACAGACCACAGAGTACCTATTTTCTCAGCCATGATTTTGCCCCCCCCCCCCCGTATTGCACTTTCTTAAAAGACCTGGCAACAGACACTTATTTAAAAGCCTCTCAGCAATACTGCATGCAGTGACATTTTAAGTCAAATTAATCACATTCAAAGGTTAACCTATTCAAAAAGGTCTAATTCTCATTGTGACCTGCTGTACTAGTAAACCTTTCACATGACAGAGGATGATTTAATTCTCAATTTATATAGAAATACAGTATCACTATCAGCGCTTCAAAACTTTCTTTAATTTTACTTGAACTTCCTCACATGTTTAGACCAGAAAACTAGTGGCTCATAAGCCTTTGGTGTATTTAAATCTGGTCACATAAATGTGGATTTGATGTGGTGGATCCCCAGAAAATAATCGGTCTTCAAAATGTAAATTATACTTTGCATACTGTCTGAAAATTGTCTTTACAGATCCTGAAGGATAGTATGCTGACAGCTTTATGAATTCAATTTCCATAAGGCATCACCCATCAGTTTCTTGTACGGCTGTGTGATCTGACCAAAACCTCATATCCTAATATAGGTCATTTCATATACAGATAACAATACATATCACAATATAGCACATTTTCTGTAAATTGAATGAATGAATAGTTTATGTGAAAAAGGGTTAGGGTTAGAGGCTTCTCTCTGTACTTCCCCCCTAACACTTTGACATGATTCTTGCATAGGTGGTGCAAGAGGTTAGCGGTGTTTGAGTCTGTTGAGAGGACTGGTCTAATTTGCAAAGTACGTTTTTCTGGTCTGTGTCAGACTTTTCATTCCCAAACCACATCCATGCGTCAGAAATAGCCCCTGTTTTAGGGATGAGTCCGTCTCCTGTTTAGAATTACTGTGTCCTGTATCATGTTCACTCTCCTCCATGTTTGTTTGTGTTGCCTTCATGCAAATTTCCTGCCTGCGTTGTCCAAATGACAAAAAATATTGCCATAGAGAGTGTGATTTGCAACACAATAAAATAAATGATCGTCACAAGACATATATCGTCATATTGCACAGCCCTAGTTTCTCGCATCAAACACTCAAGGAATGGGTCAAAGAATCATCATCAGTTGTAAAACACATTCAGCACATCGCCTGCAACAGCGCACTGTTTTTCACTATCTGCATGTTTTGAATGTGCATATTTTTGTATATATTATTAGTGCTGTGACTGATAGGTTCTCTCGCTGATGAGTGCTAGTTACCCAGCTGACCACTGTAAGTCAGCTGTTTTCTGTTGAGGGAACGGATTTACTGAATTTGTATGCTCCATAAACCACACTTTGTGATGTAGGCCAGTTGCCTGGGATATGCTGAAAGCCAAATAGGTGACTGCATGAGGCATACAGTATAAAGACAGACTGTACTAATTACCCAAATTTGGCTGTCTAATAATAAATACATAGCTATTTATATTTTGAAAATCAGCATATATATATTACCTGCAAAGGAATATTTCACATTGTGTCGGTTGACTTGCACATATTTTTGGATAGCCGTAAGTGTCCTGAGGATACAGTAGACAGAGTGCTTTGACATATTTAAAGAAAGCCATCTTTGAGTGTTTAGGCTACTAACTTGTTTACCCGATAACATTGTTCACTGTTTAAAGTATTTTCTCTGTTAGCAGGGGTTTGAATAGAAACTGTAAACTTCTTGCTGGAAGTACATGGGCTTTTAAATGGTGTTTAACCAATAGGGTTAAAGTTTTGAGAAAAGTTGTGTCAAGCCACACTTAAATTTGCTTTTCATTTGCTTTTATGGGCAAGTAATAAGAAAGTAGTATTAACCCTTTTAGTTAGTCCACCTGGTACAGTGTTAACCATCCAACACTGATATATATATTATGTTGAGTAATCGATACATGAAAAAAAGTCTTCTAATGTACTTGCAACATTAACTAATTTTAACAGGAAAGCATACGCAAATGAGTCATTGTTTGTTATTGAGTATGTATTTGTTTTCTTTGGGAACAGTATCTTGTGTACCTTTGAAACAAGTCATACAGAATTTCACTGCAAATTAGATCTACCCGATCACACACACATACAGTGCACCTCGTGAAAGCTCAAAGTTGGACTTATCTATTCCTCAAATCAAAGTCATGTGGAAGCTGTGCTGCCAGACGGGCTGGCCTATTTTCTCTCTCCTTGGAATGTTTTTTTTTTTTGTTGTTTTTTTTTCTCCCCTTTTTGTTCTCTGTCTCCCTGTAGCCCTCTTTGTCTTTCTTTCTGATTTTCTCCCTCTCCGTTTTTCAAAAATCTCCACATTTATTGGCCAGGCACGCAGGGATGATGATTATTCTGTTTGGGGAAGAATAAAGCGCAAACAAGAACACTGGACCTCTGTAGGTAGTGGGCTGTGTTAATCCTGTTTTGGGAACATGTACGAGTGCTCAGTGCCAGTGCCCTGCCTTTGCCCAGAACCTGGCACCTGGCAGGGGGGCTTCCTCTCCTACGCATGGCACAGCAGGACAATGAGCACAGTGAAAGCTCCCACGTGTCCTGTTCTGGACACCACACAAAAGGTGTTTCTTTCTGCAGAAGCCACTGTTCTATTTGTGGTGTCCTAAGCACACCTTTGTTCTTCAACATCTTTTTTTATTTCCAGATTACAGTGACAGACTATAAGCTGAAAATCCAAAATGACTTTGCACATGCAACCTTGCTGTGAATCCAGTGGCAGTATCAGTATGAGGGATAGTGGTCTGTGGGAGGTCTGTGGAACACAGTCGGCTATTCTGTTGTGTGCTTTCCGTTTGACCATTGTAGTTCTATGAAGGCGTCTCTGAAGGATCAGCTGATGTAGACAAGGGGTGCTGCATTCCAGATCGGGCACCTCATAGCCAGGAGCTGCGCCAACAAGGCAGCCTCGGCATGCAGCCCAGCCTCCCTTCCCCCCATCTCCTGCTATATGACATCCTCCCTTGGCTGCGCAGAAGTACCTCAAGCTGTTCTGCTCACAATCTGTTCCTGGTCTCCTGTTTCTCATGTTATCTCAGTCCACATTACAAAGACTCTCTTTATGTCTCACTCGAAGGTTCACCTTATTCACTCACACTCTATATGTTTCTTCCCTTCAGAATCGAAGCTGACTTTGTATCGGGGACCTTTTTCCCTCTATTCCCAGCCTTTTGTTTGTTTATTTCTTTCAGCCACAACCTGTGTTTTCTAAATGACAATTTCCTTTAGCTTTCTTTGTTTTTTTTCTCTGTCACATCTCTTTCTTACTCTCACAACACTTTTTTCTTTACTATCTCCATCTGTCATGTCTGTGTCTCAGTCCCAATCTTGTTCCTCTCCAGCATTCCCAGAGGAAGCCATATACAAAGAATACAGAGTTTTCCTCTACACCAGCATTTCTGCTGCAGTCAGACTGTATCATGCAGCTTTGTAATGTTTGGTGGCAAAGTTCCTTTGAAGTGTTGTAGAGCTTCCTTGCAAAAGGAAAGGCAAGTTTGTGTGCATATGGGAGGTTGGAGGGATGCTGAATAATCTTTTGTGTGCTTTCTAAACCACGTGAAATAGTACATTCTGGATAGATGTGGATACCACTGACCAGGTTCTATTCCTTTCTGCTTCTTGACAGCACTATCAGCTCTCGCCACCTTACTCACTATTCACGAGACGTGTTATCTGACGCTGGCCAGATTGAGACACATTGGACAGCCTCTTTGTGTAGATGTATGTGTGGAAGTGCACATTTGTTTGCTTGTGTGTGGGGGTAGGTGTATGCATGTGCATCTGTGTGTGTAAAAGGTAGATTGTAAGACATCAGGGATCTGGTACTATATGATGTCTGGCATGACATGAAAAGACATGCCTGGAATGAGATAGATTGTCAGGCTTCTAAGGGTGCGACATGCACCAGATGCCCAATTTCATACGAATTTTCAGGGTTAATGCGTCATTAGAAAAGAATATTTATTTTATATTACGCATTTTGATTAGCAGTGTGACATCGGTTGCTCATGACACATGACTTGTGGCAAACGGCCAGCTTGCAGCACTGACAGACAGCATGCAGCCCAATGCTCCCCCTGCAAGATGACATCTGTGAGCCTCAGCAGCATTGCCAACATCACAGTACACAGCAGATTGTAAATGTTATCACTCCTGTCAGGTTGAGTCTATATTTGTCTCTGATATAGGCTCACAGTGCTCAACAAACAGTATTATAGACAAAAAAACAAAAGTGGGCAGTTGTGTTGACCAGAGATCTGACAAATTCTGGTCAGCTAGTAAGCTGTCAACTGATGATTGCTTTTGTGACTAGAGTCCCCTCCACTGTTCCTGAACCAAACAGCTCGGCTTCGACTGTTTCCTTACGGGACATCACCCCCTGGTGTCTGGTATGCAGGTGTCTAATCTGGGCTGATCCCTTTGTTCCCCATGTTTGGCAACGGTAGAAGCCCCTCGCTGGTCTGGGAAGCAGAGATGGCATTCCAGCAGCTCTCCATAATCCTCTGTCGGAAGTCCAGTAGACGAGTGGCTGGTGTTGATAAAACATGCTCCCAGTGGAATTTTACAGTTTGGGGACGTTAGATTCTTTGTTGTGGGGAGAGAAAAAAAAACACAGTGACTGCACTTTTTGCTGTTCAAAAAGAGGAGCGCATATGTGTAGAAATTTGTGTCATAGGTTTGAGTCTGAACATTTGTTTGCAAATGCTTTAGCAGAATACTTCAAAACAGTCAAAGTAAAACATGTGTAACCATTCTAAAGGTTGTTTTACTTTTAGACACATTATTATATAATTAATACCACTGGATAGGCCTTTTTACTTCCCAAGGTTGACAGATTGCTGTCATGTGGTTTATTACTCTCAATTTAATCACCTGCTCATATATATAGCTCAGAATTCATTTGGATGCATCCTGGTTATTCAGCATTGATTTCTTATTTTCACTGTTAGCAGCATCAAGTGGCTATTCATTTAAGATATTGCTTTTGCCATCATATGTATTGATCTGGTCTATATCTACACAACCCTGCTTATTACTGAAGAGTGCACGGAAGAAGGGTTTAGAAAGTTTATAGTGTGTGTGTGTGTGTGTGTGTGTGTGCGTGTGTGTGCGTGCATGTGTGTGTGTGTGCAGACGAAAGAGGTAGAGACTGAAGGTAAAGATAAAAGTATCATCAACATGTCTTTTGAACTGTTGGGTGATTTCTTAAGTACTAAACTTAATGATTTTGCAATTTATACTGTAGTTATGTTGTTTTTGTATTCTTTGTTTATCCCTACTTTGTTTAAAACATTGAGCGTGTTTACTTGCATACCAGTAGTATGGTTACTATCATGTGTTTGGAGTATCCTGTTTATGTATATGCACATGTAACTCTAACCCTCAGAAAAACTTAACCTAGGTTGGGGACCACTGTTTTATAATTATTCAACTTCTAACATTGGATTTTATTTGACTGATACAACCATCCAATCATATTCAGAATCATAACAGTCCTTTGTATATGGGGACAAAATGAGAAAAGTTTCAGATAATAACCGTAAAATTCTTTTCATAATTTGGGAGATAACATAAGTCAGATGTTGAATAACACATACTCAACTATTTACTTTTATGATCCCTATAGGTCCTTATCCGTGTCATTGACACTAACAACCACCGGCCACAGTTCTCTCAGCCTAAGTATGAAGTGAACGTCCCTGAAGACACTCCAGCTGGGGCCGAGGTCCTGCAGATCAGCGCTGTGGATGAAGATGAGAAGAACAAACTGACCTTTACACTCTTGAGCAGCACTGATCCCTTCAGCCTGAAAAAGTTCAGATTAGACCCAGGAACCGGCACTCTTTACACCGCGGAACAACTGGACCATGAGACTATGCATAGCCACATCCTCACTGTCATGGTATGGATCAATGATCACCGACAATTTCACAATAGTGTGGTAAATTATGAGTTCCTACAGTTTAATGGTTTGGAGTTTACTTTTGAGTTATTCACTTCATTGAAAAATTAAACAACCATGAAATTAAGATAAGCTTTGTTTCTACGCTTTTCAAAATATGAATAGTTTACTTTATTGCGATTCTATTCAAGAAGAAATTATCCCTTGAGGGCTCTCATGCTCTTGTCTGTCTGTATGCTTTTCCCTCTCCTCTGTATTTCTCTAACTTAACCAATTTCTCCTCTCTAGGTACGAGACCAAGACATTCCAGTGAAGAGGAACCTTGTGCGTGTTATTGTGAATGTGGAGGACACCAATGACAATGCACCCTGGTTTATAGGCACACCTTACTCTGGCCGTGTGTTTGAATCTGCTGCCATAGGCTCAGCTGTGCTCCAGGTCACAGCTCTTGACAAAGACAAGGGCCAAAATGCAGAGATCATCTACAACATTGAGTCAGGTAAATGCACATTAAGTTGCTATGCTACTCTAATGAGCCATAATTTTCATGTTTTGTTTTCTCTGAGAAGAGAAAGCTTTCATTGTCAGATAATGCTAATGAAGTCAGCTCATAAAAATGTACGAGTCATGTTGAATTCTGCTGCCCACTGGATCTTGACCATGAATGGAATACTTTACAAAGAGTAGGAGAATATTAAGGACTTTGTCTAGAGGATCTCCAATTACGTAGGAGATGGGCAGATTCCCCCCCTCAGAATTTCCCATGATGGTTTTCTCCTACAATAAGCTGTGTTATGAGCGTGAGACACATGCTGCTATTAGCTTTTTTGTGTAGATACATACATTTTTGAAATAATTCAGATGACCTCATGTAATTGAATTGTAGCTTGCTTTGTTTGGATTCAAATGGAGGGCTTTGGATGACTGGCCTGAAATGGATCTGATGTTGAGTGGGGAAAAAGTTACATTACAAATCCTAAACATCTTCGTGATACAACATGTGGCAAAATTAAGTTTTTCACCATACATGTTACGTTGTTTATAATTGCCAGCCACATTGCAAAAGTAAGAATGAAGAATATTTTTTGAGTAGAAACAAAAATATATTTTTCTTTTGTCTTCTGTTTCTTGCAGGAAATGTTGCAAACTCATTTGCCATCGATCCTGTCCTCGGGACAATTACAGTAGCCAAAGAGCTTGATCGCAGCAGCAAGACCCTGTTCGAACTCACTGTTAAGGCATCTGATAAAGGAATATCTTCACTGTCGACTACAGCCACTGTACACATTGTGGTAACAGTTTCTGACAATGCAGCCCCCAGATTCACTGAAAAGGAGTTCTCTGCAGAAGTCAGTGAATCAGTCCATCCAGGAAGTTTTGTGAGCTTGGTCACAGCTGTCAGTCAGTCATCTGTTTTCTATCAGATAAAAGATGGCAACATCAACAGTGCATTTGATATAAACCCAAACTCTGGAGTGGTTGTGACCCAGAGAGCTTTAGATTACGAGACCATCTCTCAATACAAGCTGATCATACAAGGCACCAATATGGCTGGACTCGCCAGCAACACAACACTTCTGATTCATCTGAAGGATGAAAATGACAATGCACCAATCTTTCTCCAGGGGGAATTCAAAGGAGTAATCAGTGAGTCTGCCTCCATCAACAGTGTTGTTCTGACCCATGAAAATACTCCTTTTGTCATCCGTGCCTCTGATGCTGATTGTGACCGGAACGCCATGCTCATCTATCAGATTGTAGAACCTTTTGCTCATAACTATTTTGCCATTGACTCTAGCACCGGCGCTATCAGAATCACAACAGCTTTGGATTATGAACAGAGGAGTATTTTCCACTTCACAGTCCAGGTCCATGATCTAGGAATGCCACGGCTGTTTGCAGAGACAGCAGCCAACGTGACCATTGAAGTAATTGATGTTAATGACTGTTCACCAGTTTTCAGCCAAGAACTGTACGAGACAACCATCGTAGTGCCAACATACAAAGGGGTGGAAGTCATTAAAGTGAATGCTACAGACTTAGACTCTGGACCTAACTCCAAACTTCTCTTTTCCATATCTGAGGGTAACATTGGTGATAAATTTAAAATGGATCCAGTCACAGGTATAATCTCTATTCAGAATGTCACACAACTGAGGAGCAGATATGAATTGAAAGTTAGGGTTTCGGATGGTAGATTTGCCACTGTTGCCACAGTAAAGATAAATGTAAAGGAAAACAAGGAGAGCAAGTTGAAGTTCACCAGAGAGTCTTACAAAGCCTTTGTCCAAGAAAACTCTTCTGAGAAGAAAACACTAGCGGTCATTGCTGCTGTTGGGAACCAGGTGAATGAGCCTTTGTTTTACAAAATTTTGAACCCTGACAGCCGGTTTGAAATCAGCCGCACATCTGGGGTAATCTCAACCACTGGAATTCCATTTGATCGTGAAGCACAGGACACATTTGATATTGTTGTTGAAGTCACCAGGGAGGACAAATCTGAAGACGGGGCTCATGTTCTTGTAACTGTGACAGTGGAAGACGTGAATGACAACAAACCTATGTTTGTGAACCTTCCGTATCACGCCCTGGTCCAGATGGACGCAGAGGAAGGCCAAGTCATCCGACAGGTCACAGCAGTGGACAAAGACCTGGGCCGGAATGCAGAAATCCATTATTACCTAAAGGAACATCAGGGGCACTTTCAAATCAGTCCCTCTGGTGAAATCACCCTCAAAAAGAAGTTTGAGAAAAAGTCTCTCGATACTGACCTTGTCATCGTTGTTATGGCTAAGGATAATGGGGAGCCAGCACTCTCAGCAGAAGTAGAAGTGCCAATAACAGTGGTGAACAAAGCAATGCCTGTGTTTGAGAAGCCTTTTTACAGCATTGAAATCCCTGAAAATATTCAGTTGCACACACCTGTGCTTCATGTGCAGGCCAATGATTCTGAAGGCCCTCGAATCGTTTACACTATTTCTGAGGGAGATCCCTTTAAACAGTTCTCAATTGATTTCAACACAGGTGTTATTCATGTGATTCAGCCTCTGGACTTTGAGACACATCCTGCATATAAATTAAATGTAAGAGCCACAGATTCTCTTACCGGAGCACACTCTGAAGTGTTTGTAGATATCATACTGGAAGATGTCAATGATAATGCCCCTGTGTTCCTGTCAAAGGCCTTCTATGCCAATATTTCTGAGGCCTCTGTCATTGGTACATCGGTGTTGCAGGTTGATGCCAAAGATTCTGATACTGGTAATAACCAAGAAGTATTCTTTCAGTTGGTTGAGGAGAAGGGGAAGAGTTCAGATTATTTCACCATTGACCGTGACACAGGAGTAATCTCTACAGCTCAAGTACTTGATCATGAGGAAGTTCAACAGCACAAGTTGAAGGTTCGCGTTGTAGACGGAGGAGTTCCAGCCCTCTCTAGTGATGTCATTGTGACAATAGATGTCACTGACCTGAATGACAATGCTCCAACATTTACAGAGCACACTTACAAAACTACCATCAGTGAATTAGCCCCACGTGGACACTTCATCACCCAAGTCCAGGCATCTGATGCTGATAGCTCAGACTCAAATAAGTTGAAGTTCTCCATCATATCGGGAAATGAGGATCAGAATTTTGCCATTGACAAACACACAGGCGCCATTGTGATTTCCAACCACCGTAGGCCACATATGCAGCCTCTGTACAACCTCAATGTGTCAGTATCAGACAGTGTATTCAGAAGCTCGGCCCTTGTCATGGTAACAGTTATTGGTGCCAATTTCCACAACCCAACCTTCTCTCAGGTGGACTATGTGGTAGAGCTTGTTGAAAACTCACCTGTTGGTACCTTGGTAGCTGAAGCAAAAGCAACAGATGAAGATGAAGGCATTTATGGGCAGATAACATACCGGATTGTCAATGACTTTGCAAAAGACAAGTTCTCTGTCAATGAAAATGGAGAGATTTTCACTCTCGAGAGTCTTGACCGTGAGAATACCATTGAAAAGGTCATTCCTATTTCTCTCATAGCTAAAGATGGAGGTGGAAAAGTAGGTTTTTGTATTGTCAATGTCATTTTAACAGATGTCAACGACAATGCCCCACAATTCAGGGCAGTTGAATATAAAGCCACTATTGCATCAGACGTGCCAAGGGGGACCTCTGTAGTTAAAATTGCTGCTTCAGACATGGATGAGGGAAGCAATGCTGACATAGAATATTCAATTGAAGCAGATGTTGAAAATGTGGCAGAGAACTTTGAAATCCACCCTACCTCTGGGGTCATTGTAACCAAAGAGAGTCTCATTGGACTTGAAAGTGAGCTCTATGCATTCTTTGTTAGGGCAAAGGATACTGGAAATCCACCCAAATATTCTGTTGTACAGGTTTACATTAGGATTGTTGCACCAGAAACACCAATTCCCAAATTCGCTGAACCATATTACCGTTATACAATTGCTGAAGACCTTCCCATTGGCACAGAGATCGATGTGATTCAGGCAGAGAGTGAACATCCAGTCTTATACAGCCTTGTGAAGGGCAACACTCCTGAGAGCAATGAAGATGAGGTGTTTGTTGTAGACAGAGACACCGGAGCCTTGAAGCTTCAGAAAAGCCTCGACCATGAGACTACCAAATGGTACCAACTCACGTTGCTTGCTCAAAGCAAACATGAGAACTATGAGGTAGTTTCATCTGTGAATATAAACATCCAAGTGAAAGATCTTAATGACAACAACCCTGTGTTTGATTCGGATCCTTATGAGGCTGTCATTGTGGAAAACCTCCCAAGTGGGGCTCAAGTAATCCAAGTCAAAGCCACCGACCAAGACTCTGGAACCAATGGCCATGTCATTTACAGCCTTGACCCCAAGCAGAACTCACAGGAGATCTCGGAGCTCTTTGCTGTTAATAGTGAAACTGGATGGGTGACCACCTTAAAAGAGTTAGACCGTGAAAAGATTAACAAATATATAATCACAGTCATAGCCACAGACCAAGGGGATAAAGTCCAACATGTGACTGGCACCAGAGTGGAGGTAACAGTCGCAGATGTGAATGACAACCCACCCCGCTTCACTGCAGAGATCTACAAAGGCACAGTCAGTGAAGATGACCCTCCTCCCAGCGGGGTGATAGCTATCCTCAGCACCACGGACGATGACTCCGAGGACATCAATAAACAAGTGAACTACTTCATCACAGGTGGGCGTTTATTATTTTGCGAAACAGATAATTAGTAAGCCCAGAGAGTTTACTCCCTACTCCTTTGTGTAACAGTTTTTCATAAACAGAGCTTAGGGGGGATTATCCGTTTATGGCACTTAATATGATGATAATATCTCATCTTTGAAACATTACACAGTCCTATTATCTGTTAGGAGTCTGAGTTATCGCCTAATCTGCTGAAGCTCAAGGCAAATATTTAGGTCATCATAATACAGAAATGTATAATTATCTGAATAATGCTTTGAAATAGACTGGGGAAAAATACTTCCTCTGGTGCTAATTAACAAGTGTGAATTAACTATGCCAAGTCTGGAAATATCAGGAGAAATCAGAAACTACCACTATCATGAGTTCATGAACGTTTTGTGTTGTTTCTTGGTGTGCAGAGTTGCTTGTGTACCAAACGTATTTGATTAAGAAATAAGGATGTGATTTGTGAAGTAGTGATGAATACTTGAATGGTGATTTCAGTAATTATTTATTAATATTTATTGGAATCAACATTAAAATTGAGGACAGATCCTTATCCTTGTATCCTTTTTTAATGACTTGGGGTTCTTCCTGCTTGAAAGCAAGAGTTCTGAGCTGTTGATCATTCCAATGTGATATATTTCTTTTTAATGCCAAACAGGAGGGGACCCACTCGGCCAATTTGCCATTGAACACATTCAGAATGAATGGAAGGTCTCTGTCAGGAAGCCCTTGGACCGTGAGGAGAAAGACAATTATCTCCTTAACATCACTGCCAGTGATGGCATCTTCACTGCCAAAGCTATTGTGGAGGTCAAGGTGCTGGATGCCAATGACAACAGCCCTGTTTGTGAAAAGGTATAGTCAGTTAGTTTCACCACTGTGTTGTAATTTCAGCACTTTGTTTCATTTTTGTGTGCCAGCTATTCCACACTATTCATATTCTTCCTGTTATTCACTTTTCTCTCCCATTTTTCTCTTCTTACTCCATCCATCTCCCAGTCCTTATATAGCGAGAGCGTCCCAGAGGACTCCCCTGCCGGCAGGCTCATCTTGCAGGTCTCAGCCACAGATGCTGACATTCGCTCAAACGCTCAAATCTCTTATGAGCTCCAGGGAGTTGGATCAGAATTGTTCATCATTGACTCTGATACAGGTGTGTATCTGTGTGGTAACAGGCATACGTGCAAATGCTTTTGTGTATGAAGAAAAGTACTGATTGTGTGGTCAGTGTCAAATCATGATCCGAAATTGATAGTAGTATATTTTATATGGATAATACATTAGCTTTTTCTTTCTTTTTGAAGTCTTTAGTATCCACAGTCATTGAGTTAGATTACGTTCCAGCTGTGTTGTAGGTTATTCAGAATATTAGAAAGCAGTATGTGGGACACTAGTGTCAAAGTCTCTAATGAAACACTGTTGGCCTTCTGCTTCGAGCCATAAAATCAAAAAGGCTTGATCTTCAGCTCAGCATGACAATAGTCTTGTATTCCACACTCTGGAGATTTGAGTATTGTGATCCCTCTGCAAAGTGTTTCTTTATTTGTGTTTCTGTACATGTGCAAATCATTAACAGCTATGAAGGGGGCAGGCAAGTTTTCTCGTGCACAATTGGTATTTACTTATATGTTTTTGAAAGAGCCGAGAACATTTCCCTGCAGGGCAACTGAATGACCCTCAGTGGCACTGAAATACAGAGATGCACACTTAAATTGAATTTATGACTGCTATACTTCTTGCCTGTAAACAGTTTCTTCTCGGAGACCCTCTAAATCAGTGTCTCTATCTGGCTGCAAGGATGAAAAAGGGGAAAAGAAATAACAACAATGCTAGTTAATCACCACTAACCTGTTTTTAAAAATAAATGCAAAGTAAAAGCATGAAAGGACAAAACAAACTAAGACAGTAGATTTTAACTGACACCAACTTACCGACACCGAGGCAAACAACGAGGCAACAATGCCATCCATCTTTCTTTTGGCAATCCTCAATATTGAGTCTCTAGCAGCAGTGCTACTGTTATGGAGAGGGGATGTTATTTTTTTCAGTGCAGACAAGTAGGATTATTGCATATGAGGACCGCCAAGAGGCTCTGGAGTTTTCCAGAGAGGTTGTGGTAATGTTGGCTGCCTCACATCCCAGGACACTTCCAAGCTGCTCTTAGCTGCCAACTCTGATGTTTTCCTTCAGCTCCGCACTCTCTTTGCCGTTCTGTCTCTCTGCTCGTGCTTCAATTACTTATTTAGTCCCCTCTTTTCTCTCTTGAAAGCCATTAGTGGTTTGGATGCTTTTTACTGGTTAGTAGACAGTAGACAAGGGGGTTACAGTGCTTCAGAGTATAAATAGTTTGTCCTCGTCTACATAAATTCAATCTCTTGATTAGTTGCTTACGTGGATTTTGAGAGTGTTAAAGGCTTTTTTGTTGTTCTTTGGATAGCAAGTGACATTCTTCTTGTCCCTGAAGAGTGTAAGTCTGCGTGTTTGTGTGTTTTTCTAAAAATGTTCTGTCTCACCCTCAGGGGAGCTGAAAACCTTGCAGCCCCTCGACCGAGAGGAGCAAGACGAACACAGGTTCAAAGTGCGGGCAGTGGACGGAGGAGGGCGGTACTGCGAGGCTGACATCCACATCACTGTGGAAGATGCCAATGACAACGCGCCTCAGTTCTCAGCCGATCCATACACCTTTACAGTCTTCGAGAACACAGAGATGGGCACATTTGTGGCAAAACTGCTGGCAAATGATATCGACATTGGTGAGTAATTTTTCCTCTCAGACACAATTTTTGCATGACCTTGTTCTCCCTGCAAGAAATTGTATTACTCTCCATTTAGAATTATTTAAGTTTAAAAAGAAACTTTTGTTTTCACTTCTGAATCATATTATCATAGTGACCATCAGCACAGCTGGATCAGCTCTTCCGCATTTGTTTTACTTTCTGTTTCAGCTGAGTTTGCTTATGCCAGCTCGGAAAAACATTTTATTTATATATTTAGATGCAGCTGATTACCTGTGGACAAGCTTTCTGTTCTCTGATTATTAATCCGTATGATAGGGCTCCTAAAATCCTAATATAATTGCATTCTTCCTGTTTAGAGGGTTCTTTTGTAAATATTTAGGTGTTGTATATTAGGTGAAGTTTTGAGAAGAATTTTGTTTTAGATAAATTTTGGAAACACTGAAAGCTCTCAGATAAATGTGTTCTAGCTCCTGCTGAGGCAATAGAAATTGTGAGACAATAAGCTCAAAAATGCCTGTACATTATGCTTAAATTACCCAAGGTAAGATTAAAATAGTATGCACATGTGAGTCAAGCTTAGACCTTTAAAGGTGTTTTTAGCATGACAGTATATGCATATGTATCTTGGCTCAATGCTGACTCACAATGTAAAGGCTATTATCCTTTCATTATGCAACTGCATTATACTAAATTGGAAGAGGGAGGGATAATAAATGTGGAATTTCATGAATGATCAACCCCTCAAATTAAAAGCTCCATTACACTCTAATGAAATTCTTCTCTCTTCAAGCTGAATCCTCAAAAGGGCTGATTGCAATTTTCCATTTGCCTGGTGCAAAGCCACAGGGCCACATATTTATCTCAAACGTCTTCACCTTTCACCAAGCATTGTCAAACACCGAGAAGCTCACATATGAATAAGACGGAGAACTTAAACCATGCAGTTTAACAGTCATTTAAACCCCTTGAGACTTTATCCAGGAAGCTGTTGGACCTGCCATTCCAGATTACACCTTTAGTTTAGTGGAGCAGTACATTCTATCTTGAAGAACCATTTCGGTCTGTTCACTGCCTGACAATCGACGCCCTCTCTTTCGATTTCCCTCTTTTTCAGTCCCTCGTTTTGGGTGGACTGACAGCTTGACAGAAGAAAGGGATGCTAGAATTGGGTCCCTTGGACAGAAATGTTAAATGGTGAAAGGAAAGAGAAGACATTTCTTCCCCGAGGCTTTGCTGGCACAAAATTTGTTTCAGTTGTTTTTTTTTTTTGTTTTTTTATCAAGGATAAGGGTACTTGAAGGAGGGGTGGGTAAAAAAGGTGCCCCCTGCAGTTTAGCCAGGGGCAATAATTATTTAGAGTTATACTGAGTAAAAGTAAAAAAGGATTTGATTAGTATTTCACTCACATACATGGATATCGCACACATCGATGTGCATAACTCTAGAGTTCTTTTTTTGTGTGTTTGTCTAGCACTGTTTGATTTAGATGCAAGCTTGAAGCACAAATGGAAAGTCCATTGCAACACGCAGTGTGTACGAGAGAAATAGGCGTTGTAGCTTTGACCCAGTTCACTCAGGCTTCAGTCAACTGTCTTTGCAGCCAACCATCAAAATGTGAAGCTTAATGTAACCCTCCTCCTAAG
This sequence comes from Thunnus thynnus, assembly GCF_963924715.1. Taxonomy (NCBI): domain Eukaryota; kingdom Metazoa; phylum Chordata; class Actinopteri; order Scombriformes; family Scombridae; genus Thunnus; species Thunnus thynnus. The sequence continues at coordinate 26,881,493 of NC_089519.1, forward strand.
AGAAAAGGGTTGCTTTATCTTCCATCGATATTTGACTCTGTCTATCTCTGCGTGGACTCATTCTTGGCACTGGCTGCCGTGTGCCACAGTCTCTATGATCTGCCTGCCCATTTGGCTGGAAGATGTTTGATACTTACCCACATGGCTGCTCCTCAGTTCATCCTGCTGTTACAATCTCTGAGAGGCAGCACTTATCAGTGTGGAATGGTTATGAAGCAGACAGACAAACAGACCCAGACTGGTGCCCTTGATCTGTGATAAACTAAAGTTATGCGAGAACACATTCCTTCTCTAATTCTGCTTTGTCCTCTATCATTCTGCCCATATCCGAGCGTCTCTCTTTGCCCTCTGCTCTGCCGTTATTTTCCTCACTCGATTTTGCATGTTGCTCCACTGTTCAATTTACTTTGTGCTAGATTCATACATGTTCTTGACTGTCTTGCCAACACCGTGAAGAAAAAATATGTCTTAAAGTAACAGCTGCCCACAGAACAAAATCTGTGTGTGTTGCTGTGCAGTTAGCCTGTTTGAATTTAGCACACACATTTTCATGAATACAGGTGCTGTACAACATTTTCTTTAATATCGAACATTTCAGGCACTGGATTTAGATGAGCATAAAAATCATAAACATATATGTATGAGGCTATATAGGCAATTGTGATTCAGTGTAATTCACTTAACCACCATTAAGGAATTGTTTCAAGAATGATCAGACCAAATGAAAGTGATGGGAGACCATATAAGCAAGGCTCTCCACGGTAGTCTCTCCAGCATGATAATGAGATCCACGGAGGATGGGGGCACTTACCTGATAAATGGGAATATAATAGCATATTCCAAATGGGGGCCACCTGCAGAAAGGCATTATGATTATTATTGTGATCTGTCTCTGTCTCGTTGCTGGGAGCGTCTTGCTAGTGGGAGGACATGAGTTATGAGGATGGCATGGATTGGACGTTTACAGCTCCTGTTTATCGGAGGCTGTGTGAAAGATGGATGTTTTGGAGTGAGAATAGAGGGTGATGATTCGAATCATTCAAGAATCAATACATCAATATAAGAATCAATATGCTTGTTTACGCCCTGTACTTAAAAGAATCTTTCTGTTGATGGGGCTATCAGTCTTATTGGGGATGAGAACATCTTCAGTCAGACAATCAGATAGGTTGAGATGTCACTTCATTACAAACAAGATGTAGGTTGCAAAAACCACTGAATTGTCCTTTTTCTGTCATTCCAGGTCTCAACAGCGACCTCCTCTACACACTGGTCGATTCTGCAGACGGATTTTTCTCCATTGATGAGCATACCGGTGTAATAAGCCTGGAACGTCCACTGGATCGCGAGGTGCAGGCAGTATATGAGCTGAAGGCTCGCGTCAGTGACCAGGGATCGCCTCGTCTCTCCTCACTGTGCCAGGTGGTGGTCTCTGTCCTGGACATCAATGACAATCCGCCAGTGTTTGAGCACCGTGAATATACAGCCACCGTGTCTGAGGACGTGGCCGTGGGCACTCAAGTGCTCAGAGTACAGGCAGCCAGCCGCGACACAGAGGCTAACGGAGAGATCTCTTACAGCATCATCAGTGGGAATGAGCATGGCATGTTCCGCGTTGACCCACGCACTGGTATGTGGTAGCATGGAATGGAATACTTTTCTTTTCTCTTAGCTCTTAGCTTTTTCGTTATTGGTGGTTTAACATTTCAGTACTGCTTCTAATTCAATTAAATTTCATATTGAATTCCAAAAAAAATCTTGATGACTTTAACAAATTAAAACCCATTTTCCTATCGCCACCACAGGGCTTAAAAGAACCCAGTGGGGTTTTTGACCAGTAGTTGCACTACGGAGCAATATTTTTCGAGTGGGTCACGGTTTTGTTTATATTATGCCCACACATGAGGAAGCACATTCCTGCTCCAGGTGTCTCACTATACCACTGACTGCTAGTAAGCAGTGGGTGTAAACAATGCACAACTTACAATATGAAAAAAATAGCTTAGTAAATGTTTTATGAGGAAGGAAATATATTCACCAGGTTTGTTAGGTGCAAAAGGTCTGTCGACAAGAAAACCTTATAACCTTACACCTTTAAATGTGACATTAAACAGCAGGAGGCCCATCGGCTGTGCTGAATATGGTTGCCTACACAGTCTGCATTCCTCTCTCAACAGTGATTATGGCATGATGCTTGATTGCCATGTCAACTCACTACCAAACCAATTGCAATATCAGCAAGTAAGCCACCTTACCCAATGTGAGGACATTTGCAAATTAAAACATTTGCAAATTAAAACATACCACATACTGTGTTCACCCATCACTGAATGTCACTTTAATTTCAAAAACAACACCCTGCTTTCTGTCAGACTGGGCTGTGATTGGCTAGTTGCATCACTGAAATGCAACTCCGAAGAAAAAGAAAACAGCATACAGTTCTGTTGTCCAGCCGCAAGCAGTAACTCAAGTCAAAGCGGCTGAGCCAAGCATGAATTTCAAATGAGAGTCAATTACAATCTGACTTGCAGTTTGTGGTGCATTTCAGCTGTAAATGTCTACATTTAGTGTTATAAACCAATTGACAAAATTTATTAGGAAAAAAAGGAATCACTTACAGTAGATTACCCCTCTGCAAAAATGCTGCAAGCACAATACATAAAAATTAAAAAGACAGTAATTGTCATGACATAAATTTCTGGTGTACTGTGGTATCGTAATGGTATTTAGGTATTGAGATGCTATTCCAAGTTCCACAATTGTAGTTCCACAACTCTCCCTAACTTTCTGCTGGTTCTGTGTCCCCAGGTGACATCTTTGTGATTGAGCCTTTGGACTACGAGGTCTCCCATGAATACTACATCACCATAGAGGCTACAGATGGTGGCTCACCACCGCTTAGCGACATGGCCACTGTGAACATCAACCTGACTGATGTCAATGACAACAGACCCGTCTTCAGCCAGGACATCTACACAGCCGTCGTCAGTGAGGACGCTGAGTTGGGGAGGACGGTGTTGATGGTGAGAGACTGGAAAAACACACGCAGCATCTCTTTAAGGACACGTTTACATACAGCAGGTGTTCTTGTGGGGCAATAAAACATAATTACTATAAAGTTGCATGGAGGGTGAAAGTCATTTTTCACCTCTCTCGCTGAACTTTCCTCCAGCTAAATATGTCAGTTCGTTCACCCTCTCACTCAGTTGTTAATTTATTCCCTCACAGTCTTTCTCCTCCGTGCCCATTACTCACTACATACACTATCACATATCTGCACCTGTGGCAAATCACCATCTGGTGGCACAGCTAATTTAAGACCAATGCTCTTCATGCCCACTGCACTTTGCATTATCTGACACACATGCTCAAACAGTTTAATTAAAGGCATTTGACTCATTAAGCCCCTATCAAAGATGAGGCATTTTCTACCTTTTTTTATGTTAAATTTTCACTCCGTCTATTCCTGCCCAATTCTTCCCTCCTCATCTAATAAAAGACCTCTGCTTATAGCCATTTATCTGTGTGTCTAATGTACCTGAATATGAATTATCCATCAGAAAATTAGATTTTAATACCTGCCATTGTCTCATACTTGTAAATCTTCACTGTCTGCTGATTTCCCCGGGGATCCCTTTCAATATGTGCCGGTTGGTGGGTTTTAAGACTGTGTGTGTGTGTGCGTGTGTGTGTGTGTGTGTGTGTGTGTGTGTGTGTGTGTTACAGGATGCTGAACAGGAGAAAGACTAAGTTGTATGCATCTGTATGCTACTGAATAGGGCTTTAAAACCTTTAAAGCCCCTGAAATCTTGGTTTCAAATCCAAAGTCTTTCCTTTTAATGATTAATATTCAAAACAACAATCAAAGATAAACAAAAAACAAAAAAAACATAGTTATTGTTTATTGAGAGTTAAACACTCCAAACCTTCATCAGGACTGTGTAGGTGTGGGTTTGTCCAGTTTTGATTGACAGTGGCTGAACAACCTCTCAACTGTCATCTGATTTAGATTCAAATATTGCTCAATCTTGATTGGTGCATGGATGTACATGACATCACAATTTTCAAATTGAGTCCCACCCACTCTAAGCTAGTGAGAAAAACATATAAATGTATAAATCTATCCTGTGGGGAAAAAAAAGATCTATTTCTAAAATGGCAGAAAAATTGTGTAGCATCCCATCACTCTTAATGAAAAGCAGATTGATAAGACAGGTTTTCAGGGCCTTTACTGTAACGTATACATTGACATTACATATGTTAAGCGGATGTGTCAAATAATTGTCATTTAAAGCCCTCTTTATGGATTGTTGTTAAAAGTGTTGTCTGATTGATTTAAAGGTCGTGGCGGAGGATGCTGACGGGCCTTCTTACGATCACGTGCGCTACTCCATCGTGGACGGTAACCAAGGCAGCCCCTTCACCATCGATCCGGTCAGAGGAGAGCTCAAAGTTGCTCGCCAGCTGGACAGAGAAAGAGTAAGAGAAACTGCAGATACAATGCTGACTGTACATATAGAGTTTAATCCACTGAGTAACTAATTGCACTCTATGCAGAATCCAATCAGAGTCATGTCAGGCCTAATAGGGAAGCTTGTTTACCGATCTCCACTGCATTATTGCTTACAAAAGCAACTTTGACCGTGTATGGTAATTCTCTCTCTCTCTCTCTCTCTCTCTCTCTCTCTCTCTCTCTCTCACTCTCAGACATCAGGGTACACTCTGATGGTGCTCGCCTCAGACAGCGGGTTGCCCCCTCTTTCCAGCAGCGCCATGATCAACATCGACATCTCGGACGTCAATGACAACCCACCCCTTTTCTCCCAGGCCAACTACAGCCTCATCATCCAGGTAAGAGGGGAAAAGGGGTCAGTGTAGAAAGCTGATTAGAGGCGGAGAGGAGGAGGAGAACAGTGGAAAGGAAGAAAAGGCCGAGGGGGAGGGGGGAATTGGGGGTTTGCAGTGGACAGAGAGAGAGAGGGATTAACAGGGAGGAATAATGGGAGACTGTGCAACCAGAATGTCAAGAAGCAAGTGGGAGGATGAAGCGAGAACCGGGGGATGAAGAGGGGAGAAAGAAGGGGGGGGGGGTAAGGGAATTGAAAGACAGAGGCTGCATCTTAAGTGTAAGAATGCAGATAAGGGATGGAAGGGAAAGACTGTAAGGCAGGAGAGATGGAAAGTGGATGAAAAGCAAGATACTAAGCTTGTAATGGATGGTGGACTGGAGTGAGAAAAAATGTGTAAAAAACGAGAAGAATAAGAATTCGGGAGATACAATAAAAAGGAAATAAGGATTCCAAAGGGGAGGAGGGAAGATGATTCGTTTCCAGTTTCCCTGTCTCTGTTTATAAACCTGAAAAAGTAATTTTAGAGACACTGTGAGGCACAGCACACATTGTGCACAGATAAAGCGCTTCAGAATTTAACATTGTTTTGCCTGTGAAAAAGTCCTGACTGGCTTTCTTTTACTTACCGAAGAGCCTTAATCAAAGAAAAAAATACAGGGCATGCGCTCTACGTACCACCAGGAAAAAAGTTTTTTTGTTTTTTACAATAGAGAATCAAAGGGAGTTTAAGGTGATGCTTTAAAAGAGTTAACAGAAGAGAAAGATCTGAAGCCCCTTCAGGGACACAAAAACAAAAGACAAACTCTCTACCTTGAAACTGACATATTCCTTTTCACTGGAACGCATCACAGACCGAGCCGTGATGGACCAGCTGTTGGACAACTGACACCAGAACCAGATTAATAAAAGTAGGAGAGAATGTGCTCATATGTAGCTTTGCCCAAATCTTTGAAGGACTCAATTACGGAAGTTATTTTAACTTGAGAGAAACCGGATTTTACTATTTTAAAATGTTTTCAAATGTAACAGTATAAGATCATGTCAAGTTTCTTGTCATAAAGCTTAACATGATCATGAAGACATGATCTGTCAGCAGGCCAAATTGAACGGTTATACAAATAGCACCGCATCAGTTCGTTTTTTTTTTTTTTTCAGAAAAAAAAAAGTCCCATCAAATATTTATGTCGGCAAGACATCCCCCACATCAGCAACGCTCGTTGGGTGCACATCTTAACATTCGTAGTTAAGCATCACCGAACTGAAGAGCATCAGGAGAACCACCTCCTCTTGCCGCAAATACGAAATCTGCCTCTCTTGTATCCCACAGGAAAACCGACCAAAAGGAACAAGTGTTCTCCAACTCACTGTAACTGATCGGGATGCCTCCCACAACGGCCCACCTTTCACCTTTGCCATCATGGATGGGAACGAGGACGATGCTTTCCACATCAATCAGCAGGGAGCTCTAGTGGCCGTGGGGGCGCTGAATAGGAAAAGTAAAGAACACTACCTACTACAAGCACAGGTGAGTCACAGCACTAAGGAGAAACCAGAGTTGAGAGGTTGTATTGATTTAACTGTCAAGCCACAGCAACCTGATCTATTTGTCTTCCCTCTTTTCCCTTTCTGTACCTTTTCTCTGTCATGCTCACTCACTTGCTTTCTCTTACTCTTTTTTTTACCTCAGTTAGTCACTGTTTGACTCTTCATCTCCATCCTTTAAACTTTCTAAATATATTCTAAATATATCTTTTGTCTTTGTAAACAACAGTCTTTAAGACGCTGAATTGAAAGAGACATAAAATAGCGCTGCTGACAAGCATAAAGCTTTAAGACACGATCATGTGAGTTGCTGGGTGTTGATGTGTCACCTTAGAGAAAAGAACAGAGGAAAAAAATGAGTTGGCAGATGGGATATGAAATGTAAGTGTGATGTCTTGTTACACACGAGATGCACACTCAGATTTGAGTCATAGGTTTTTTTTTTTCCCCTACAGAACTGACGACCATCTGTGTGCATGTGTGAATGTTCAAACGCAGGATCTGTAGATGTTTCGATGGCTTTAATATCAAATGCATCTACAGTGTGTAGATGCTGCCAGCTTAGGGACATTGACAGTGGAAGTGCTTGATTGCCCTCTGCTGTTGAAAAATAATTCTTGCATATCCAGACTTACCAGCCCACATTGTCTCCTCAAAAGTGTTTTTGTCAATCTGTAACTTCTTCCCTTTTCTCACGTTTAGGTGTCAGACAGCGGCAAACCTCAGCTCTTTTCCAACGCCTTCATCAGCGTACGCATAATCGAGGAGAGCGTCTACCCTCCTGCGATTCTTCCACTGGACATTTTCGTCTCCACCGCTGGTGACGAATACCCCGGAGGCGTCTTGGGAAAGATCCACGCCACTGACCAAGACATCTACGACACTCTAACCTACAGCCTCGCCCCTTCTTCTTCTTCTTCTTCTTCATCCTCCTCCTCCACAGACGAGAGCAGCGACTTGTTTTCAGTTTCAGCCTCTGATGGTAAAGTCATCGCCCTTCGACCGCTCGATGTGGGCCACTACCCTCTTAACGTGACGGTGACCGACGGACGCTTCACCACAGCTGCTGATGTCACCGTGCATGTGCGTCAAGTAGCTCGTCAGGCCTTGGACAACTCCATCGCAGTACGCTTTGCAAACATTGCTCCGGAGGAGTTTATCGGGGACTACTGGCGCAACTTCCAGCGGGCACTGAGAAACATTGCTGGAGTGAGGAGGAGTGAGGTCCAGTTAGTGAGCCTGCAGCCTTCGGAGCAAGGAGATCTGGATGTCCTGTTGACTCTAGAGAGGTCTGGCAGCCCCTACCAATCTCAGGAAGTAAGATCATCCCAAAACTACACTTTCACAAACAAGACCATGCCACTTACATATGTAAATTAGTTAACTGGAATGATGTGGGGATGAAGGGATCAAATGGGAATTTATGATGGGTGTAGACTGGAAGTTGAACCCAGGGAGTGAGACTCAAGGTAGGAGCAACATCTCTCGTAGGCAGTGTAGCTTAATTTTCCTCTCGTGGTTGGACAGAAAATTTATCTGCAGCTATTGTGATAATCGAATAATCATTTCTTTTTTCAAAGTTAAAATGCCAAACAGTCACTGAGTCCAACCTCTCAAATCTGAGGATTTGATGTTTTTTTTTGTCATACATGGTAGCAAACTGACTATCTTTGGGTTTTGGACTGTTGGTCAGACAAAACAAGGGGCTGTGGGAAAATTTAACAAGCATTTTTAGTATTTTCTGACATTTTATAGACAATTGATCGAGAAAATAATCAGCAGATTAATCGTTAGTTGCAGCCCTAGTAAAAAAAACAAATGTTTTACTTATAATTATTAGTCCCCTTTAGGTTTTCAACTAACAAATATTTCCATTATCAATTAATATGATTTTAGTTAATCATAAAACAATGACAAAAGCCCAATACAATTCCAATACAGAGCCCAAGTTCACGTCTCCAAGCAGATCGTTTTGTCCGACCAATAATTATTCTCATATTTCTTCCAATCTTCTTATTCATTAATTGGAAGCACTGATCCCTTTTATTAAGTCTTTTGACATTCATATTTCAATCTTCAGGTTGTCTTCCGTAAGCTTAACTCGTCTGCCGCTGTGATCGAGGAGATGACGGGGGTCCGCATCTTGCGGGTGGTGCAGAAGCTGTGCGCGGGGCTGGACTGCCCGTTACACTTCTGTGACGAGGTCATCTCCCTGGATAAGACATCTATGTCAACCTACAGCACGGCTCGCCTCAGCTTCGTCACCCCGCGGCACCAGAGAACTGCAACCTGCCAGTGCGAAGGTAGACTGTCTACACCTCATACACACACTTACACATTTGTTGCTTGTTAGAAACTCCTGTCCTGACTGGAAGTACGTTTGCACCTAGGTGGCAGATGTCCCGTGTTGAACAACCTGTGTGAGAACAACCCCTGTCCAGAGGGTATGGAGTGTGTGGCAGATCCTCGAGATACTGTTTACAGTTGTGTGTGTCCAGAGGGCAAAAAGGGCAAATGTTCCGGTAAGAACACCTACTTCTTTATCTGTGTTCCTAGATATCTTTCCCCTCCACCCTTTGTTGTCTAACTTCCTCTGATTAAGATAATGTAAAGATGAAGGTGAATGTTTTGTCCTTGCTTTTCTGAATACATGTTTGTTACTTCATGTCAGATGGCCACTCGCTCACGTTCAGCGGCAGCGGTTATGTGAAATACCATCTGATGGAAAATGAGAACAAGGAGTTGATGAAGTTGTCTCTGAGGCTCAGGACCTTCTCCAGCCACGCTACTGTCATGTATGCTAAAGGAACAGACTACAGCATCCTCGAGGTGTGTTTGTGTGTATCTGTGTATTTGTCCGGCTTTATTAATCAGCCATAACAGTACATTGCTTCCTTCATCTTCTTTAGAACAGGGATGATAACCATGCTTATCATAATTAGGTCTAGATTGAGTGTCCCTCTGCATTTCTTAGCCCGTCTTTGTATTACTACCCAACATTTCCATATCAGAAGGGCTTAATAAACACACAACTGACCCGCCCACCCATGAGAACATCCAACCAACTACGCTGAAGGGTTCAAAAAGCCATTTTGAACACGAGGGACTATGGGAATGTGGTGGTGGGTTGAAAAAAATCACACACAAGAGCTATTTTAGTACTGGGAGGGGAACAGAAAGCAGTTTTCCACACATTCCTTTTAGAGTCTGTCTGGAATAGCCGTCTGCATGCCATGCTTAAGACTAAAACCTTGCTGGCTCAAAGGCCGTTATTGTTTATCAGACTGCAATGTAAGGCTTTTAATATCTCCTTATGGTTGTGTGTTTAATTTAAGGAAATAAAGAGAAGTTATATTGTTGTGATTTTCTTATAAAGCCAGTATTTGTATTTAAATAATTGATATCCTCTTTATCAAGATAAGAGTCAAAATTATTTCATGGTAAACCAATAAATGGATGCACACTTTATTTTTCTGATAGGGAATGATTTATGACACCGTCAGACATTGATTTATAACAGCGACTTGAAAATCTGATAAAGATTTCTCTGCCCGAGTTTTAATCTCGTGGAGCGTTAATCAAGAAGGGAAACAAGGAGCAGAACTGATGAGATGAATTGCCTGCTGATGTCTAATATACACTCATGTAACAGAAAACTCACTTATGTATGTTTATCATGTCCTGATGTCTTGTTTTATGTCTCTGTAATAGATTGTGAACGGCCGTCTGCAGTACAAGTTCGACTGTGGCAGCGGCCCTGGCCTCGTGTCAGTCCACAGCGCTCAGGTTAACGACGGGGAGTGGCACACCGTCTCGCTGGAGGTGGACGGCAACTACGCTAAGCTGGTGCTGGACCGGGTGCACGCCGCCTCAGGCACAGCGCCGGGCACTCTGCGTACCCTCAACCTCGACAACAGTATTTACTTCGGTGGTCACGTACGTCAGCACGCCTCCGCTCGCCACGGACGGAGCCTGCCTGTCACCAACGGGCTCCGCGGCTGCATGGAAGCAATCACCCTGAATGGCCAAGAGCTGCCTCTGAACACCAAAGCTCACCGGGCCCACGCTGTGTTGGAGGACATCGTGGACGTTGCTCCAGGCTGTGCACTCGCACCTGCTGAGAGTTGTTCAAGCAACCCTTGCATCAACGGAGGGGTCTGCACTTCCCTGCCTAATGGAGGTACATAATGTCCTGCTCAGCTCATTGCACTCACTCATTCCTACTAAAGCTGCTTAATATGAAATTCCAGTTTTATATCTTTTGTATACTGTACTTTTTTAGGTCTGGGGGGGATTTAGAGGAATTTTAGCTTCTTCTCTGTTACTTGCAACCAGAAGTAGCATAAAATCTTAAATTTACCTCAACTGAAGAGGTGAACCAGGCTTTTATTCAAGACTATGAATGAAAAGATTATATTTTTCTATTACCCCTGCTTCATGTGTATACTTTATCATAATTTTGTAAGAACTCTCAGTATTACCTGATCTGTTCCCGTGTTGTGTTAATTTGCTGCTAATGCAAATTCGACACTTCTGCATCTGTTTCACATTAAAAACCTGCCAGCAGTTCAGGTGGTATAACCTCTTGCCATCCCTGGATGCTTTTTTATGAAACATCTGCTGGATGTGTTATGTTTCAGTCACTTCAGCTTAGTAACAGTGTTCTGAGCATATAATGACTATGTTGTTGTTGTTTACCACAATTTAGCAAGTGAACCATTAAAGTTAGCCATAATTTCTTCTGTCCTTGTGCAACTAGCCTCTTCATATGCCTTTTCTGTGTATTTCACAGGCTACTTCTGTAAGTGTCCTGCCTCTTTCATGGGCACGCACTGTGAGATTGGTATAAGCCCTTGTGCCTCCAACCCTTGCCTGTACGGGGGCACCTGTGTACCTCGCGCAGATGACTTCTATTGCCAGTGCAGAGGGCAGTACTCAGGACAAAGGTATTTAACTTCATCATGGATAGAAAAAGTCGACATTCACACACGAAGCATGTCTGTGTGTGTGTGTGTGTGTGTGTGTGTGATGATAATGATGTGATGAAGCGATACAAGAACAAAATTCTGAATATGATTTATAACATCAATGTAATTTTGATACTGAAGTTAATAGTAGTAACATTTAATGTTGAATAGTAGCATATCCTGTAGCAACATGTAATCGTCACTAATTCACCACAAAATAAAAATCTTTTACATGTGAAGAAAAACAGTTAAGCAATGGAGTCAGCAGTTGGATTTGTATTTTTATTTGGCTTGTTCACATAAACTTGTTTTGAACTCAGGTGCCAGTTGGGACCATACTGCAGAGACAACCCCTGTAAGAACAGTGGGAAGTGTATTGACAGTCTTGATGGTCCAGTATGTGAGTGTGAAGCAGGCTTCCAGGGAGACAGGTATGTCAGCTTTGAGTTCAAATTCATGCACTCAACTCACTGAATTATTCAATATCACCAACTTGACAAGTCTGATTTCCTGCAGCAGCAGTTTGTAATATACATCATTTCACCCTCCAACACACCTCACTAAATTCCCATGTACTGTCCAGGTGCCTGAGTGATGTCGATGAGTGCATCAAGAACCCCTGTGCCAACGGAGGCCAGTGCCAGAATACATACGGATCTTACAAGTGTAACTGCTCGCTGGGCTTCAGCGGACAGATGTGTGAGCTCCGTGCCGAGGTCCGTAATGAATTCATCTCCACTTCCTGGAACATCGGCCTGGAGGAGGTGATTGGCATCGTTGTCTTTGTGTCCAGCATCTTCATCCTGGTGCTCCTCTTTATCATCATCCGCAAGAAGGCATGTCGCAGAAAGTCGAAGAACGATGACGACAAACACCCTGGAGGTTCAAACGTGCCTCACTCCTTCCTCCAGAGACCTTACTTTGATGCCAAACTCAACAAAAACATCTACTCAGACATCCCCCCTCAGGTCCCCGTGCGGCCCATCTCCTACACTCCCAGCATTCCAAGCGACTCAAGAAACAACCTGGACAGGAATTCATTTGAGGGCTCAGCCATCCCGGAGCATCCGGAGTTCAGCACCTTCAACCCAGACTCTGTGCACGGACACCGCAAGACCGTGGCTGTGTGCAGCGTAGCACCGAATCTCCCCCCACCCCCTCCTTCCAACTCAGTCTCAGACAGTGACTCCATCCAGAAGCCAAACTGGGACTATGATTATGATGGTAAGTTGCACTGACTTCCAAATTACTACCGTTGTTTAGTTTGAGTGGCCTCAGAGACAAACAGTTCCATACTCCTGTCAGGGTTTCTGAGACCATGTAGTCATGAAAATATGCTGGACTAGGTCTGGATCATTCAGTGGAATCTTACCATGATGACGTTTTATGAAATTTTGTGCACCAGTTTATTTTATGGTTCCATGATTTCCTAATAATTTCCTCGGAGGTTTCCTGAAAAACAAGGTAATTTCATGCTATTCAAAGGGAAAAAAGAGATTATCAGTGCACTTTCAGTTAATTAATTACAAGCATAACTTAGAGACTTTTTTAGTCAGTGCGCAGCAGGTCAGCTGAACAGGCAAAATATGAAATACTTTTAAAGGAAAGCATACAATTCAACATGCGGACAATTAAATTAATATTAACTAAGGTTTAAATGGAACAGTTCTTTCAGGGAAATTCCCATGGAAATCAATAGCTGCCATAAACTATAAATATACACTAACTGAAATAACAGAACTTTGACTCTATTTTCTCTATAATTAGTACCAAATTATGTAATTCTTTCCAGGAAACTTGCTATGAAGTTATAAGGAAATTATGGTCCCTTTTTCTGAGTTACAAAAATTCCATGAAAATTGTTTTGTTTTCATGCATCAGATTTCTCTGATGCATAACTGTGAGGCACCATTCAGTGAACAAACATTTGCTTATGTTATGTGATTTTGAGGATAAATATTCATGTTGTGCTATATTTCAGCAATTTTAATATAGAAAAACCCAATCAAAGGGAAAAAGCAACAACTTCTGTCACGTCATCATATCGCCGAGCCCTAGACGGGACCTTTTATATGTCATCCATGTGTTTATACACTAAAATAAGTCTGTGTTTTTTCTTCAGCTAAAGTGGTGGACTTGGACCCGTGCATGACCAAGAAGCCTGTAGAGGACAGCGCCTGTCACCCCTACAACACCAGGGGCAGCATGTCTGAGGTCCAGTCCCTCAGCTCCTTCCAGTCAGAGTCCTGTGATGATAACGGTATGCTGCTATGTAGCATGTTCAATTTATCCCTCTTATGTCATGAGAGAAATACTAATAATACAGTACAGTTAAAGAAATGCGGTATTGTCTAACATATCAGATGTAATTTTGCACTTGTGATGAATCATTGTTTCTTCTTTTGCGTGATCAGCCTGCAGGGTTTTGCAACAGTTACCTGTCTTGTAGAGCCTTGTTGATTTTTATGCTAACACACTCTCTTTGCATGCTCAGAATGGATGGCCCAATGTTGTCTCTGGGTCACGTCTTATTTTCTCTTTCTTTTTGCTGCGGGGCTTCAGCTCCCATATGGATCAAATCAGTCCACAGATCCAGAACAAGGTTTTAAATAGGGGGTCCAGCCTGTAAGTCCTCAGTCACTACCGGTGCAGACGGAAGCAATCACAACAATTTGTAGTGTGTAATTCTCCCGGGATTATATACAAAAAAAGCATTCTGACCCTGTTTTCCATTCTGTCGACTCTCAGTTTAGATGGAGATTGATGACTTACTCAGACAGCAATTAGGTTGTGTTTTAAAATCACTCACAAGTTCATTGACTTTAGCAGACATCTGCATTTTTGTTTTTGTTTATTTATAAGCATGCCTTTTTCTTTTTTGTCTGTCTTCTTTTTCTTCGAAATGTAGCAACAAACGGATGTTTAAAGCAAACATCAAGGAACATATCACAAGGGTATACAGCATTATGTTCTCTCATCCCTTTTTCATGTCATAGTCATTACTGGGATATCATTTTGGGGATTGTGCTGCTCATAAGTCATCAAAACCTTCATTTCTACCCTAAAAATGACAATGAACCCTAAATTAAATTAGAAATTGAACATTTTGTAAACAGGTGTTTCAGTTTGTCTTCTCACCGTACGCAGGTCTCTCTCTGTGTTAGGGTCGGAAATGCATTTATATCTCCGGGGAATTTCACTGATTCTTCCATCTGTACTGTCAGTGGTACCCCGTAGCATCTCAGTATGTTGTTGTTGTTGTTGTTATCTTGCACAAACAAAACCAGACCCTCCCTCCCACTGTGTGGCCTTCCACCATTGTCTTGTGCCCAGTCATGAAAAACCCATTCAATGTCAGCACTGAAAAGGGAAAAAAAAAGTGTGTCCAGCAACAAAGACGGCAACGTTTGTGGGAAGTTTCCCTTGTGTTGGCATCAGTCACCACCATCATGCACTCCATATGTGTTTTTTTTTTCTTTTTAAATTATAAAAGCATTTGTACTAATGCTAGATCTGTTCCACCCACCACCCCCTCTCCCCCTACCTCTCACAAGCCTCCATAGTGACTGTAATCCACCTTGTCAACTCTGTTGTTGACACGGTGGAAGGAGAAGGTACTGTTTAATTGCTTCCATTTGCCAGTAGTTTTGTCCTTGGTGTTGGGATGTGAAGTGTAGGTTGCAGAGCTGCCATTATCTTACACTGACAAACCTCATCAAACCCTGACGTGTTCCATTTTAGATTCAGCCGCTAATTAAAAAGACGTGCAAATACGAAATTAAAAAGCAGACACAAAGTCTTGCCTTCGAGTCTCAGTATTGATCTTTGCCAACTTCTGATTGCACACCTCAAGAAGTCTGTTTAAGAAAATGGCAAACCTGTTGTGCATTTATTAACCTGTCGCTCTCTTCATCATTATTTTGTCGTTCAGTGTTTCATTATCCACATTTCATTCATGTTCTCAGCCAATTGTTCCTTTCCTCTCAGGTTTTAACGTGACTTGTTCTTTCTCTCTTTCTCCTCCTTCTTGCCTCATGTAAAGAGTCTTTTTTGGCTCATGATCTCAAGAACCCAAGAGGTGACTTTTTTCATCTTTGTTTGCCTGCAGCCTGACGTTCACTGGTGTCACCCCCCCCCCCTTCCCCCACCCCAAACTCCCAACCCCTAACTCGTCTTAACCACTAACCCAAAGCTAATGAGAGGAGTGTTAAACCCCTGTGTAAGGCAAAGCTGGTGTGACACTGAGCACTTTATGCATCAGTGGCCTTATAAGGTGTTCTGTCTGCCTGTGTAAGACTATTTATCACCCCAAAAACATTCCCATGCATGGCTTTGATGTTGTGACGACATTGGAGAAAATTTTAATCTGAGCATTATATGATCAAAGGTTTCGCTCAGTTACTAACTGGAAATATTCTCAGTCATTGTGTGTGTGTGTGTGTGTGTGTGTGTGTAACTACTGCTAAGAGTTTGTCACATGGTCAACAGTTAATCTTTTTAAATGTGGGATATTTATGAATGAAATTCCATATTTTTAAGTATGATTTGTTTGGTGAAGTGTTGTTAGGAAGGACAGCTCCACTTTACGTTTGTGAATGTGTGTGCAGTGTGTTGAGAAGTCACTCTCACAAAGTGGTGTGAATTTAAGTGTTTATTAATGATCAACTCATTGTGTTGGTGTGTACTGTGTTATTGTTGCATGGTGTGGGTTCTTAACATTAACAAGATTTTGTGAATTGTTTTTGATGCACTGAGCTGTGGTACAGAACACTAATGTATGTGTTTCTGCTTTGGGTTTTTTCCTTATCTGACAGGATATCACTGGGACACATCTGATTGGATGCCAAGTGTTCAACTTCCTGGAATCCAGGAGTTTCCACAGTATGAGGTTGTGGAGTCGCCCGCCCCTTTGTACAGTGACCCGAGTGCCATCGACACCGACTACTATCCCGGCGGCTTTGACATTGAGAGCGACTTCCCTCCGCCGCCAGAGGACTTCCCCGCCAACGACGACCTGCCACCACCACCTTTGCCAGAGTACGGCGACCGCTGCGACACACTGCGGCCCCCGGGCAGAGACTTGGACCCGGCTGCGGCCAGTCCAGGCAGCCCGGGCGGGGTCCGCCAGCGCCCGGCCCTTCCCCAGCTCTACAGCCTTAACCAGTACCTGCCGCAACACTCCTACCCAAGCGACGGGGGCGATACCGAGGGCCAAGGTGCCACTTCCACCTCTGCCAACACCACCCCGGCTTCCACCATGGGCACCAGTGGCTACAGAGGGGGCTACCCTTTAGGTTGTAGTCGGGAATTTGACTCCTCAGCTTTGGACAACATGTCCTTGTCTCTGTACACGTCCACAGCCTCTTGCTCGGACATGTCGGCGTGCTGCGAGGAGTCCGAGGTGATGATAAGCGACTACGAGAGCGGCGATGAGGGCCACTTTGAGCGTCTGGCCATCCCGGCGCTGGACTCCCAACAGCACACTGAAGTCTGACACTGGATCCAAACAAAAGTGCCTGAACCCACAGCTACACCTTATGTTAGCCCTTCACACACCACCCACATGAAATACGCACAGTACGTGTACACACAAAACACCACACAAAACACACACACACACACACACACACACACACACAAACACACACACACATCAAAACACAATGAATTGAGTCAAAACACAGGGGTTGTTGAGACTGGTTGTGAAGGCCATTCAGCTGAGAAGATGTCAAGAAGCTATAGAAGAAACTCTGTAGCATCTTTACACTCTGCTCAGTCCAACTCCTGCCCCTTTGAGTTGGCGGTGCCATTGCTTTAAGTAATTGTCATCATACACAGGAAGTGAATCGTCGGAAGGATCAACATTTCAATGTACAAGAAAAAACATCATGGAGAAAAAAAATGAGTATTTCACGACAACATCTTTGTTTCTATAAATAAAATCAAGCAAAATGTTTTTATACAAGTCCTCATTTTCAATGTAAATTTAAATGTACAGTTTTGATTTCAAAGTTTACTAGGTTTTGTAGATATTCTATGCTTTTATTTTCAACAAAAAGAGTTAAATGGTGTGACATTATCAGCCTTACTGTGCTTACATTCACCAAAAAAAAGAAACGTTAAAAATAGAGAGAGAAGAGCGTGGCTTTTCTGAACACAGTGTACTCGTAAAAGTTTATTGTCTCCTGCTCATTTCAAAAAGGGTCTTCAATGAACGACTGCATATTCCTGTGTTGTTGTTTTTTTTATTTGTTTGTTTGTAAATTTTGACTTTGGAACCTCTTTATTTTTCCACCAAGAAAATGGGACCCAATATATTTATAGTGCAGAGTTATCCATGGACACATTTTTCAGGTGTCTATGTGTGTGTGAGCAATGCTATGGTCTTGTTAAGGTTTTTATTGAATACTGCCACAAGCTCACGCTTTCCTACTGGCAATAAATTATTCCTAAAAAATATTTCTGCTGTCTGTGTGTTTATTTCAAACCGTTTTCGGAAATGTAATCCAGTTGTAGTAACAGTTATTTTAAAGTGGACTAGCAAAGATGTCTATGGCTGGTATTTTTTGTGCAAAAGACATTAAGTTAGTGATTTACATTTGGAGTCATATTGAACGGCTGAAGCAAACATACTGTTTCACTACACATGCAACAATAAAGTAGATCTGAAAGTAGATTAATCTAGTCAACTGTCAGAAAATTTTAAAAAATTTAGAAAATTTTCTTAATCTTTTCTTAATAGTAAACTGAACTAATTTGAGTTTTACATTGGTGGTTTACATCAACTTGTGTTCAGGGTAACTGTGATGGGCATTTTGTTCTGTTTTATATACCAACAATTTATAAAATATCTGGCATTTCATAGATTGAATGATTAATTGAGTATAAGAGAAAATTGTTGGCAGACTAATCAATAATGAAAATAATTATTAGCTGCAGCTCTATAATCAAGTATTAAATTTTTGATGAAAGACAAATTGTGTCATTTTTCAGTGTTAACTACAATACACAGCAGTTTCAAAACACATATAGAGTTTAAATGTTTACTTTAAGTTTAAATTCTTACAATGACATTTTAATTACCTTAATCAAAGCAACAAACATCACTAAGCTTTAATAATGAGTGGCCTGCTGGTGCCTATTCATACTGTGCAGCCAAACACTGTTCAGATCCTCAAAATATCTGAAACTCTTGTAGAGATCCCAAAGTTTCCACATTTCCATTTGATGGAATGGTGCGGTAATAAAATATATGGAGTCTTGGGTTTGAAACATCATTCAGCTTCATTGAAGAGTCAGAGAAAGCTGATACAGAATAGGTTTGATTGTGTAAAGCAGTGTGGAATAAGATGGTTAAAAATCTTCAATTACTCAAGATAAAACAAAAAAGAGAAAACTGGATCTGAAGGAGTTAAAATCATGAACTTCTGAACTCATCCACAACTCTCCATCACTTCTTGTTTGAAGACTCCTTAAAGTCTGACAGCTTTATATCACCTCCCTCCTCTGAGTCCCTGCGGCTGCTTGTATCAATAAACCCCGGTTGTCTCACATGAGGCTGATAAACTAACATGACCCTGATACTGTACCTCCAGGCCTGGTCCACCACTACAGTCTGTATGTGTGTTTTCTCACTGTTTGACTCTCTTCACTGCGCTGACCTGTTCATGGCTCCACACAGGATTGACTGTTTTTCCTCCCGGGCTCTGCAGTGGAAGAATGACCTTTTGACCTTCAGTCAGGACAGTAGAGTCACTCCCCAACTGATGTTATGGGCTGAGCACTGTCAAGATATATCTACCCTCAGCCTCCCTCTAATTATTCCTATCATATCACCAATATAACTGGCTGTCTGTATGAGAGCAGTGCGTCATACTGTACCACAGGGATGCATATACAATCACAGAAACACTTTCTACAAAGGCATAATTTACAAAGTGTTTAGAGTGATTTAGTGTTTATTTCTGTCAAATATGTTGAATATTTGGCCCATCACACATGGGATTTTACGAAACATCAAAAAATATAACATGCATCTTCTGGTAACACATAATAAACCCAAATGAAAAACATAAATTATAATATTCTACTATATACTTTCAAACATTATGTACAAAATTGCACATAAACAGTGCATTGTGTAACTAATGGCTTTAATAATGGTTAATACATTTATGTATGAACTCATTTTGCTGGTGTATTTCCTTGTGCAGCGCAACTTGCCTGGTCTTCTCAACACAAACACCCCTCTAATGAGCCGTTCAGCCGTTTATTTCAGGAAGAGAGCCACAGACTATAAGATCTGTGTATTAAAGCCACTATATAATATAGACTATAAACACCAAAATCCATTTATTAAAGTCAGTGTGTATATAATTATTACATGATTAAACTACAATCACATAAACACTGCTCAGGAGGGGCACATCCAGGCTTTAACAACCTTACACAAGAATTACAGATCAGATGGATAATTGTAGAAGAATAACACCTTGCAACATTTCTAACTTCAGATCTGATGGCTGATTATAAAGTTAGGAACTTACTTTCCTTTCTTAATAACTTACTCACTTTATACATTATTATAATATAATCAGTCCACAGTTATAAATGTCAGTAATTCATTTAAAAAAAGGTGATGGATTTCTCATTTTCTAATTATCTGTTGAGTCTGCAGTTATAAATTCAAGTAACTTCTTATTCATACATTTGGGTCTCCATAATGAATTAAAGAGCTGCTGATAAAATACAAAGTAAGTCATGCTGGAGGAGGATATACACCAGCCAAATAGATTTTTCACAGCCCGGTAACCCTTCAGTTGTCCTTATTAATCGTTCATTAGTGATCTATGAAGCATTAATAAATTATTTATTAACCATAAAACCATAACTTACAGCTTATAAAATACCTTTACTTTAGGATCTTGGTCGTGTTGTTGCTTTCTGTTAAGTTTTAAAAGCAGAACACTGTTGCCATGCTTTGCTGCATCTCCAAGTATAAGAACGATGATGAAGATGTTCCTCGTTTTTCAAGCAATTAGATGCAGGCTCTACCGATGCCTTTCTACTTTATATTTTTCACCCTGAGAGGAGTCTGCTGCTACAGTAAGACCATTATTTTCAGTGCGAGAGTGGACTATTTGTTCTCAGCTGGATTGCAGGAGAAAAGAATATATTTTCAGAATCAACCCTCAGGTTTCAAGTGTTGAGTTAAACAGCTCCGCAGTCTTTGTGGTATATTCGGAGAGAAATGTATATATTCCAAACTCAAGCAGTGGTTGTTAATTGAACCACTTTGCAACCACTCATGTGTTCCTTAATCTCATGCTTGATGGATCAAATTAACTCTGGAAATGGCATCAGGTGTTTTTTTTTCCATTAAATAAATTAAGATTTTCAGACCTATTAATGCATTATTCATATTATGGAATCAAGAGCACAGTTCTGTGGAAACCGGAGGGGTTCTGCTTCAAGGGTTGTGGTTATTAGCTTTCACTCGGGAGGCTGTCAGGGTGCAGTACAACATGACAACCACAAGATGTCTGTATATGACAACTCATGACCAAACCAAACTCAACCAAAAGAAGACTGCGTGATTCTGAGAGACGAAAATGAGCAGAGCAACCCAGTGAGAGACACAAGCAGTCTCATCAAATGATTTCACTCAGTTGTTCCTTCTGGCTGAATGAAGGAACACAAATCAGCTAAATCAGCCAATGCACAGTTGGTTGATCAGTTGGTATGAAAAGTCACGCAGTGATTACATGATGTAAACTGAAAGTCATGCATGGTTTCACCCACACAGCTCTTGTCTGCCTGAGTCTGATAATACTTTCTCTTCTGCCCTTAAAGCCAAATAACCACATTTGTGAAATTAAAAATATATACCTTATCGGGGGAAAAAAGGGTCTGAAACAGTAAGTCAGAGTTTTTGACAGCAAGATTAGCTTTTTACCAACCATACCTCAAGCTCAGAATGGTTGTTTGCACAGAGTGTGTGCATAAGACCTTTTATAAATGCAAGCCATGGTTCTTTGTACAGTATGCAAATATCAAACACCTCAAATATCAAGTCAAATCAAACAGAGGTGTCTGAGACAACCAAAGAGAGAAGAAGAAAGGAGAAAGTGAGAGGCCAGCATGTTGATTAAACACAGTCTACACAGTACTAAATGTGTGGAGGAAAAAATCAACCTCCTGGGCCTGAAAATCTGCTCAGTCATTCATGTGAAATTATGTTGAGAGCCCACTTCAGTCCCAGAAATGACTAACCTACACAAAGAGACACACAGCTGTTATTAACCATTAACCCACCTCAGCTGTAGTATTTGCACCAAACAGTATTCTCCACAGACAATGCAGACAAGGGGGAACCCTGAGTATGGGAAAATAAAGACACTTGTTGAGGTGATCTGGTCACAACAAGAGCAGCGGGTGTTAAAACTGAGAGCGAGGCGGAGATGGCTGCCATGTCAATTTGAGCTGCATGAGAGGTCTTGATGATGTTTGATAGTGGAGGAGATGATTTAGAGGTGCTGTGTTTGTTTTTAATGGCGTAACCAAACAACCATTTTTGTGTGGAGTGTTTCTATATTTTTCTATATTTCTGCTGAAAAAATAACTATATATATATATAGTTTGGTGACTTTTAAGAGTTGTTTACTGACTTTTCTTTTTCAAAAAAAGAGCCTTGTGGCAAATCATCAGCTCTCCTTGAAGACTCATACACAATCATTTCTCGCAGGGGTGCTCTGGTTTGATCTACAGTATGTTAAGAGTTGAAGGAGAGCAGCGGCAAGTCATCAGCCAGACAGAAACAAAAAAGAATGAGCTGACCAATAATTATAATGACCAATCATATTGTTTGATTGGGGCACTTACTTACAAAAGTACATGAAAATATTAATAGGTAATTATGAAGCTAAATTAGAGTCAGTTGAGCTTAGTTTGACTTCATTTTATGCAAACGCTTTAAACGTTTGAATGATTTGATTAATTTTGAAGATTTGACAGGACAGCAGCAATATTGTATATAAATTAGAATAACTGTGGCATCGCTATATATACTTTCCATTGAAAAATATTGAAAAACATTGTTGGTGAATACATTTTTTTTTTAACAGAAAACTTGTGTGCAATCTGGAGGTGTAGAGTTTGAAAGATATGGGCATTTACAAGACAGGAAGAAAGACATTATCCAGTTGCATTAAGGGAAATATTGGATTCAAACAAGAGAACCGGCGTGCTCAAGTCAAATGTCTTCAGAGTATAAACGGTGCCGACCTAAAAGGCACAAAAATATCAAATGAAGTCATCAGCACAAATAAGTATGGAACACTTTTAATAATGCACAGCAGCAGAAGGAAACGGACGTGTTTCAGCTCCGTGCTTTCCTCAGCATTTCTGAGACATATGTGGGTGTGACCACCATTACGCAGCAGTCAGGGACCTGCCAGTGATTAACAACCTGTTACAGTACCAGAAGATTCCCCGGTGTTTCCCCTTCTCTGTGTTCCCAGTGCTCCTCTGTCTGTCTCTCTCCGTGTTTATGTTTTGTTTGTGTGTGTGTTGGCGCGGCTCCCCTTCGTCGTCCTCCTGGCTGCCGGTGTTACACCGTATTTGATGACCCATCAGATTCTGTGACCTGCAGGATTGGAAGACGTACTCAGATCCTTTACTTAAGTAAAAGTAGCCTATCAGTACCACAATGTAAAAATACTTAATTTCAAGTAAAAATCCAATCATACTTAAGTATAGAAGTATTATCAGCTAAATTTACTTAAAGTACTGAAGTAAAAGTACTAATTTTTACAGAAAATCAGGCTGTGAGTGATATAATAAAATGCCTCTTATGCATTGTTGTTTAATATATCAGATACTTTTACGTAAGTGAAGGATCTGAGTATTTCCAACAGTGCAAGTCTCAGAATCTGATGGTTCACCAAATTAAGTGTAACACCGGCTCTGCTCATCCTGCACACCTGTCTGCAATCATCACTCATCACCTCTCCCAGTCTGCTCACCTGCCTCTCATCAGTTCATCAGCTTACACTATATCTAGCCTGGCTATTCACCCACTCTTCCCCAGGTTGTCGTTTCAACCGCGGTGGTAGCTACAATTCAAGGCCAACTTATTTTATATTCCTAGTGGTTCAGTTTCCTCGTGTCTCGCATGTTAACTTGTTTCTCTTGTGTCCCAGGATCATTACTTCCCTGCCTGTCCTCCTGCCTGTCAGTAGCTTCCAAGCCTCCAAGATATCCTGCCTGCATCCTCCCACTCACGCTAGCCACACTCCTTCATTACCTTCATCCAACCCTGCTGTCAGCCCATTCCCTGCCATCAGCCTCTCATCCAGAGCCCCCCCCACCCCACCCATAAAAACTCTTTTTTTTTTTACCACACATCCCTCTCCGTGTCCTGCCTTTGGGTCCTTCCTGTGTCTTCATAACACAACCAGCTGATACAAATCATCAAAACAACATTATTAAAAGACAAATAATAGTAAGTAGTAGTGTGAAAAATTAAGTCATAAAAAGAAATGTATCACATTCTGTTATTGCCACACTAATTAACACACTAACAATAAGAAAATGCATATATGTACATATGTAAACTCATCATTTGCAGAACCCCCATAGAAAATACATAAACATCAATAATATCCATCTGCATTCATAAATATACTGATCCTGATTTTAAGCAGCTTCAATTTTGACAATTCTATATTTAATCTGTCTCTTAAGTCCCCCAATTTTATGAAAAAACAATACTAAATCACTGAAGTACCACTATAAAGGAACTGAGAAGCTATTCATTGATGTAAAAGAGAAAAATGTATAAGAGAAAAGCATAGAAAACAACCCCCCCCCCCCTCAAAACAAAATAAAAATAAAACACAGCATAAATGCACGCCCATAAAACATCAGCAGGCCATGGCAAATTAATTCTTTAGTTTAACTCTCTAGGGGGCCAATGGACTAAATAAACAACAACAATAACAACAAAAAAACTAATTGTCTTGCCCCATTCACATTAGAATAATCAGTTACTGTATTGTTATGTGTTTGTGCGTAATCATATGCTGTGAGAAAACGTGTGTGCATGTGCGTGAGAGAGAAAGAGACACACGCAGAGACCACTGACCCCAATAATCCTCTTTCTCCCAGCATACCCATCTCTTTCCTGGGTGGAGCTCCGCTGTTGTCATGGCAACCGGCTGAGTGGAGGAGGAGGAGGGATCGACGGCGTATAAAAGCAAACACTCTTGTTTCTCTGTGGGATGTAGTGATGACCAGTGAAGCGGCAGAGACATGCCGAGGCTGTGTCGAGACCGCACTCATTACATTACTTCTGTCTCTTCTCCTTCATTTTGCTGACAGCTCTCTCAAATGAGAGACACAGGAGAGTGTGTGTGCGTGTGTGTGTGCGTGTGTGTGTGGTGGTGGGGGTCCTCTCGGCACCCTCCTGTCCTCATCACAGGAGCATCTGCCCTTTCCCTCCCCCACACACGCTGCACTTCTCTCCCACTCACCCTTTTCCCCTCTCACCCTTCCCCTTTTCATTGCCCTCCTTCCCCCACAAAACTCTCTCTTGAACCTGTTCTCCGTTTGGCATCCTGCGCTCATGAAACCACACTGTGCATCTTCCCACCATCTCTGTCTGTCCTTTTTAATTTTCTTTTTTATTTGGCAAATGAAAGTGAAGAAGTTCCTTTGAAGGTATTTTTAAGGAGATAACATTCCTGTTTCTCTTTCTCTCTGAGTTCAATTCACTTTAAATTGAAAGGTGGCATAAAATACATAAAGTGCTTCTGTCTCATCTCTCTACCTTTGATGTTCTTCTGATGACTGAAAATGACACAAAATGGCACAAATCAAGTGTTCATAGGTGCGCCATGTGCAAGAGCATTATTCCGTTTACTTTTTAAGACCATTTTAATAAAAGTAAACCCTTGTAGCTGTGGCATGCTTTCCTAAAAGCATGAGAGTCAAAACAAAACACAGTATTCCCTGCAGATATGTCTCTCCAGCTCTCAGATGCCTGTTCATTTCTTGTCTTGGGTTGGGTTACATGTTCTATGCTTGCTCCTCTACCGCTGAAATTACTGATTTATAAACCGCTTCAATTATCCATTAGATAAAAGTCTCATTGCTCTGGATGATTATAAAGGCTCAGTGGGAAAACAGTGAATCACTGCCTTCAACAAGGAATATGAGGTAGATACAGGACTTTCAGCTACTGTTGTACAAGAAGAAATACTTTGGAATGTTTCATTAAGGTATACTTTGCAGGATTTTCCTAAAAAGCAATATATAGACTCATACACAAGTAATTCCTCTCAATCATAACTTATGCCCCACTAGGAGTGTGTGGTGGTGTATGTATCTTCAGAGAACCTGCCCTCTGCCCATATTTTCTTATTATTTTGCTGCGTTCAGGATGTTTCTGGGCATCAATCTTTGCGCAGTGGGTGTGTAGCCCCCAGCCAACAACAGCGCATAGGTGTGACTACATCGTTGTCTCTGTCTTTCTCCTCTGCTCCGCTCTGCTCTCTGTCTCTGTGTCATGGATGTATAAAGAGCTGCAGGTCTGTGTGTCTGCTTGACCGAAGGCGGGGCTGAGCTACACACACACGGAGCAGAGAGGCCACAGCGGACAGGATGGAGCTCTGCATTCAAATCAAATGCGGAAATACAGCACGTTCCTACAGGATTGTGCGAAGTTTGGGCGTTTTTTTGTGTTTTAGAATGTAACTGCCGTGAAACAATCAGAAAATAATGTTTTATTTATCTGATTCTCGCCAGCACAACTTGCTCTCTTCATTCACTCTCTAGCTCACTTGACCACTGCTGCTCTCTCTCTCTCTCACTTGCTTGTTGAGCCTGGGAGGAGGGACCAATTTTGAATGCTGTGTGTTTACAAACACCAACTGACAAATCTTGCATAGTATATCTTTAAAGTTGTGTCTCTGTGTCGTAATTCAGTTGATAGTGTTATATGCAGAGTGTTGAGATTACAGAACTACCCAGTGTGTCATTTTCCTGCTGCCATATCTGGACCCATGAAAGATAGACAGCTAATGTTAGCTACATCCCCTCCTTTCAATAATATGGGATGAACATTATACTGAGTGTGCAAGAGATGCCGATTATTCAGCAGGTGTTGAAATAACATTTGTGTAAAATAATTGTCCACATTGGTAAAATGGGTAAACCAACTTCAATTTTTCCGAGTGGAATACAAACTTGACAGCACAATGGCTCCTCTCAAATATTGAATGTTGCAAAACGATAGACATTAACAGAATGTGAGCTTGTTGAAAAGGAGGAAAAAAAATCTTGAATCAATGTTTGTAGGCTACAGAGCTACAATATACTCCAGTCAGAAGTGCTCACCTCATAGCGATGCAGCCTCTCAAATGTCAGTCGACCGCTGCCATGGGAAACGCTCCACAACAGGCTTAAAATGTTTCCACATTGTCTCACACTTTAAATAATTGTGTAAACCACAAATTATGTTAACACTGATGTTTGTTTTATAAGATTAGCGACATTACTTTGAATGAACCAGTATATCTTCTCCACCTAATAAATGAAACTTGGGTTTGATTCATTTGACTCTTAATATTACAAGCCATAAATACTCCTACTGTTACTTTCCAGTAAAAATAGCAATGCTTTCCCCACAAACTATAAATGTTGACTCACAGGCATTTTAAAGTATTTGTCGCTCCAATAAAGTAGCTCAAAATGTTCCACCTGTTCTGCTGATCTGTAAAAATGGAAATGATGGAACATCAACAACTACACACAAAGATTCACTCTAGTCTTCTCCCTGCTAGTCTCCTTCTACTGTTTCTTCATTATGTTTGCTGCACTGTCTCACAAACTGCTATGATTATTCAAAATTGGTCCCTGCTGGTCCCCCCCAACACATACACAAACACACACAGGCTCGTTGCGTGTGCTGATCAATGTCTGTTAGAAGAGCGTTAAGAAAAAGCTGACCTGAAATGTAATAGGGAGACAAGACGAAAGGGGAGAGTTAATGATCATGTTTTGTGTGAATGCAATTCACAAGTATTTTATAATAATGAGCTGTTTGTATTTTAAAATGACACAATGAAAGGCAGTGAGATGGCGGATAAAGGAAGAATTAGAACTAGGACCATTACAGCTAATAATTTTGGCATATTTGTGTTTTTGAGAGACAGAAAGGAAGAAAAGATCAGAGCCTCATCTGAATAAAAGCAAAATCAAGGCTTGATCACTGCGTTATACTGCACTTACAAATCAATGAAATATGCACAACTGCACAACAGCACTGCGCGACTACAAGAAAAGGAAAGAAAAGCATTTTTGAATTATCTTTTGATTCCAAAGATGCTCTACTGACAACTACATGAGCAAAGTATCCTTAAAGTGTCAGAAAAAAAGACTGAGTTGTCAATTTTGTGATGGTTGCAGGATTCATTGTTACCACTGGTTTGTTTTTGGCCGTTTATTTATTTATGGTTTGGTTTCATAAAGCCAAATAGGTCAGAGCTTTTCATAAATGACGTGTTTGGCTCTCAACAAGTCTAGCTTTGGTTTAGCAGCTGTTGGCGTCTGGGTGAATAATGAGTGTTTTTCTTTTTCAGTGACAGTCAACAACAACACAGCGACAACCTTTATTGAAATGAGGGTCTTGAACAATAAGACTTACCACAGACTGTGAGTGGTTAATCAATACGGCATTGAAAAAAGAAACACATATTGACAATCCTATTTGTTATAGTGCAGGTGAAATATAATGATTATTGTAAATTGGCTTAAAGGATTAAATAATCCATGCGGTAATCTG
The DNA here is from genome assembly GCF_963924715.1 of Thunnus thynnus. Classification (NCBI taxonomy): domain Eukaryota; kingdom Metazoa; phylum Chordata; class Actinopteri; order Scombriformes; family Scombridae; genus Thunnus; species Thunnus thynnus. Next base: position 26,909,695 of record NC_089519.1, read on the forward strand.
TGTCTGATTATGGGTCTCCCAGTAAGGGTCAATGACAGGCCAGTAACTTAAACAAACTAGAACGTGCTTTGCATTAAATGCTTACAAAATGTAGACACATGAAAAATTGATTTACAATACATACATTTTGTGTGTTTACACCTACAAAATTAGATTTACTCTTTCAGACATTTCTTTATTTTATCTTTCTTTTTTGTTATTTTTTGTGAATGTCTGGTTATTTCTTCTTTAGGCTTTTAAAAAATTACTCAGATAATCATCTTTTGGCTTACATAATATATGCTTCATTTTAAGGTGTTACAAGCCCAAAAGGTCAGGAACTATTGCTGTGTATCATTATAAAAAAATCCTATAATAACAGGGGTGGTGGGCTGGATCCTTTCAAATCAATCTGTTCTCAGATGTGTGATACTCTTGCAGTATCTTCAGATTTGAAGATCAAAACAAATCCTTAAATGAGAGACTTCACTTTTTATTATGACAAACTGTCATTCTCTTAGACAGCCCGCGAACAGGCTATAAAACTGTATGTGTGTGTGTGTGTACCAGGTATTTCTCATGTTGTGGGGACTCGTCTCCCTTATGTGGATAAAAGCAAGTCCCCATAATGTCAATCATTAATTTTAGAGGGAAGATTTGGTTTAAAGATAAGGGAAGTTTAGGGTTATGTTAAAGGTGCAGTGTGTAGAATTTAGTGCATCTAGTGGAACAGACTTGGCAGAAATTGAATATAATATGCATAAGTATGTTTTAATTAGTGTATAATCACCTGACACTAAGAATCACTGTGTTTTTGTTACCTTAGAATGAGCCCTTTATATCTACAGAGGGAGCGGGTCCTCTTCCACCGAGGCCACCATGTTGCACCGCCATGTTTCTACGGTAGCCCAGAATGGACAAACCAAACACTGGCTCTAGAGCGGGCCTTTCATGTTTTTCAAGAGTTTCGCTGCCACCTTAAGTGTTGGTTTCAGTTGGTTTCAATCTTCAACCTCACCGCTAGGTGCCGCTAAATCCTGCACACTGGTTCTTCAAGGTCAGAGGAAAGGTTAGGGTTAGGTATTTAGTGTGTTATGGTTAATGGTACTATAAGTCTCCAGGAAATGAATATATATCAGTGTAATGTCCTCTGAAGTGATGGAAACATGACTCTCTCTCTCTCTCTCTCTCTCTCTGTGTGTGTGTGTGCGTGTGTGTGTGTGTGTGTGTGTGTGGTCCAAGTATTCCTACGTTGTGGGGATGTAAATCTGTTTACAGAGTCATGTTGTGGGGACTTGCCTCCCTTATGGGGACAAAAAGCAAGTCCCCTTAACATAAATAATTAATTTTAGAGTGAAGACTTGGTTTAAAGTTAATGTTCTTTTAGGGTTATGTTAAAGTTAGGGTAAGGGTTAGGGTTAAGCATGTGGTTGTTATGGTTAGGGTTAGCATAAGTCTCCAGGAAATGAATGTAAGTCAATGTAATGTCCTCTGAAGTGATGGAAAAACGACTGTGTGTGTGTGTTTGTGTGTGTGAGAGGAGGGGGTGTGACCCATTTATTGTGAACATCATTCACCATAGCACATGGTCCATTGCTTGTATAGAAACTTAATCCATTCTCAAGCTATATATCTGACCCACAGTGACGGAGGTGCTCAAACAATTTTATTATCAGTGGTTTCACTGAAGCCTTAAATGCTAAACAGAATAAATTCATTCTTAAATCGTATCTAAAAAGAATATTCAGTGGCTTATTAGGACAGAAGTTTAGCATTTAGACCTCTCGACCACTCACAAAATTGACTCAGAACTAGGAAATTTACAAATCACCGTTCACCACCAGCATACCTCATCATTCATTTTGGCCCCAGTAATACAGTTTCCCTTTGTCTCATAGCCCCGGAACCACTGTGGGCTTTTTGCTTGTAAGTGATGAAACATGAATGATTCTTCAAAATAATAATGAATGGGCTGCTCAAATACAGCAAAGCGAGCTACCGCAAAGCCATGAATGAACACGCATCCGGTAAATGGGGGGGAAAGTAGGGCGCTTCCTCTTTTCGGCCACCAAGCGACAGTATTTCTCCCTCAAAATAAAACCGCTCCTCTCCGGAATGTTTGGTCACATGCTGGGAAGGTTTGAAGTTGCGGCTTCATGTCACACATGCGTACAGACAAAGTGAATGGCACACAGGGTGCACAAGTGACACCGGGGCGACCAGAAAGAGTGGGAGAGACTACCGGAGCAGATCCACAGCATCTGGGAAAAGTCCAAGAAGAAGAAGAAGAAAGAGAAGAAGGAGCGCGCAGAGAGAGGATGAAGATGAAAGCCGCGGGAGGCTGTAGTATCCCATCACCGGCGTCTCCGATATCCAGGCTGTAGGACGCACGAGGAGTCACGGCACGTTGAATTTGGCTCAGTTGAGAAAGTCCCGCGACTGTAGCCTATACAATGGTTATAAATGGGTCTCACCTGAACAGCACCTCGCCAGACCCGAGTGACACCGTCCTGAACCGCCCGCCGTGGGTTACCACAACTTTGGGGTGCTTCCTCATCTTCACAATCGTAGTTGACATCCTGGGCAACCTCTTGGTCATCTTCTCCGTGTATCGGAACAAGAAGCTCAGAAACGCAGGTGAGTGAAACTCAAAGTGCGCGTGGCAACGGAGAGGCGCGCGCGTGGTTAAACTCCGCTGCGTTAAAAATCAAAACAAAACCCTCGTCACATAGTAAAAGTGACAGCGTCCCTTATATGCTGCTCAAATAGACTTTAATGGATTACAGCGCGTTTGCAGGATGACATATTATGTTTCACTGACGTTGTATCATTATGCATTAGTGATTAAAAAAACCAAACATTTTATTTATGTATTTTTAACGTTTGTCCGTCTTTGCCGGTGAGCTGGTTATTTCAAATCCGAGCCTACATGAAGATACAGCCAGTGTTCCCGATTTAATGCAACCGATAACATAATCTCCCATTAGGACAATAATATTGTTGTCATTTTTAAATTCTTCTCCCTCTTGTATCACTTCAGGGACTTAATATTTTTATTCCGACATTTATTCTAAGGTTACAGAATAATTCTCCATCATAGGGGCTGATTGTAATGGACAGTTAGAATCGACCTCGACTTGCTACAGCCTACTTTCGGAGCGGATATAATTTCACTGACCTACAGCAAGTAAGCGGGCAGCTAAGCAGGCTCAGAGGAGAGAAAAGCGAAGAGAAACACTATAGCAATTATTGACACAGTCTGAAGCCATGGGGAAAGCACTAGCGCTCATCCCGGCACTGCTTATACTAATGCTTCCCAGGCTTTTCCACTATCGATGTTACTCTAGCTAGGAGATTTAATTTAATAATCATAATGACAACAGAATTTTAAAATTATTACCAGGTCGATGATGGAACGTGTGCCCTGTGCGTGTGTGTAGGTGTGTGTTTTCATACACACTACTTGACCGTGAATTTAATTAAGATATGGGCTGTGGATTAAATTGTGCGCCCCCGAGTTTGGACAAGATTGACACAGCAGTGTTTGTCTTGCTCAGAGAAGGTGGTAAAACGCTCATAATTTAATAGTCAGAGCGTTCAGACCGCTGCTGAGAAAACCCAAGAGGCTCCTGTCGTGCTCAGGTCCGCACACAGTAACTGGCAGCTACACATATCATGGCTGTCATCATTTGGAGGCAGTAGTAGGGTGATTTGCTAAATACACTCTTGACATTACCACTTCACTCACCGCAGAAATGTTAGGGTCAGAATAGATTTCCATCATGTGGAGCCGGAGCAGGGAGCCCCCTATGAGGAATATTAAGTGTTACCCAGGATGTCCAAGGATATGATTGTCTCTTACTGAGATTCCTGCAAGCTCCCATTGCTTTATGATCAGCATTTGATAATAAACATTCATGCATCTCTGCAGTGTTTGCCCTGTGTTTGAGTGTTTCAATAGAGCTGCACACAGCTATAGCCGAGCTGTCTTGAAATAGAATTTGTCACCGAAGCAGGAAATATTGCTGTGCAATTTTGTAAGTCATGGCATCACACGTTAAATTGGGAAACAAAAGTATGAGACAAGAGGAGAGATAAATTTAGGAAACTGCATCTTTGAAGTTGTTCCATTAATTATGGCTAATTACATGTAAGGAGGTCATAATGCGGCAGCAGAAGGAATTTAATCAAGCATGCAGTTAACTTATATTATCTCCATATTCAACACTTTAATGTTGTATACGGTTGAGTATTATCAGCTCGAATTACCATTTATTTATTCAGCTCATTGGACAATTCAGTTTTCTTTTTGCCACGCTGAATTCCGACCAAACCCCATGAAGAAAAGTCCAGCGTCTGAGGATCGAAAGGAATTGATGGAGAAAAAAAAAAAAAAAACTCAGCTGAATCGTGTCTTGCAAAGCAGTCTGTGAATTCTAACGAGGTCTACGTAGGCCAGTGACGTGGTTCCTCGAGTTCATGCCTTTGAAGTGCATTTGCTACTTTCCATTCAAGTTCTGAAGATGTGCGTGCCTAACTTCAGGCTGTTAGAATTTTCTGCTCAAATAGCCATTGACAAAATGTAATCAGATCGGCAGACGTATTGATTGACATAAAAACTTTTCTATTCATACTTTCATCACTCTGGAATGTCATGATGAAGGGTGTGCTGGTACTGTTTGTTTTACTAGACCTTATCTGCGGGAATTTGATGCCACAGTTGACTGTTTTAAAGGCTGCCACAAATTTGACCTGGACTGAGCACCCACCTAAACTTTCAGGAGTGGGTTTTAACTGCCACATTTTCCATCCACAAAGAATTCAATTTCCTGTTGTTGAGTAGATCGAATCTACTCTATAAATTTCCTTGGCATGAGCTAAACGTTGTTAGAGATTGCACAGCAGTCCAAACAACTAAATAATGAGTAATGAAATATACTCAGTGGAGGACCTGGCAAGCGTCGTGGTCACATATTGCAGGCGGCAGCACTGCTGTCTCTGCATGGCCAAACGCTCCGTCAGTGAACGAAAAGGCAAGTGAGCGAGTGAGCATGAAGCCAGCAACACATGGTGAGTGGTTTGAGCTGCATGGCTGGATACAGAATCAGTGCTGTGAGCTCAGCTCCATGCCAGTAAATCATCTTAAATGTACCTGTTCTGTTGTAGATAAAGGAATTTTCCAATCCATGCTGAAGAAAATACAAAAGATACCAACAAGAAATTGTCACACCTGACCGTTTTGGCTAGCTGTGTGGCTAGAGCGTGACGTTAGGTCATGGGACAGTAAATCAGATTGTGTTTTGAAGGGTTTTTTGACAACAACAGAAGAGAATACTAAACCAGTTAGCCCTGTGTGAGATATGACTCCCAGCTTCTCCTCCAAGTTTTAACAAGAGCCATTCATATCTTCAGTGTCAAAGAAGATTATGAACTGATTTGACATGTTGTGAAAAGAGCGTAGAGGCAAAGTGGAAAATATGAGCATTCCCTGACATCCAACATAGTGATCCTGCAATGTTGGGTGTCATCAGTCTTTACAGGAAAAAAAATGACACTTTTCCACTTATCATGTGCTGTCAGCTCGAGTTATAAATGAAAATAAAAGATAGCATTTCTGCGAGATGTCTGTAAAAAAATCTGAAAGTCTAGTTTGCGCCGCACTGTTTTGGTTTGTTTTTGTTGTACTGAATATTCATAAGACAGAAAACTCAACAGCAAGAAAGTTTAAATACCGATTTACATACTGAACCAGTCTGAAGTGACAGAGAAAGACAAATCTTAGTGTACTGATACCTTAATGTAATGAGTTCTGCTGTTCCAAAATACACTAAAAAGCTCCACATTGTAGCCTGGCTGTCTGTTTTTTGGTGTGACACAGAGTTGATGATCCTTTTTCAGCGTTGCGTGACTTGGCTTTGTGCCGGCAGAATGTTGTTTCCGACCGTTCACGTTCATTACTCCTCTAATATCTGTTACAGTATTATTGCTTTCAGTGTAATGAATATTCCGAAGCATTAATGCCGACTTAAGTGGTATTTGCGTGTGTCTCCAATTAAAATGAATGTTTTAGGTTTCTAAATATCCATTGGCTTTGTTGGGAGATTCTTAACAGAAATTGGATCAACACTGTTGAGCTTAATAAAGAGATGACTGTGAAAAGAAAACAAATCCCCTTCTGTAGATGTTATACAGGAGATGATGATTTTGCAGCATCCTGTTTTATTTTCATCATGAAAGACTTGTTTTGTGAGAAACTGTAATCCTTTAGACCAGGTTTTATCAGGGCCACACGTATCTGAATCAAGATTGCACAAGAATGATTAAAGCAGGGAACAAGTTTCTTAGTTTGGAGGAGAGCTGGAAGAAAGAATGTACTCGTTCCTCCTACACACAGCTACTGTTGTTATTTAATTAAAAAAAAGTTTAAGGTTTCTTTGCTGAGTTGAAACTATCTGGCAAGCCGTCTTTCAATTGTTTTTTACTCTGCTTTAATGTTTCACTTGCAACCAAAATACCTGGCCATGTCCACGTTATTCTTTTCTTCTTAAAAACTTTTCAAACAGGAACCATCTGCGCCAAAGCCCGCTTGAGTGTCTGTGTTTACGACCTATTGTCTCTGCATGTAAAGTCTAGATGTAGAGAAGACACATGTGTGAAAAGGTGGCAGACATGGTTAAGCTACCCTGCATAATGTATCCTCTGCCAGCAGTATCAATATCAGGTGGCTGTATCATGTGTTCCCACCTCTGATGACAAGGCTCTTTGTGGACCCTGATGTGCCCTCTTTGGCTCACACTGCTACACTTTCACTAACAGTTTGCTTTGAGTGCATTCCAACTGTGGTCATAAAGTTGAGTTGTTCTTATGTTGCTAATCCTAAAATTAATGTTGGTGTTTCGGTTCATTTGCTGCATCATGATCAAAGCCTTTGTAGCTTTAAGTTGGTAAAAAAAAAAGACCCCCTACGCTGAAAAATGTGTTTTAGTTGTTATTACTTCACCTGGATGTTTGAGCTTGTTTGTTTAACACTTGTTTTCATATTTATCTGCTGAAGGAGGAAAGTTTATCTGTGTAAATCTGAGTTTAAGGTATGTATGAACTGCATGATTTGTGATATCACAACTAGTTTGGAAGTTAATCACGGCTAAATATGCAACTTACACAAGTGTGATTTGGAAACTTATATACTGGGGATGCACTTTTCAGAGAAGTGTCCAGTATTTACCAGTACTGGAAATTAATAATATTTGTGTATTGATAGATTCTGGATTTTTCAATGAGAGACAAGGAATAAATCGTAACCATTGATAAAACCGTATCAAGCACAACTTAATATTTGAAGCAGACTATTTTTTATATGTCATAAATCATGTATGAAGGAGGTATTTAATGTTTAACTGTTGTGTATAAGGCAGTTTCAGCTCTTTTGTAAAACATAACAGTATTAGGTTAGAGTTCATTTGGGCCTCAAAGCTGTAGTTATTGAGGGGGCCCTCAATAACTGCAAAGGCCAAAGGTTAGGGAGTACGCCTGTTTGCTAAAGTTGACATAAGAGGTACCGTACTGTATCTGCTGCATGTTTTTCCCAAGACATTATCAGATCATACTCCTGATAAAATAAACACATTCTCAGACCAGACGCATATTTTGCGCAGCTCTTCATGATCGAAATATTGGTTTAGAATTTGATACCACCACGAGTATTTACCCCACAGTTATAATAGTGGGGTAGTTTTTCTTATAATTTGAAGAAAAACATACATAATGTATGCGATGACTAACATTATTTAATTAAAGCCCATATTTGGCTGGTGGTGTCCTATCGTTCCTACTGTTCTCTAACAGGCATGCGAAGGCGCAGAAGTCATAGCTGCTCACTGGGTTTGTAAGTTTCTGTGGTGATTGCTGTGATAAGCATCAGAGAGGCACAGTATGGTGGAGCAGCTTAACAGTATAAGAAGAGAAAGGTAAAAGGCTCAGTGGGTGAAAAACATGGACTAATTGGAGACCCACAACAGCCAGCAGGTCATGACTCTGCAATTAATTTATAGTTTGCCCAAGCTGAACATTGAGTGGGAGAGGATAAGGATCTCCTTCTTTTACTCATGAGGCACTTAACTCCTAGCTATAGATTAGTTAATGCCCCTGCTGTCAGCCAGGACACGAAAAGAAGGAGCGCCTGTTAGTGTACCCCAGGGCTGCTTTGCACCTGATAACTTACATTTTGCATTAACCGTTTCCTCCAGTGCTCCTGTGTATCCTGAAACATGTGAGAGACATTATACATTTTCAAGAATTACGCCTGGCTTGCAGATCTGTTTTGTACAGATTTCCTGTCAGAGGGCTTTTTGGCTCTCATAAGGATTAAAACTCAAAACATTAGATCACACACAGATCTAATTAGGTAGCAGATATGCACGGCTGTGCTTCCACTGCTGGGATTATGTGCATGATGTTATCGTTGTTTGTGTTGCCAACCTTGTCCAGCTTGTTTGCTGGTGCCTTTCGCTCTTATACACAGCGAGGGAGGGGGAGAGAGAGAGAGAAAGGTTTGCAACAGTACATGATAGTGGAGATAAAGACATGATGAGGGAGGCAGCAAATTGGTGTGAGCCTGTCATACAAAGCGGACACACAGTGAAAGAGACCGAGACTTATTTTTTTTATTTTGAGATAGACACCAAATCGCCATTTCAGTCATGTAAGTTTGTTAATTCCGCTACGGCCGACTGGGTTTATGTTTTCGTAACATTATTGGAACAATTATGGGAAAATTGCTCTGCAAAAAAACCCCTGTTTTTCTCTATTTGACCTCATTAGTGACCACACTATTTCAGTGTTGGCAGGTGCCACGTCGTCCTGCTGGGTTTAGGCCTCTGTCCAGGTTCATTTGTGAAAGAAAAATTGACCCAGCAAGTGTTCATCTCAGCTGCTAGACGATTTAATGATTATCTAATATTTGCTGGATTATCTGTACACACACAGAGGCTGCCTGCAGTAATCCATTCTGTATATATGATTTGCATCTGCCGTATGATCGGAATGTAGGATGTGCTTTTTTCAGATTTATCCTCCGAGAAAACACTTTTCTCAACTCACCTCTGTCTCTCTGTTTTTCTGGTTTAGATTCTGCTTAGTGTTCTGCATCCCCCTCACTAAGTTTTGTGCTTCATATCAGTCTTCCACCTTCTTTCCTCCTTTGTACTCCTCCACCCAAGCTTACTCACCCTCACACACGCACACTCAATTTTTTTTTTTTTTCTCTTTTCACTTAAATTTGACCTTCCAGGCTTCATATTCCATGACACCCTGTCTGTTTGCATCACTGTGATCCAACACCCCCACCGTTCTCTAAGGACGTTATGTTGTCAGACCGCATACCTGTGGAGGAATTCTGCCAATAGCGTTTTGCATCAAGCCAGTCAGGCAATAAGACGGTTATCACCCAAACCCTGTGGATTCCAGATTATATTATGGCCAAGTGGGCAAAATGAATTAAGCCTGTTATTTTGGTAAGTGTGAAACAATGGTCGGCTTGACATGGCCGAATTTAACAAGAACCGGCGTCTGGCATCTGGTCTTATCCGTCGCGACCCCCTGTGCCCGCTTCCTTTCTCTTGCTCTCATTCTGTCTGTGTCCGTCTCTCAGGCTCACACACTCACTGGCCGAGGAAAGCGTGTTTTAACTTCAAAAGGAAGACATAATGAGTCTATAAATACTTATACATACAACAAAGCATATTTGCAGCCATTTAAGATTCCAACTGCCCCCCCATCCCCTCCAACCCCCTCACTCCAGCTACCCTCCCTTCCTCTTTTCATGCTTCCCTGTGCTATTTTTAATCATTTACAATATTATACAGTGCAAACTTCTTTCTGCTTGATCGGAGCTTGGGATGACGCACATGGGAAGCTTAGGGCAGTGAGATCAAGTAAAACCGAATGCTCATCCAAGGGGAACTATGCATAACACATGCATACTGTAGAGTGCTTACTGTAGAGTGGTAACTATTTGATTACACACACACATGAGGCGGCAGGCGCTCAGAGTTAAGAGATGCTGGCTGGTGATGAGAAGTGTGCCAGTATGAATCCCAGTTGAGAGAGTCAGAAAAGGGAAGCGAGAAACGTTCTCCTCTGCGTTCAAGGTGCCCTTGAATGAAGCACTTAGTCCACCATTGCTACTCAGTGGCCAACAGTAGAAGACTGTGGTAGGACTCAGCAGCTTCTAGCTGTGAATGCGTCAGATTGTATGACTGTTAGAGCAAGGCACTGGTGAAAAAAAGAAAAATATGTAGGCTCAGTCAATCCGCCTCAGATAGAACTTTCAAAAAAAGGACAAACACACAAAGTGACCGACTTATCTTCCCAATTTCTCCGTCCTTATCGCTGCCCTCTTTGTTGTTTTATCATTAACGGGTCTAAAAACAGCACAGTTCTCCCGGTGGAGTAACAAGCAAACGGCTCAATCAGAAAGCCTCGTCACTCTCCGCCAGCCAACGGAGCGATCCAGTTGAACGGTGTGTAATGATGATTATTATGGCAGACACATGAATGCCATTTGATGTAGCCCTGTGAACACTGCTCCATTCAGCCTTATCAGACCACTGTCTCTAGGTCCAGTGAGTGGTTTATCACTCAGACACAGATCAGTGGTTCTCAAAGTAGGGTTTAGGGACTCCCAGGGGACCTTGAGGTGGTTCCAGGGGGTCCTCAGGAAATTTATTTTCACTATATATATATTTCACATCCATAAGTAACACAATGACAGAATGTATGACTATTTTGGTCATGGGTTTCATACCTTTTCTGTAATAAAACATGTAAAAGCAAAAATCTCATCAGATGGGGGACCCCTGGGACAAAATCTTATCAAATGGGGGTCTTTGGTCTAATTCATGTCAGTTTAGGGGTCCTTGACTTGAAAAAGTTTGAGAAATACTGCTTCAGATGATTGTGACATCATAAAAGTAGGATGTTTAATAACTACAAAGCAAAGAAGTGAGGGCATAACATTCTAAAAATAATCCTTAGGTTAAAAAAGTCCATGTTGTCTTTGTGAAATTAGTAACAAGGTTCAAGCCAAGCCAAGTCTAAAATAGGAAAACAAGTTTTTGTTTGATAAAAGCACCTGATTTTGGAGAGGTGGTGTTAGTATTTAGGGAACATGTGCGAGCTCCATCAGAAAATGAAAGCAGGATTTAGATTATTCAGGAGACGACAAATAGTAAGAGAAGGTTTTGTTTTTAAGAGACATAGAACAAGAATTGAGTCTGACCATTGGAATCTGTGTTTTGTAAGACATCTCATGGAGAGATGCATTTGTTCTCTTAGTTTGCACAAGACAAGATTCATCCTGAATTTCCTCAGAAACCTTTTGTGAACTTGTGTTATGTAATAACCAGTAGCAGGAACAGATTGAAGAAAAATATCCTTATTGTTGCTTATCAGAAAGGGACTGTAATAAGTCCAAAAAATACATGTACAACATTTTATTCTATTTTCAAAATCAGTAGACTCATAAGTCATTTTCAGTAAGAACTTGGAGCAATATCTTGTTAACCAAAAATGGAAAACAATGTTTTTTTCTAGAACACTGAGGAATGTCTTTGACATTGTCTTTATTTTATTATTTTATTTCCTTTTTTTTTTTTTTTAATTTCTTAAGCTTGCCTTCACTTACAAAGACTACACCATTTGTAAAGCATAAAAGTGATTTTATTTGGATTGGCAAGAGTGTTGGGGAAGGATTGGATGAGGATCGTGTATGGTGGGCTGATTGGGGGTTGAGGAGAGGGATGAAGGGGGTCGATTGCTGGGGGATGAAGGGGAACTGAATGTTGGTCTGGGTCGTGTATGGTGGGATGATTGGGGTCGAGGAGAGGGATGAAGGAAGTTAATGGCATGGGGATAAATGGGGGCCGAATGGAGTTGTGATGAGGCTGGAGCATCTAGGAATCCGGGGGTCGAGACTCGGGGTGGGGACACGTCTCAATGAGCTTTCTGCTTTATCATCCCCCTGTGGTTCCCAAAATAGAAGACAAAGAAGAAGTACGTAGGTGGAAGTATTACCCTTAACACGCATGATGGTGGGAGGAAACCAGAGTACCTGGCGGAAACCCACGCGAACACAGGGAGAACATGCAAACTCCACACAGAAAGGACCTAGGATGGCTGTTGTTTGAACCCAAGACCTTCTTGCTGTGAGGCAAAAGTGCTAACCACTGAGCCACCTGTTGAGAGGCGAGACAGGAGAAGAACAGGGTTTTGGGGGGGGTTGTGGGAACTGAGAAGAACGGGAAAGAAAGGGGTTAGACACATCTATATAGGTATGCACAGATGATTGAATTAGTGAGGCACATATGATTTAATTTAGTGAGAGAGAGGAGGCCTGGTCTTGTTCCTGAACCTTAGTTATAATAATAACTTCATTTTTGGAATGAAGTCAATAGAGCAGTTTACTGACTGATGCTGGATTTTTGAGGGTAATACCAATATCAAGTTTTTATTGTTTAAAAATAATAGTGTTTTAAAATAATGATATATTGACTGATATTGCTTTATATTTTTCCAAATAAGGATCATGAAAATGTTGGTTATTAAAGCTACTCTAGTCAAAATTTTTATAGTACAATGGATCAAACGACTTTAGAGATGAACCTCACAGATAATTATCACCCACCTCTGCAGTTCGCCTCAGCTCTACGGAGCTTTATAACTCATTGTTTTGGTTTTACCGCCTACAACTGTTCTCATCAGCATTGTTTCCGGCAGCGGGGAACACCAAAAAAAGCTCCGACAAATTCACTGTACCCAGCGCCAAACAACAGAAAGATTAAGTAACCAACTAGCTAGTGAATATACAGATCATTTAGCTGCTAAAGACCCAAATATTTCCCTTTCCCTAGTTGATGGAGACCAGACCAGAGCTACAAGAAGAGTGAATATTGGACTGACATTTACCAGGTTGGCCAGAAACATGACTCTAATGTTTCTTCGTATTCTCTGGATGTGTAATAAGGCAACTGTTTGTGATATCAGCTTTATTAAGGTATTAATATGTCAATGTTGTGTTTACAACTTTTGCCACTGACCCCAAGTGGCCAAAAAAGTGGGTTACAGAAATTGTGACCAAGATATATACTATTCAAGAAGTTTTACAGTCGTTAAATAAACTTGGAAGTGTCTCAATATGGATTTGGACAGCGGCGGACTTGCATGCTGACAGCACACACGCACAGGCTGCTGGTTTGTGTACACAGATGCATTCTCACACGTGCGCTCCAAAACAACCTCATGACAGCGAGGAGAAGAGCTCTTTTGTTTGTTGTATTTGACTGAACAAGAAGTAAAAGTCTTAATGAGAATAGGGCCAAGGATGGGGAATACTGTACATACATACTGTACACAAAACAAGTCATTAACGGCTTGTTTGAGAAAACAGTCACTCATCCATTTAATTCAGTCTAATCACCAATTAATATTTCCATTATTAGAGCTCTAATTTGCAGCCAGAGTCCAATTTAGTATGTCTTTGTTTCTGTCTTGTATCACTTAACTCAATATCCACTATATATAACTGACTCCACTGTAAAGTCTTGTGTTGTTAAGGGCTCTTATTTAAGATACATGAGTGTCAGTGACTCCTGCACTTTGTTTTACCTGCAGAGTTATGAGAGACCAGTGATTTTTGAAATGGCTTCTTCTCAGCAACCTTTTCTGAAAAGATAAGTCACAGCTAGCAGTGCAGAGGTGTACACTAATTCTCAAGAGACAGATTATGACACATTCTTCGTGGCCTGTCACGTTTGTAAAGTAATTAGTTGAGTCCTACGTGTCCCTCTAATGAGCAGGAGCTTAGTGTGTGAGATTTCCTCGTCACAGTATGCTTTCCTGTAATGACCCATTAACATGCTCCCTGTGATTATTGTCTAAATAAGTGTATTTTGTCACACTTTCAGATGCATTCACACATCGCTTGGGTTCATTCCAGCATTCTTTGGGTGCCGTCCAAAAGCAATTGGGAATTATTCAGTAGGAAGTTAGATGTTCATGCTGTTCAGTGACCTAGCCTAAGCCTCAGTTTGTCTGAGAATACGAGAAATAACTCATATGGCATTTGATATTATAAAGAAATAATCTGATATATTTTATGGAAAATATTGCACTTTGATAAAAAAGTGTACATGTGAGTAGATATATATGCCATCGCTGCTGCTTTGGGACGTTCATTAAAACACTCTTTGCTGACTCTGCTGCCACATTCGAGCAAATATCTTATAAATTCTAATTTTAACCAGAAGCACTGTGTGTGACTCAATACCAGATCAGACAGTAGTTTTGCTGTGGTTGCTGTTCGCTGACTGAAGTGGAAGTAGATAAGGCAAGATGAGGGAAACTTATGTGGTCATATCAAAATAGTCACTAACAACAGATAGCAGGAAAGATGATGTGAAACAGTATAACACAGACGTTTTGTTTCTTTTTTTATGTAAATATGTGAATGAGGCATGACATTCAGTGGCCTGAATGGTTACTTCACTCATCTGTGAAGATGCACCTATTCTCCTCCAAATAATACCATTTGGAATACACATTTTCAATTCCCCCGATCACCCTCTATATGCACACTGAGCGCTTATGAGAGGATTGTGTCTTTTGGTGAGAGTAGTGCACAGTGAGAGCATGTTAAGGATGAAGGGATGAGATGGGATTCGAGAATTCGTTTCCATTTAGAGCTGCTCCCAAATTGTCTGGTTCCAAACAGCTCTGACACTATCAACTCCTCTATCAAGGCCTGTGTGCTGCACAAAATCATTTAATGTTGTCTTAAGAGGTTTTGATTCTTAGGGCAGGAAGACTCCTAAACAACGCTCCCAGACATAGAACACAGAAGCACAGTTGTCTGAGATTGACATGTCAGCAAACAACTGCTTGCTTATATATCCAGCAGGCACAAAGCAAAATGATCATTTTATCTCATCAAAGTCTTGGTTCTGGGCCCTTGATGAATCTTAGTCTTTTAGCTCATGTTTTGTCCACCAACTCCTGTGAAACATATCAGGGTCCTTTTCTAGCTGGATTCTTGACATTATTTATCAGACAGTTGTTTACTTCAGCTCTCTGCCATTTCCTGCAGGGCAGGCTGCATATTGTTGGACTGTCTGAGCTTTTTTGCTTAATGGTTGTTATAAACTGTATGAGTAGGGTTGTGAGAACCATTGTGAGGCAACTATACAGACTAAATATGGACTTGATAATCAAAACAATTTAAATTAAGTTGAATGGGGCTAAAAGCTGCTCAGAGCTGTGTTGATTCTCAGTGAGCTCAACAGTACTTGCAACCTTTTGAAATTACGCAGTAGTAGTTTGGTTCCTTTTTAATTTTAGAAATCTCACCTGACAAAGACACAATGTTGGGAACTGCGTCATCAGCCATGGAAGAAAGAAAAAGTTATTCAAGCCTTTTGGCACATTTGACCAAACTGGATGACAAAGGCAGAATTCAGTGTTTGCAAAACAATTTCAAAGGTGGATTTACCACTGGCATGCTTTGACATTTGGTGGCAATACGTGCCATCATTTAGATGAATGTGGTGTTTTTGATAGCTGATGGAAATGCTAAATAGAGCCCGATACAAATACCATCCATCCAATACTAAATTTTTGAGGCTGATACTGTTACTGATATTTGAGGTAAAAAAAAAACATCTGATAGCCATACTGTATATGGGCAAATATTTACTTTTTTACATAAACATATAAAATCAGTAAAATGTTTGACTAGGATTCAGTACATTTTAGAATAACCTAGATATTGGAGTGAGACATTTTACAGTTAAAATAAACTTGTCTGTGCTCTGTGGTGGGCAAATTATGTAACGGAGACAATGGGCCTCATGCAAACAGATTTGTTCTTGAGAGGCACCTACGAGTGATTTAAGAACATTTGTGGCATTCATCAATCCTCTCATACTCAGAATTTTCTCTTAGGAACGAACAAAATTTTGAGTGGTTCAGACCAGTCGTATGTGTCCTGAACAGATAGTCTCTGCCTTTCTTCACAAGGAGAGAAAAACTTGTTGTGACTTTGAATTATAATGGCTTAATCTGAATGAATATGGTGTTTGAATATAATACTAAAATCAACTAGAATAAAATATATATGACTAAAACAAAATGAATGCAAAATTAATATTCTGTTCACTGTATTATCATCATCATCACGGCTGCCAGTTTATTGAGAGGGTTTTTAGAATTCATGATTTTTATCTGCATATTTTGGCACAGCAACTTCTAAATCACAGTAGTCGCTGGGAAGAGTCTCTCTGCAGGTCTCTGTCCAGTATCATCTTGTGTTGCAGCTGACTGTGTAACATCACCTACTGTAAACTATAAAATTCTTTACTTTAATCTCAGTGACCATCACATCCCTCGGCTGCTTCCAATCATGGACCACTTTGCTTTAGAAAGATGTTTTTTATCATCTAACTTCACGTCAAAGCATTCCCTCTCCTCTTCTGTCACTGCTCTATGTCATTGTTTTTTTGTTTTATTTCGTGTCCTCAAATATGGACATTCCTAAACGTATCATGTTATCTGCTGATTTCTTAAAACAGGACTTGAAGCTCTGCAATGTGAAATTCTTCTTTTTACTCTTTGGTAACATTTTTGTGAATGAAACTCGCTCATGGACTAAGTGGAACAAGTAGCCTTACAAGTAGCGTTTGTGAGGTTTGCTCATTTGCATAATCAATACCCCTAAAATGTTTTGATGTTTTGATTTGATGAAGTCCTTTCAGTGTCCATACCTAGTTGGCAGGGCATGTTGATTAGGAGTGTGACATATAGTGGGAGAGATTATTTGCACAGTAAAGTTGGTGTTTACACAACATACAACTATCCCCAGTTTTGGGGTCAAGGTTATGTTTAAAAAAAACCCTTGGCCTGGATTTGATGTAACCAAAGTCTCTACTTTGGTTACATCAAATGGTTACAGAACAGATTTTGGCCCACAGTGTTCTCTTGGGATGGGAAAGTTACATGAACTGGTGTGGAGAGATGAATAGTTGTCCCCACAGGAGGAGGATGATGATGTTGCCAGAGGATTTGAACAGCTTTCCTGCTGAGGGTGAAAAATGTTTGGAGAGTGTGTGCATCAAATTGTGGTGAAAGCAGAATATGAAAATCTGTCCTCCCCTTCTTTTGTAATTCAATTAGGTTTCAGAAAGGCTGTGGCAGATGCTGTCAGTTATTCTGCACGGAGCCTTTAATACAGTATCATCAGATCCAAAATGAGTAATTGATCATTCATTCATCATCTGTATCCATTAATTCCTCATGTGCTAAATCATCCTGTCAAGAGTCCAAATTACTGCCTGGCGTTATAATTTCAGGCTGGTGTGTATGTGTGTGTGTGTATGTGTGTTAGTGTGTGTGTGTGTGTGTGTCCTTGTTAGGACCAATTTGAGATTTAGGCTGAGGAAATTTTTGCGAAGTGAGATCATTTTGACTAATCCTCACTTCTTCATAGGTGAGGTTAGACTAAAACAATAAGAATAAGAATTGGATTTCAGTTAGTTTTGGGTGAAGGGTTGAGGTTAGACGTGCAGTGCTGAGGGTTAAAGGTAGGATTAAGGGCTAAGGATTGAATGTTGTCAGGGCCTTGTGTGTGTGTGTGCGTGTGTGTCTATGCATTCACACGCATTTATGCACACTCTGTCATGACTTATATTTGTTCATATCTGAAAGGCTGTGAATTATGTTGTAAAGTACTGCTGAAATAATTAACCAATCAACTACTCTACTCTATTGGAATTTGTTGGCCGGCCTCAGCCTACCAGTGTTTCAAGACTGCTCTCCTTTACAATAGCTGGGCTCCACAGTGCACATTTTGCTTGAAAGTGTGAGTGAAAACTAGTGTTGAGAGTCTAAAAAATTATTTGGACACACTGGTGACAAAAAAACACAGATTTGCTAAGCTCTGATACTAAAGAATCAGTTATTAATTCTTTCATCTCTCCTCTATCTTTCTTATTAGAGTAGCAGTGTACAAAACATTCAGTTAACAGCTTCTTATTTTCATCTGACTGTTGCTTCCGCCAGTGAAAATGACAAATGTCACTGGTGGCAGATTGTATCAGCTGTCACTAATTAGGGCCATATTTACACTTTGCTGTTGTTGGGTTTGTGTGCTATCTGCAGCCGTTGTCTTTATCATTTGTGAGGAAAGAAACTCTCACTCTGTGACACCACTGTACAATTGCGAGTAGTTTTATAGTTCTAACTCTAAAAACTCTTGTAAAACTCTAGTAAAATGATCTAGCTGATCATATCAGGTTGATTTCAGGAGTTCTCCCAGTTAAACTTTCATTCATATCATATAATTAATTAAAGCTTATCAATAGTTTTGAACCAGGAACTTTTGGATCAAGTAACTTGATAAGGTGTACCAAATTTAGAAGGCAACACCATTTATTTCCATGTACAATAATGCATATCTTATGCTGCTATGTATTATTATTACAATTTAAACTGAGCATCTTTGGCACAAAATGCTCTTTGGGATGAATTAAGTTCTATCTTATCTCATTTTCAGCTTGTAGCTTGAGTGTGGATTGCACAGCTGTGCCATATAGGTAAATATAAGTATTAGATTGGACAGGGTATTGGCAGATACCCAATATTACAGGACTCAGATCAGGATTGTGTCCAAAAAACTTGATCAGGATGTCCCTAGTTTGATTTATCATTCAACCTGCATTCATTTTTTAATTTTTTTGGTAACTCGGGGGCAGCGCATCAAGCTGTAAAAATGTTCTCAACACAACTTTGACTTATTATAACTGTAGAAAGCTTATTTGGCAAACATGTTTGCAGACTGTTTCCTATTTACACAATGAACAGACACTGTTTCTATTCACTATGCTTTTAGCTATGTTTTGGACTTAACCATTTTCTCAGAGAAATATCTGGCTGCCAATACTCCATTATGTTCACCAGCTAGTCTCTAACTTTGTCTGTCAGCCATTTGGCTCGGGCAGGAAGCATACAGTGGGTTTATCAGAGGTTTTTTGCTGAAAACAGCTGACTGCTGCGGCTGGAAACAAGGTTGATGAGAGAGGTGAGAGTGAACCAAAACGGTAAAGCTGCGGGCCATAAAACAAAACCATTGAGCTGAAAGATGCTATCAAGTAGCTCTGTAGTGCTCAGGGGAACTGCAGTGTCAGGAGTCAGAGTGATAATAAAATAATATGTGGGTTTGTCATTATGAGCAACACATTTCACAGTACACGTAGTCAGTTGATCCATTGTTAATATAAAAATATCGATTAGTGCAGCTTTGAAGTCATTCATCAATCAAACATGCCTCTGAAATGTAAGGATTTGCTGTTTTTCTATGTTCTATATAATTGTAAATTAGATAACTGCTGCACCATTGGTCAAACAAAACAAGTCATTTCAAGACGTCACCTCGGGCTGTGGGAACTTGTTAGCGCCATTTTTCATTATTTTCTAATATTGTATAGACTAAACAAGTAATTGATTCATTGAAAAAATAAATGAGAGATTGTTTAATGACAAAAATAATGATCAATTTCAGTGCTAGATTTGCTTGCATATTGCTGAATTTAGTTTATTTTTTTCCTATAATTCCTCAAGTCTAGCTTCCACTACAAACACCAACAAACAAAAAGCAAGACATGCATCAGAATCCATTTGTTCCTGTCTAAAAAACAAGAATCTGATAAATATTGTATGAGGTGCGATCTTTTCTGATAACATGTGTTATTTTTGGGTCCTTCTTTCTACCACCAGGTTGTTGATGTCATTCTTGCAGAATACTATTTCTGTCTATTTGTGAGTACAACTAAAAGAGAGAGGATTTGTATGACAAGCGTGGGTGGGTGATTGATGTCTGTCTCCCAGATGCTGTGTATGTTTACACATGGTGCTTACTTTTTGTGTATTTATGCTGGGTCCATGTAGTGTCTCTCCACACACAGATACAGTTTCTGTGTGCATAATGCTTGTGTGACTGTACACACACAGTCACACACACACACACACTGTATGTTTAAGTGAACTTTTGATCTTGTCATCATAATTATGATGGGAATGGCTACCCAGGATATGATGCAAGGTTGAGAGACACATGAATGCAGAAAATACTTGTGATGCAAAAGAAGATAGCGGGTTTTTAATATAGGGATTAGTGAGAATATGACATTCTGGCTGCTCTTTATGTGACTTTGAAGCAGAACTGTTACATGCAGTAAATCGAAAATTAGTGACTATGTCCAAAGCTTATGCTTTGAGTGACAGTCAGAAAAAATTGTAACATAAGCCGTTAACCACAGTAATAAAATATGGCTCATCTTTTCAAAGCCCTCAAATTTATGGTATGTAAGTCTGAAAACATAGTAAAAAGATGACATTCAAAACATGCAGAAAGAATCTCAACTATGCTATAAGGAGATTACATTGAGCTCTTTCAGGTCAATTGGGGTCAGATAGGATGACGGAAAAAAAACTGCTGCACAAACTAATCATATATAATAAAGCTCAACAGATGGTAAAGCTCTTGTCTGACCTCAATTTTCCATGGGAACAGCAACAATATATCAACATATACAACGGATTGTTGGCTTTAGTACAGTTGCATAACTCATTACATTATAGATTCATCATTTAAAACTGTCATACAATCCTGTCTCTTGCATATTATTCTGTTAGCCGGCACAACTTAAAGATGTGCACAGAACTGCACAGCTGTTAATGTAGGCAATGTCACTGATAGGTCATTAAAAACTTCTCCGCACACTCCTCTATCTACGCTAAATCAAATCAAATTTTGTATGCTTAGATGGTCTGGTAGAAGAAATGGACACAGACAGAGGTACAGGCATGATCAAAAGATGGAGAGACAAAAATCATCTAAAGTTCTGACATGATTTGGTTTAAAAATTAGCAGAATTAAATTAACTACAGACAATAGGAGAGTAACTTGTTTTAATTACCTCCAAACTATACATGTCAGTGATTGTTCCAGCTCAAACACAAGCAGCTCTAGCAGTGGTATAAAAAAATAACAAGTCCAAAAGTCTACTGCCATGCTAGTGGCTTTGTGAGGCTGTACTTTGGCACAGTGGTGCTTTGAGCTAAATACCAACATCAGCATCCTAACAGTGACAATGCTAACATGCTGATGTTTAGTGGGTCATATTTAACAGGTTTACCATTTAGTTTAGCCTGTTACCATGCTAACATTGGCTAATTAGCACTAAAGACAAAGTATAGCTGAGGTTAATGGGAATAGCATTAGTTTTTCAGATACACTGTATGGTCATACACCAAAGTATTGGGCAAATTTGAAGTCTGATCTTATGATGGTGCTTGATGCAAAGTTTATGGGGCAAAGTCTGTAGGATTCATCCTTCTGGAGACCATGAATGTCTGTATGAAATTTCAAGGCAATTCATTGAATTGTTGTTGATACATTTCAGTCCTAATCAAAGTGGTAGACTGACCCACCGATGCTGTCCCTTGGGCCTTGCCACTAGCGTGGCTAAAATCATAGTGCAGACATTCTTGCATGAGTGAGTGTGGAAGGTCATCACACACATTATATACTGTATATAAAGACATGGTGGCAAACCAGGCTGTGCAGACAGATGGCTTTGAAGTACTGGTGGAAACACTGGATTTATGGTTTTTAATACCAGGCTGCAAATATTTCACCCAAAACAAGATCCTGAAGTTGTACAGCAGCTGTCTTGAGAAATTGGAACAAAACGCGTGCACACACACACACACACACACACACACACACACACACACACACACAGATACACTCTTGGCATCAGCTGTGCAGTGTGATAAGCTGCACTGAACCTCCACCATGTATGAATCTTTGCCTCCACAACCACTGTTAAGTATATTAGTTAACTGAAAATAACTCCAGGCATACATATTTACTATAGCAGTTTCATATCACATTTAAATCATATTTTGTTGAAATTATGAGGGAAAAATGTGTATGGTAATATTATTATATATAATATTCAAATACTTCACTTACCCACTTACCCTTCACTACCCATTTTGCAGCCTTTATCCTTTTTTCATTATGTGGCAAAGTTAGTGTCAGTTCAGGAAGTAATGTGAGGTTCATACAGCACAGAGAACAGTGGGGTGTGAAGGTCAGGGAGGTTGATGGGTGTTCATCAGCTGTACAAACGTTTGGCTTTTGAACTCAGTGTAGGTTCACTCCCAGTCTCTTACAAGTGCTTAATTTAATTGTGACCACCATGTTTCCCAACTCAGGAAGCAATTCAGGGAGACTCCTCTGCTCTATTTATTTTCATATGAGTTCATAAGTTCATATTGGCTTTAGATAATAGAACTAAAAGTACTTCACATTGTATTAAGTTGACGGTTACTACAATTTTGTTTTTAATTTCTGCTAGCACTAATGCGATTCAGGTCTATTAATGTTCTCCAATTTTCATTTTAAAAGAAATATTCCAGATGTTAAGGTAGCTTAGTTTTGGTTTTACTGCACAATAACCTCAATAACCTTGAGGCATGATGAGTGTGTGTTCATTTCATAATGAGTGGCAGTGACTCCTCATTAAATACTTGCTTTCCAGGGACCTAAATGACATAAATGGGATCAAACCAATCTTCTGACAGGATCAAGCTGCTTGGTAATTGCAAATGGGAATCCAAGTCACCCTGTAATTGGTTGCTCTGCGTGTGTGTGTGCATGTATGCGCGTGTGCATGTGTGTGTGCGTGTGTGTGTATGTGACTAGTTGAAATGTGAGTGCATGGAGGAGGCTGTGTGCCAATGCTGACTGTGGCACTTGATTTTTTCTACACTTCAACTTTTGACAAAAACTTATTTTTTTTTTTTTTTTTTTTTTTTTATGGTAGGCACAATTTGGTTCTACTTAGACAATTTAGTCTACTTTTGCCTGAAGAAAACCTGTAGAATTCTGTCTAACTTTGTGTTGTGCTGTGCCCTAGCACAGTGATTGCTGGTTTATTACATTGTGAAGGACACAACTACTTATACGGATGTTTAGAATTGCTGTAAAGGTCCACTCACGCTACCATTTAAAACATCAAAATTATTTGGTCCAGTTCAACTTTGGTGAACTTTTACATGACCATGAGCAAGCTGTTTTGACAGTGCTGACCTTTGCGGGAACAGAGTCCAAACTGGAGGAGGCTTTCATAGCTTGTTGGTTGTGTTGCGGAGACCACGGTACAAATTTGACTAAACTGAGTGAACTTTATGTCCCAATCGTGACCAAGCTTGGTCTTGGCTTCCAAACTTCTTCGAAGCTTTTTTGCCCTCTGCAATAACTTAACTAATTAAATGATGCACAATACAGAGAACAAAATGTCAGGGGTAGCAAACAACACAGTATAGAGGACTAGGAGGGCTATTTTGGCTAATTAGCAATAGCATGTCCCCAGCTTTTTAGCATGTTGGCCATTAGCTCGCCAGCTACAGCAGTTCACCATCTAGCCCAGCAAGTGGTCCCTATGTCACCAAGACTTTAGCAGTGATTATTTCTCAAAGATGTGCAGATTAATTACGCTCTACCACTCTCTGGTGTGACCAGGTTATTAAGGCTGTTATACAACTGTCACCATCTTTGTTGTGTTCTGTCACTATGTTAACACAGTGTTCTCATCTGCTCAGAGAACTCGCTCTGTTTACCTGTTTACAACTGCCAAGACTGAACATTTGTGCAGTTCTGTCACAATGTTGTTTGTATAAGTACAGTATATAAGTTGTCATATGTAGTTATTGTTTCATTTTTGTTATGGAACGTGATCACCAAATACTTTTCTTGACACCTTTGATTGACAAAATTAAAATCAGAGTGCCTCCTCTTCACATTTTATTGCTTTTTTCTTTCTAATAACTACACTTTAAGCAGCACTCGTAGCTCTTATGTTGTCAAATTGTCAGGTCACATGGCCACAAACGCTACACTGTACCATACTGTAAGCGTGTCAGACTTCATTTCATCATTTTATCAAACGGTGCCTCATGTAAGACCCTAAGGCTCTTTGTCATTATCCACTAACCTGCTGGAGTTTCAGGATAACCACTGTAGGAGCAGAATTGGATGTTTCAACACTGTCCATGTGACCATCTGCAGAAAGCACCTCTGTTCATTTATACAGGGGCCCTTTGTCTGCAAAGCTGGATGTGTATGCTTTTATATAACTGACATGAATGTTCTTCTCTCTCTTGACAATTTTCACCTTGTCTTTGCTAAATGGAGCAATATGAAGCCACAGAAGTGTTTTGTTTCTGTTCCCGCTAGAGTTAAAGATTAAATCTCAGTGTTTCCGCCAGTGTATTGAAAACCCTGCTAAGCCTCAGTTGACCCCCCCACCGGGCCTAAGCATCAGTGATTTTTAAAAAAAAAATGTATTTTAAGATGTTTCCTAGACTAAAATCTGTTATACAAGTAGCATAGCTCCTTTAAAGAATAGCTCAGTGCATAGCAAGTTTGCAGTTGAGGGAGAGAAAGAGAGAGCAGGGTGAGTGACCGTGAGGCTGTAGTGACCGAAGCACAGAGTTGTGAAGTTAGCAATATAGCTGTGAATCTGCGACCCATCAAGACCAAAGCCAAGTTCCTGTGTCTTGCTTACCACCCAGCTGAAGTGAAGGGGGTTAGCCCCAAAGCTAGCAATAACTTAAGCCCAGGCTCACTTAAGGTAGACTCTTTTAAGGACCAGGTATTCTAATTCTAGTGACAATCTCAGCCGCTCCTCTGAATTTTGCTCAGCGCCGGGCCTAACAACGTTTCTGACGGAAACCCTGAATCTGTTGAATTATACATTTACCAGAAATATATACAAAAATAATTGTGGAAACCAGGCAAATAATCGGCACTGCAAATTTTAGGTGTGTTGCTGCTGTTGAGCTGTACATGAAATTTCACAGGGCTGGGATTGTGAGAGTTTGGAGCACAATCAATGGTTGTGGGTTTACGTATGTCTGTGTTTGAGAGTGAGAGAGAGAGGCAACGGTCATCATGACACTTTACTCAAACCGATCTTGTGTGTCCTGGTTGAACATTTAATTCTGTCTCCCTCAATCTGGGTCAACCCTCCAGCCCCCTGCCAGGCTCTGCACTGGTCTGCCTTTCAGACAGCTACTCCACTATGCACACTGGAATCACCTGTGGAATACTGAGGCAGGATGGATGAGGTTTAAAATGTTTCTTTCATGTGAGCAGGACAGGTGGTTTAAGAACAGCCTTGAAAATCTGTTTTCAGCAGATAATTTGTCAGTATTGTGCTCAAACGTGTGGCACTTCAATTTTTCTCTTTGTGTGTTTGAAGGGATTGTCACACAAGACACAAACTAATTCATACAGAACTGCTATCCATTATTTTGGTGATGTGTGTAGGTTTGTGTAAAGGTCCATTTTGCAACAATGATGCTTTTCAGTTTGATTGTTAGAATTTAGTTTTGAGAAATGGCATTTGCAAAGAAAAAGTGCTTTTCGAAAGCAAAATGCTTCACAAAACACAGTAATGACACTGTAAAATGTGACCATTGTGCAAAAATAATGCCATGAAAAAGTGAAGGAAGTCT
The DNA here is from genome assembly GCF_963924715.1 of Thunnus thynnus. Lineage (NCBI taxonomy): Eukaryota > Metazoa > Chordata > Actinopteri > Scombriformes > Scombridae > Thunnus > Thunnus thynnus. Next base: position 26,935,306 of record NC_089519.1, read on the forward strand.
GTCTAACATGACAAGGCATTTACTGCAGCGTCGTGTATGAATGTAGTGTTTTTGATGTTCCCAGTTGTAGTTGAAATACCACATAGCCTGCTAACACTGGTGGGGCACGTTTGAATGTATTAGTACTAACATGTAACTTGTTCAAATGAATTAAAACCCATGTAGCCTAAGCATAAACTGTCATCACATGATACCGATGTTGTCACGTAATGTAACCTAGGTTTGGTCTGTTTAGAAGTGAGCACAGACCATTGGCTGATTCACCGAGTGGAGTTTTTTTGTTGTTGTTGCTCGATCGACAGTCAGGGGCCATATGGACATGAGAGAAGGTTTTGCTTGCTGTAATTATTCCTCCTGTTCATACTGGCTATTAAAAGGTCGTCTTTCAATGTAAGTGATCCACAGTAGATCTACAGTCATTTTGTGCAAAAATGCTTTTATCTGAAGCTTATATGAGGCTTCAGCAGTCTGAGTTAGTCATATCAAGTGGATATCTGCCACATTTACAGTTTTTTTAGCATAAAAGTCCCTCTTTTTGTTTCTTGGGACAGTGTTTCCTTGTTGAGCTATGGTAGAAGTATAGTAACAAAAAGTGGGACTTTGGCACTAAAAAGACTGTAACATTGAAAGATATCTTCTTGATTTGACTAATTTGGACAGATGAAGCTTCATATTAGCTTCAGATAAACTTCTAAATACATTTTGGCAAGGAAGCTTGTGGATTTTGGCCCCCATCACGTACATTACAAGTGCATTATGAAGAGATCTTCTAATAGCCAGTACGAACAGGAGGAATGATTATGGCAAGAAAAACCTATTTCAATGTTCATTTGGGCACCTGGCTGTTGTTTTAAAACAGGCTTGAGAAATTGTGAGTCTGTCCTTCAATCTTTCCAGGTTGATGACTATACAGGAGAATTTTTAGATCACAACCACAAATGAATGCACAAAAGCAATAGTTGCATTGCTTTTTTATTACTTCAACTTCGAGACATAAATACATAATATATCACACTCTTTGTGAGCAGTGACGACCAGAGATGAATCTGCAACAGCAGCCTCTTATCATTGGGGAAAATGTTGGTTCGGTAGACCTACATCATTCACATGTATGGAAGGGGTTAAAGCCTCTCTGGATACTAGCGTCAGCAAAATAACCTGCACCTGCCACATTAATGACAGTCTGATGGGACTGAAACTCAGCAGAAATGCCTTTATTCATGCTTCAGATGGGGGATTCTGCCTGCATTGTCCTACTTAACGTCCTCTATTTGTAATCTTTTATGATAAAAGAAAGATAAAGAATATGCTGTAGTGCGTAGAACTAATACAAACAGTATGTAGAGTTTTTCTCTACTTTACAGCAGATGCTGTAGCTGAACTACAGAGTGTGGCTCAGTGGGGAGCAGCTGGAGTACTGTAAATGTTAGCAGCACCAGCAGCTACAAGAGCTGTGGCCACATGGTTCACCCAACCCACAGCTCCTGAGGGGATGTAAAGTACAGTATCCCCCACACAATGACCTGATGTTCATCGAGATCATTGTGATGGAAAGATAAGTGCTAGCACATGACAATACTAGTGTTATAAGATATATGAGTTCAAAATTGTGGATTTTCACACCTGGTCTGACAAACAACTTAATTTTTTATAACCTGTTTTGCCACTGGTTCATGACACATGAAGACTGTATAATCAGATTGACAACATGACATTGGACAACTTGTCTAGGGGCCTTTATCTGGAAGACGTGACTGGACCTGTCAGGCTGTGTCAAGCCACCAGCTGTGGGGGCCTGGCTGACATCTAGTGTGACACCACCCGTGGTGTTTTGTCATCTCTGCTCCCTGACCAGAGAAAGTAAGTGTGGCGGACAGGTATTTTCACAACACATGATCCTCAAAATTGCAATGGTAGCTCTAAGAAAGAGGCCGAACAATTTGAGGTGGAGTCGGCTTAGTTTGGATTTTGAGGTTTGACTTAGTTGGTTACTTGAGAAGTAAACCTCACTGGATCCTCGATTCTCACGTACGTTGCATCGAAGTGCGTGCTAACCCCCCCCTCCCCTTCATCATGAAAGTGCCAAGCACAACAGGAACTCATTAATCTTTCCTTAAATAAAGCAAAGACAAAGAGTACTTGCTTGAGATCAGAAATGTGTGTGTGTTGGCAAAATTCCTTCCTTATTGGAGAAAGAAAATGCACCACTGTTTCAAAAGTTGTGCTAGACAGAGGACATTGTGTGCTAACCTGAAGAATTTCCTACCCAATGGAAAAACCTCCTCAGCCTGATAAAAGAATTATATGGGAACATGTAGCGATAAACATTCTTGGATGTCCTGAGTCAGGAAATAACCTTGAATTAAAACACACAAAAACACTGTGTTGTCGTGATCACTCTGACGCATTGCAATTTGCACTGTTTGTGTTAACTGTTGTGGTTAACATTTGATACCGACATTTAAATCATCTTCAGGCTACTTGTGCGAGGCTGCTGTATGAAAACAGCAATGATGCCTGATGGTCATGCAAACCACAGTCAGGCTGGCAGTGTAGTGCTGCTTTCCCCCGTGCTGTTCCTGGTTGTTATTTCCCTAGCATGAGGGCACTTAAGGTCAATTTGCAAATCCCTTCTTTCCTTTTCCACACCAGGGTAGAAATAAACCATTTTTCCCTAATTCCGTGTTAAAAGGGCTTCCTTTTTTCTCTCTTCTCACAGCAGCTGAAAACAAACTTTATATAGTAATGGATAAGGTTATTGACAGATTTTGTCTTCCAGCATCCGTGCTTTATTATTAATGTACAGTATGTTCAGTGTGTGACTCTTGAAATGGCTTCTGTAAGAGAAGTGTGGAGATTAAACCTGCCAAGAGTCTCATCATCCACGCCTGTCACGGGCTTCATTCATAAAGACAATATCCGTAAATCCAATAGTGACCCAGGCACATAATCACTCTGCTTCTTTATATGTCCCTCTCTCTCTGTTTTCTCCCTCCTTCTAAACATCACGCTCTGATTCTCTTTCTCTTTGGATTATTATTACTGCAGTTCAAGTGAAGTTCCATCATCGCAGTTGTTATTTTGTGTGCATTCTGTCACATTTCTCTGTGCACACCCGGGAGCTGCCACCCTACTTCTGCTGGATGGAGTGCCATGATAATCCGTTTTTTTCTCGTCATAGAGCTAGCTGGGAGATATTTTGAGTGAATTCCACAAGACCTCACTAAATGCCCCCAACACACAGTCACACACACACACACACACACACATACATTATATCCCCTCATTCATCAAGGACTCATCTTTATTCAAGACTTTTGAAATTGTTGGCACAGTTACTGATCGCTGAATCATGTATGAGCAGTCACCAGTGCAGTAATGATGAAAGGAAATTCAAGAGGAGAATGTTTTCTTAGTAGAAAAGAAATGGTGCAGAAAGTTTTGTGCCATGTGATGGTGGCAAGGTCAACGAATGTGTATCCAATTGGTAATGATACTGTGGTTCACAGAGGTGGGGCGTGCTAGTGCAGTGAAGTTGAATATAAATCGCAGGGGTGTGATAATTCATCCTTATCCTCTCAGTCTTTCACATTACTTGCCTTGTACCATTTCAATTGCTGTGTCAATCACAGTGGCAAATGACAAAAATAGCACACCAAATGTCCTTGTAAGAAGAATACCTGGAAAAGTTCAATTTACATTTGTGGATATGTACATTTTTATTTTAGATTTTAAGATTTAATTTAGACACATTTCTTTCTTCTTTTTTTGCCAGTTAAATGTGGCACATTTTAGATTTGCAGTACAATAATCCACATTATAAACTGCCATGTGAGATTAAGCACTCTGTGTTTAGTCTACAGTAAAATACAAAGAGAGAGAGGATGGGTACCAGAATGAGAGAGAGGTGATTTTTCTTAATTGTCAGAAGTGTGAACTGTCCTGCGTGTCCCAGGATGTCATGCTGTGTGTTAATTAGATGATTTCCAGGTTATAACTGACCAGCTGGATGTACACTGAAGCACAGATGATTTTGTGGTTATATGGCAGCAGCTTGGCATCTGCTGTTGATTTAATAAGGAAACCTGCACATTACCATGCATAATGACACTGCACTTTAGTGTGGCATTTTCAAAATTAGGGAAAGGCCTCAGGCAGAGCACACTAACTGCCCCTTCTGATGGCTGATCATCTTTAAGAGAAGCTCATATTGTCTAAAGCATTCGCAATATTACTATAGTTGCATTAAACTTGCAGGTTTTTTTTTTTTTTTTTTATCTAAATGTGTCTTTCACTAAGAGAGTATGCTAATAAATGTGTTTACTTACATTTTTCTTGACTGTTTTGCAATTCCTGTCAAGGAATTGAGATTGGGTTTACTGGTGGAATCAAATTAATAGCTAACTGAGGTTGCATACACACACACACAAAAAAAACTGGCTTTCAGACTTTTGAACACATCATAAAAGACCCACTTTTCAGCAAAATATCAACACCTCGCCTTGTGCTGTCTTATGGATTTTGAACTCCGGTATCTTTATGCTTCTTCCATTCTGGTGTCTTTGCACACTGGGCTTAAAAATACCAAAGCAACAGGCAAAGAACATTTCAAGGTCAGGAAAATACCCACATGTCTTATAGCACAGCTTTTACTAGTCTTTCCACTGCCATGAAAATACAGCCTGTTTAGAATTTAAATTCATACTATGAGATATGCATTTGACTATACTGTACATTTAGAGTCATTATTATCAACATTTACATATATATCCTTGACATACTGAAATGTATTCACGTTCCTGAGGTGGTTTTTCACACATTAACATACATTAAAATAAACCTTCTGCAGTATGTTCTGCCAAGGGCGGTGGACTAAAGGCCTTTTCGTGCTTTTTCTGCACCTTCACGTTCTGATCTCTGACCTAACGCCCCCTGACAACGTGTGCAGTTAGACTTGAGTTTTGACTGTGGGTACTGAAAAGCCTACTGTAGTTCATTAGTGCAGTCAGGACATAAGGCCACAGACGTATTCAGACTTGCTCCACCTGCTGCTAGCCTTCAGCACGTGCACATCTTATCTTGCATGTAGCCCCAGAATCTTACAGTGATACCACTCAAAAACTGGAATATATTTGATAACCATCTCTACTGTTCAAATAATATCTCAGCTTGTTTCTTTCACTTTAAGGGGAGAGCAATAGATTCACAGTAAACATTTATCAGTGTGACAGCATGTAACAGTTGGTAGACAAGAGTGTCTGCACAGACTGCCATGAAGTTGATTTGATGGATATTTGCCAGAAGTAAGACATCAGCCAGAAATAATCATGTGCTCATAAATGGTCAGTTGGGCCAATATGTTATAGATGGATAGATTATATATTATACATTTTGAAGTGATTTTCTGAGAGTTGAATTGATGAAGATTATTTGGGCTAATTTACTTCATCTACAGTTGTAACAATAGTTATACATTTAATTATTTTATGTATGAAAGTGGTATTTGTAAGAATTACAAGCATTTTTTTTTTTAATTTAACAATTTTTCTATACATTTTGTGGGAGTTATACCAAATTGCAATTTCTAGCAAAAATGTGGGCATAACTACTGTATATAGTAGGACTAAACTGAACGACTGGGCAATGAGGGCCGTGGTCAGGGAGGTGACAAAGAAAGCCACTGACAGAACTATGTAGAGTTTGCTGAGACAACAAGTTTTGAATGACAACAGTCAGAACAGCACTTGCTGGACTACATATCAGAGAAAGTGAAAGACGTCACTGCTGGAAAAACAGCACAACTCTGAGAGCAAAACATTGGTCTAAGACAATGCAAGTCTTCAGTTGTAATTCAAAGCAGACCAGAGGAAGGAGACAGCTCCCCACCAGTCTAACAGTATCTCTGCTGCACAGCGTGAGGGTGGCAGTCTCATGCTGTGGGTGCTGTTTTCAACACAGAGAGACGGACTTCTGAGGTTGGAGGAAGAATAAATGCAGCCAAACGAAAAGCCTTATGTTATGTTGACACTGATCTACAGGCGGTTCAGTCAGGAGTGTCTGTTTATGACGCAAAGTCCCCCTGATTAGACGTAGAGTTCTTTCTCAGTTCTTTGCTTAGACCTTGTCTAATGCCCAATTATAGGGAATAACTGTATAATTGCTCATGCCTCTGGCTTGGCCAGTGTTTATGTTGGTGTCTTTGGGGGAGGACAGCATTGTGAGATGGATGTGCAGCACAGGAGCAGCTGATTAACGTAAATAAAATTTACACTGGTTAGTGAGTGTCTCGTGCATGAAGATAGTGAGTGGACAGATTTAAGCTTATTTGATGAAAGGGCGTGACCTCTTGAATATTTAACCTGATTTGATTTAAAGGAAGAAGCAACATTTGTGAATGGAGAAGAACCAAAAGGCTGAGCTTTAATGATCTGATGAAAGTCTATGAACAAGTAGAAGCAAAAGATTTAAGAATAAAATAGTCTCCCTGACTGCAGTTAAACTAAGCTCCATATCAAATCACAGGCCTTCCATATCACTGGAATGGCTTCAGGACAAGAAAGTGACAGTCCTTGCATGACCCAGTAAAAAGCCAGGTCTTAAATCCCTTTGGAAAATCTTTGGAAAGACCTCAGTATAGCTGCTCACAGACATTTCACATTCAGCTTGACTGAGTTTAAGACACTGTTCTCCTAATTCAGATGTTCCAGGCTGATAAAGACTCAAAGGTATCATTACTGCAAAAATCCTTTTTTCAAAGTTTAAGACTCAGATGGGCTTCACTTGTACCTAAGTCCTAACAGAAAATGGTTGAAAAGTGTGGGGTTGCAGAAATGGAAAAGGGACACAGCACGAAACCATATCTCTCCTCAAGCCAAATGAAAACTCTGAGCGATGCGTCAATCATAGGACTAGTCACAGTGACAGAGACAGTGAGTGAGAGAGTCCAACAGTCAAAAGAGCCAGCTGCCTGTAGGCCTTTCACCACATGACCTTGTCAAGGTTAAGGCTGTTAATACTGAGTGACTTGAGTTTAAAATCCTGTAACAGAGTTGTTACAGTATAGCCGAGGGAGAGACAGCCCCTCCCTAAAGTTGAGTGTTTGCACCTTGTCTCAACACCTATTTGAACGTGCAAAGCACATTCTCTATGCATGGAGCTTCACTAAGTGCTGCCAGCCCTCATCTCTGCACACACACATACATTCACTTGTTTTTGTCACTTAGGGGGACATAGAATTGACACTAATTTCCAGGAAATCTACCCCAACTCTAACCATAACCACTACAACCCCTAACCCAACTGTAACCAAAAACTAACCATTTACCATAAAATTTGATGGTTTACCTTTTGGGGACCAACTGTTTGTCCAAAACTGGTGGATGAGTCCCCATAATGTGAATGAATTGATATTGTCCCCACAAATGTACCCTTATTGACATAATACATTCTCTTATTCACACTCTGCACTAACCAATATTTTTTTATGTCAAAAATTGATCAAATGATTGTGAGTAATGTGAAAGGTCACTTGTAGTGAGGAATACACAAAGAATTCTCACCCGGCTACAGGCATTCTCAACTCAGACCATTACTACCACTACAGACCATTTTAGCATTTTCTCAGCTCACTGTTTGGTTTTACTGCCCACAACTTTATTGTTTTGGTTCACTCTCACTGCTCTCATAACCTTGTGTCCAGTCGCAACACAACTATACAATACCTGCTCAGCAACAGACATACAAAGTTAATTTAGTGTAGAATTTAGCATCTAAAGAGTCAGATATTTCCCCTCAGATGTTAATGGAGACCAAAACAGAGCTGAAATGAGAGTAAATAATGGATTTATATTAGGGCTGGGCAATTAATCGAATTTATTTTCAATTACGATTTTGGCTTCCAATGATTATGAAAATAAGATAATCAAGATAAAACGATCATTGTGCTGCATTCCATTTCGCATTGATGTTCTCGTTTTGTCTTGTGTTATAGGTCCAGTGCACCCCTTTCCTTTACAGTGATGTGCTGATGTGCTAACCGGCGGCCGGTTAACCTGCCATCACCAGGCTGACTGACAGCAGAAATTTACAGAACCAAACTAGTTTTCATGTGGGTTCCACCTTGAGCTTTGAGAGGTTATTTCAATTTTCACCATTCTCACCATTTTCTGACATTTTGTAGACCAAATGACTAATTGATTAATTGACAGATTAATTGATAATAAAAAAATAAGCATTAGTTGCAGCCCTATTCTTTACTTTACAAAACTCTCCTCAATGTCCCCACAAAGATAGATCTACAAGAAAACACACACACACATACACACACACACACATACATGTAGAGTAAAGCTCTCCAGACGCCATGGGATCTTGTGACAGCAGCAGGTGCACCTAATTCCCCATAGAGGGCAGCTGAATGACAGATATAAAAGGACAAAACTTAATAAATAGCCACACGTGATCCCTAGCAGTAGAATGGTTGGTATGTTCCGTGGGAGATAACAGGCCACCGGGCGGATCAGTAGTGTGCTTCTAATGCCCAGGTGAGACTGACAGGTCTGCCTGCAGGTAAGAGGGAGTGTGTCTGATACTGACAGACCAAACGTCAGCACAGAAATGAAATTGCCTCTTTCACAGTAGTGATTGTAGAGATATACGATGTGCTCAGTTCCCACCTGACATGCAGTTTATGCATCTTATCATCTGTGACAGGGTGTTGTCACATAGGCAAAACTGAATCTGGGCTTGTCATTAGGCTTTGTAAATGTTCTGCTTACTACTATACATTCAACGCATTCCACTGATTTGAGTGATAACTGTGAAAATGCTACCTGGCTAGATGTTGAGATCCTCCAACATCCTCATGACAGGACACCCAACAGTAAATAATGCAAAAATGTGAAGGTCTGGATAATTGAGGAAAACTGGAGCCACAAAGCAGTGTGGCCTGCACACACGCAAGAGCCTGTTTAAACAGACTCTTTTGCTCTTTTGTCACTTTGATGTGCATGTTGGAACAAGGTCCAGCATCACAGTCGCTGTCCGTCGCCTCTCCGTGTGTTAACAGTTTGTTCTCCAACAAGCCATGTCTAATTTTCCCATCAATTTGGGACAAAGACTGCATTTGTGTGCCCTTGATTACCGCCCCAGCCTTTAGATCATGTTTGCCTGGCATGCACAATGTTGAGTACTTGCTTGCAATTAGAAATATGCATTATTTAGTGACAGGGACCCCTTCCCTTTTACTATTTGCCAACATCAAAAGGTGACAACTGATTGCATGTTGAAGTCCACACACGGCAAATCATCAGGGGAAACGACCAAATGCATTTACTGTAGAAATTCACACAAGCACACACACAGTTCCACACACAACAACACAAAATTTGCAGATGCATTCCCTCTGAACATCTAGCCTTGAGGCCCTTTCCCTGTGGCTTATGTAACGAAGTAGCAACAAAAACAAAAGGATGTCTCCAAAGGATTGCAATGGTGTTTTTACATGTTTTAGCATATTTATAAATCATGTCACTGCCAACCATTTTCCTGAGAATACCAAAAATGTTTTGATTTTCAAAAGGATCGTCTTTCCTGCCAAGCAGCTATTTCTTTTCCTTTAAATGTCAGAGCAGGATGAAAATGAAGAGCCTTTTGAACCCTGATTTAAACCATCACACAGAACAGCTTCAGTGTGATAATTACATTTGTCAAAGTTATGTCATTATTCTGAGATAATGCAGTTACTACCCCATTTAATTGTCCAAATTTGTAGTTTCTCGCTCAAGTAAAAGACAAATATGGCAGTGAGCAGTAAACTTTAACCTATGGTTGAAATGGTCCCTTCAGCAACCACCAGGGTGACATTACATTTCTTCTGTATGATTTTTTTAATGTAGTTTTTGTACCATCCCTGTTCCTTGTACTGAAGTGAATCAAATCAAATGGCTGCCAGAAAGTTAGAAAGAACGTAAAAAAGTTTTTGAAGTTGTGATATGCTTTGAATGTTTTCAACTATACATACATAGTCTGTAGTAAAACGCCAAAACCTGAAAAATAGTCTGACAGTCCTTGATTTGGCTGATAATTCCAACATGTTTCTGAATGAATAACTTGGCACTCTTTGCACAATTGGTCACACTCTCTTTGTCTTGTTTATTTGGATTAACAATCTGTTCTGCTTCTGTTATCAATGACTCATGTGTCCTTCCTTGTCTCTCTCGTGGGTGTGTGTTTGTGCGTGTTGTGTGTAGGGAACATCTTTGTGGTGAGCCTGGCAGTGGCGGACCTCGTGGTGGCCATCTACCCGTACCCTCTGGTCCTCACCTCCATCTTCCACAATGGGTGGAACCTGGGTTACGTCCACTGCCAGATCAGCGGCTTCCTCATGGGCGTCAGCGTCATCGGCTCCATCTTCAACATCACCGGCATCGCCATCAACCGATACTGTTATATCTGCCACAGCCTCAAGTATGATAAACTGTACAGTGACAAAAACTCTGTTTGCTATGTGATGTTAATCTGGGCGCTGACAGTAGTGGCCATTGTGCCCAATCTGTTTGTGGGTTCGCTGCAGTACGACCCACGAGTATACTCCTGCACCTTTGAGCAGTCAGCTAGCTCAGCGTACACAATCGCAGTGGTTTTCTTTCACTTTATTTTACCTATAATGATTGTCACCTACTGCTACCTGCGCATCTGGATACTGGTCATACAGGTGAGGAGGCGGGTCAAGCCAGACAATCGTCCCAAGCTGACACCACATGACGTGAGGAACTTTGTCACCATGTTTGTGGTGTTTGTGCTCTTTGCTGTATGCTGGGCGCCACTCAACTTCATCGGTCTGGCGGTTGCGATCAAGCCAGAGGTAGTGGTTCCTCTCATCCCTGAGTGGTTATTCGTGGCCAGCTACTTCATGGCCTATTTCAACAGCTGCCTTAATGCCATTGTATATGGTGTTCTGAACCAGAACTTCCGGCGCGAGTACAAGCGCATTGTAGTATCAGTGTGCACGGCGCGCATCTTCTTCCAGGACAGCTCCAACGACGCAGGGGAGAGGCTCAAGAGTAAACCGTCACCACTCATGACCAACAATAACCAGGTCAAGGTGGACTCTGTCTGAGGAATACTGAGTGGACATGAATGGATATGCTGTGACTGATAATAAAAAAAAATAGAAAAAAAATGCTGAGTGAGAAAAATACCAAATATAAATATAAAACGGCTTCTATCCCCTGAGCTGTCCACAGACTGTCATAAGGTGCTATCTGGCCTCTGAACAATCACAGTAAAACAGGGGTGCATATTATCTTTGTCTTTTATCAAGCACTTTTGTTTGATTCTGCAGTACCTGTAGTACAGTAAATATATGATGTCCGTTTTGTTTTTATGTTTACAGTGATGATAAATGTATCATGCATTATATTAAGTATTTATTTTGTATGAAATGTCATGTAGATATATTAGTAAGATATATCAGGTTCCAGTTAAATGAAGACAAAATTTTACGAGGCCAATAAAAAAGATTTCTACAAAACTTGGTTGAAAATATAAGCAGACGTTTATAAATGAAATTAACCAATTTTAATAACCTCATTTGTGACACTGTAACACTAATTGAGTGCAAGCAATGTGAGTTGCTGCTGTCTTAGTATACCCCGCAATACTATCCCTTTCATTAGGTGGAATATATATTTTAGTAAGAAGGATCTCTCTCTCTCTCTCTCTCTCTCGCTCTCTCACTCTGTCTATCTCTCTCTCGCTCTATGCCACTCTGTGAGCTCATTATACTGTATGCATGGATATCAGGAATTGTTCATATGCAAAATAAAATCTGATATTGATGGAGGATCTGGCTTTGGTCCTGTGTCCAATTTATTCACAAATGCAAGTTTAATTTTTGTCATTCTTTTTTTAACAATTTGTGTTTTTAATAGTTTGGGCCATCGTTCCTATTGATGATTAATAACATTGTACTCAGCAAAGCAATTACTGAGATCTGACAACGCAGCCACATCACAGGATTCCAAGTGGACAAAAAACATGAGCAGTCAGATAATCAGACAGATAATAAACAAGCCAACTGTTTAACCAGATTATCTAAATCTGTGTATTTGGACAAAAAAACAAAACTGAGCACCACCAAAATGTCTGAAATAAACTCTCATTGCAGAGGTGTGAGCACACAAATACGGCAAGCGTGTTAAGTCAAAGTTAAACAAGGATGTTGGTGTCACAATGTCAACTGAGTCCTAGTTTCATTTTCATCTTCTGTTTACCCTCTTACATGCCATAAACTAACTCTCCTGTCATTCCAGATGCTGCCACACCCACCTGCCCTGTAGTGACCCCTTTTTCCCACCCTCCTGTACATCTGTTTCCACTTCTCCAATCTGCCCAATAGTATATATATATCGGCCCATTACCACTTATTCTTTGCCACATCGTCTTTTGAGTCACCAGCCATTTGCATTTCTGCCTTTTTTCTGCCTGACTGTTTTTGTGTACCTGTTATGACCCCTTGCCTGCCTTTTTGGACTTTTTGCCACTCTGCCTTATTCCTTTGGTCTTGTTCATCTGTGCCTGCCTGTTTTTTTTTTTTTGGTTGTTGTTGTTTATTTGTTTGTTTGTTTTATGTTGTCAAAAATCTTAAAAGTTTTTTGACCATGAATACAGCTGAACCTTATATCTTACCTGCTCCATCTGGTAGTCATGCTTTGGATCCTATTCCATTTTAACTGAGCCATTACAGTTAGTCTGTGATAGATGTTTACGTAGGTAATTAGGAAATAATTTTGCTGTTCACCTTCGTTTTCTCTTCAAAATAACTTTGACTAGCCTGGGGGTTTCTTTAAAACCTGTGTGGTCATATCACAACCTGACTTTGTTCTACATTACAGGATGAGTTCATTGATGGTTTGGCTCTGCACATGAGATTTGTTTACAATAAGAAAAATATATAAGATCACCATCAGCCTTATCCTTTAAACTGGTGGATACAATGCTATTATTATTTATAAGAATGAAACAAATGAGACCCAAGTTGTAAATAACCTGGAATAATCATTTAATCAAAAAATGTTGTCAGTATGTTCTACAAATACCACAAAATGTACACTCAGTTGTCAGTTTATTATGCACACATAGCTAAAATCAATGCAGTTTTATACAACAACCCTGCAGAGACAGAAAGTATGTATAACATATAAGAAACACCTTTCAGTATCAAATCAACAGCACCACTAACTACAGCCACAAAAATGACTGTGAAACAGTTTCAACAAAAACTGCACGTTGTAACCTTCATGGAAGTAGCATTTATCGCAGGGCCATATTTCAATAGCTATTTTGACTAAACCAGTTTATTTCAGGAGAGTACAAGAACACCTTTAATTGATGTTGTTTAGCTGGTCTGCTATTTTTGAGGATCATCTGCAATAGCTCAGCTACAAATCTGACTCGGTAATGTGATTTTAGCCAAAGTGGAACACAGTCATCCTTAGCTGTAAAACCTCTATAAAAAAAAAGCTCTAAAGGACAGCTGAATATGATCGGTTATATACTGTATTTCAGGCATTTTCTTTCTGTCATTCATGTATTTGCCAGTCAAACACCGGAGCTATCAGGTTCTGTCTGCAAACAAATTTCAAGGTGAGCATGTACAAAGTGTCAGTAGGCACCAGTGTTCTTCATAATATGAAGGACTCTGCAGTGCAAATGGACTGTATAACCTAATGTACATCTGCGTTTGCATGTGTGTTGCATAGCGTGCGTGGGCAACCCGGTTAGTGGAGCACAGACAAAGGCATCATGCATCACAGAGGAGAACGGCTCAACTATGCATTTGAAATCCACTTGGCTTACGTAACGGCCACTGACCATCATCCTCAAAGCAAGAGCTGAAAGAGCCAGCTCCCAGCGGACTCCCTGCCCCCTTCTCTATCCGTTTAATCCCAAGAGCTGTGTGTGGTAGGAAAGGACTGAATGGGTTGGGGATGAGCAAATGTAAAAATCCCAGGGATTTACACTGCCCTCAAACAGAGTTATACAGTAATCTGGGCCCAAAGATTTTTATAGCCCAGGATGTACAACAAATTTGAGGAGAAAAGTCAGGTGTTACAAGACCAATGGCACTAATTTAGGTCTATCCTTTGTTTCTGATTCAACACCAAGAATATAAAATAGAATATGTCCTTCACCATGACCAGGTCATGACCAGCAGAGCAAAGCACACCCATGTCAGCCTCAGTGCGGTTCTGTGTAAACTTTGACAGAAAAGATCTCAATTTCTTAAAAATTGCTATTGTTGGCAGAGGAATATTCATACAGTGAACACATATATCTATTCTGTTTCTCCCCTGGAGCGGTATTCCATTAAACTATACAAAAATAAATGAACTGCGCATTAAAGGGTCAGTTCACCCAAAACCCAAAGCATATGTTCTATTATGTCTATACAACTGTGGCAGTCATACTACGAAAAAATATAACTTCTTAAAGAAAACAGTCCACAGCAAGGTCTGAGTAACTGTGACAGGGTGTATGGAAATGCATGTTGCTGTTGAGTTAAAAAAAATTTTTTTTAAAAGTTTCACTGCTTGGAGTACCACAGACACACTGCAATTCAGCTCTATTACTGTGGGATGATAAGTCTCAGTTGTCATGACTACATACTACTGGGGGTAAGTGTTTTGACCTTGGAAACACAACAGTAAAAAAATATCTTGACAAAATCAGATTTGATGTAACTCCCCAGTCTAAACCTCTGGAAAAGCTTAAATATTGGGTTCAAAATTGTTTTTCTTCCCTTCTTCATTCTTTCTTTTTTCTATTTTTTGTCTCCTTTTTCAAATTTAGCAACTGTTAGATAGTTTTTTGTAATATATTTTTTTCACTTACTTTCAGGAAACTGACTAATGTTCTTTGAATAACTTGTGAGATATAAGATGTAAAGACTCCTTGAAGTGGAAATTGTTCCACCTTCTTATCTCACTTAAGGTCAAATTTGATTTTTCATCTTATTTGGACCATTTTTTATCTTTCTGGATCATAACTGCCTGTAATTGTTTCTGTCTTAACTTTAAGGACTTTAAAGGCAAAAAGAAAGAAAAGAGAAAACTAAATAAATCCAAATTTGTTTTTTAGCAGCACATCTAGAAAATCTCATGCATATTGCATATTTAGTAAATAATGATTTGTTTGTTTGTTTGTTGCTGGTAAAGATGGCTGTGGTATTCTGTAGCTGTGACATTGTGATAGATATTCTATAAAGAAACCAGCTATGATCTTGCCTGGAAGGTGCCACTCCCTATTTGATTTTTTTCGGTCTCACTGAAAGATGACTAAAATTGCTAAGATACTGGATAATGCAACTCAGTCCTCCCATTTTTCTCTCACAGACATATAATCCACAGGTGGATCAGTGCTGCCACCTGGGCCCCTGAAAGCTCCCCAGAGCTGTAGAGGCCTGATACAGGAAAACACTGCACTCCATAGTCTGAGAAAGACAAGGCAGAGAAGTGTTCATAATGATCTCACCAGCAGCCAAGTTACATAGAATCAGATGACAAAAGCATGTGTTGAAAATGGAGGGGGGGGGGGGGACAGAAGCAACCTAGTTGTGCTCCAACTACAGTGACACTATACAAAAGTGTAACAACAGTTCTACAAACTATCACTGACTGTAATTTTCATACTACACTTCCACAAAGCCATCAATCCTCTACATTTGTGCTAAATTACATGAGCTCTTTTCAAAATGTTCAGCAGCATGACAATGAGCCACTCGTCAGAAGTGTGTCTTTATTGTAAAATTACAAGAAACCATTTTCATTTTTTACATTTTTTTCCCTGCAACCGTACATTTATTACATTCTATCCACTAAGAGTGGCAGCCTCGCCTCCCGCCTCAGTCAGTCATTTTCTCTCGCAGGTTTTTGTCTGGCTTTCTCCAGCTTTCATCCAATAATGGAAGTTGTTTTCACATGCCTTTTACCACATTTCCCAGTAGAGCATGTCAGCTCTGGTTTCTGCCCAACCACACAAGAATGATATGGACCTCTTCAGAGTGGAGAGAAAAAAGGGGGTGAGTAGAGAGAAATATACAGGCAGAAAAGAAAGGATGCTCTTATTTTCCATCATTAAAAAGAAATCAGAATCTGTAGGATAAACAGGACAAAAGCTTTTCAGTTTCTTTTAACCATTCAAACAAAAAACAAGCATTGTGCACCACTTTCATGTATGTTTTCCATAATGGATATATCTGTGACCACTCTGTGGCACTAAAGAGAGAAGAGAAGAGATACATTTCAGCACATGGCTTTCATTCAAAAACATCAGCAAACATTGCAAAGTTATCTTTCACATTTAGTTTTTCCTCCCCCAAATATCTAGTTGACAGATATGTTATGACAGCTTTACAAAATATTCAAAATCTGGTTTAACCTGCACTTGAAATGTGGCTGTCAAAAGTAATCTTGTAACAAAATAATCTACTTCATTCAAACCAGTCTTGTTTGTGATCTCAGGTACAATACAGACCTCCTGGTTTTGAGACCAACCTCACAGGGTGTTCGTTCAAAGTGGCTTGGCAAGGAGAGTCCTCGAGGAATGGTTCTTGGACCCTTTCTCTTCTCAATAGACACATGGCTTCTAACATTGCTATGCTGATGATATGCAGATGATACGCAGCTCTATCTGTTCTTTCCGCTAGATTACTCCATTATCTTGGTGCAGATCTCAATCTGTCTCACTAATATAATATCTCATGTCACTTCACACTATAAAACATCATAAAGATTAAGTCTTACCTGATGGAGTGTGCTACTAAACTCCTTGTACAAGCACTGGTCATCTTATGCCTTGACCACTATAATACCCCTCTGTCAGGGATGCCAGCATGCATGATAAAATCTCTGCAAATGCTCCAAATATCTCACATCTCTTCTGCAGTTTAGGAAAATTCACTGCTTTACTAAATCTCAGAGTGCCTTGTTCTTTCTTTAAAAGTTATGCTCCACTCAGATGGAATAGACTGCAACAGTGTAGATCTTACAGCTTGTTTGTTTTTATACCTTATTGTTGCATTCAAATGTATTTACTGCTGGTTTATTCCTGTTCGTATCTATTTATTCCCTATCTCTTTATTTGTAATCTAAATTTGAATGGTTGTCTTAATGTTTGTTATTGCTTGTGATATTTTTGTTTGTATTGTCCATGCAAAAGAGAGTGCTCTCATTGGACCACCCCATAAAAATAAAGGTTGGATGGCTGGATAGATGGATGAATGAATGAATGAATGAATGAAAAATACAGTGGTGCATCTGGTTGTCAATCAGAAAAATACAGCACATCCCTCTGTTTTTCTCATCTCTCCACATGGTCTCTGTCACAGCTCGTCTTAAGTTCTTGAATCTTTAAAGTGGCTACTAGTACGACAACCACCTTCATTAAGTCCCTCATTCATGTTAATTGTTCTTTTCATTTGTTACAATCAGCCAATCAATGATTACTTGTCCTACCAGACAGAGAATCTTAATCCAAACTCTTCTCCTTGGTCCCTCAGTGGTCAAGGTTGAGGTTATCCAATTCTGTCTTCAAAAATGTCTTGAAGGAAGCCACAGGAAGTGAGTATGCGAGTATACTGTGAAGATAACTTGTGGCCAAAGAGTGTATTTTACATTTGGTAATGCATAAAATCTACTTAAAACTTTTGAGGGCAGGTGATTTTACAGGATCTGAAGAACTCTTGATGATTGACGTTAGAGAAAAATTAAAAAATAATTAAAATGAATAAAACAATTAAAATGAATAAATAATTGAATAATTAAAAATGTAGCACTCATATTTGTTTCAGTGGTTTCCACTGTGAGGCTATTTCACTGGCACAATGAACAACAATATTCTCATGTGGGAGGACACTCCTCAATGCTGCTCCAAAGCTCGCTGGGCCATTTGGGGCATCAAAATAAACAACAGAACATGACATTAATTATTTTGGTGTTTGTGTGTGTCTGTGTGAGTATGTTTGTGAGTCTGTATGTGTGAATGTGCGTTTGTTGGTGCATGTAGACAAAACTTTGATCTGCTGAAGTTGGGGAGTGAGTAATAGGGTGAAACAGCTACAGAATGGATAGACAGCAATGCCACACACACATACATTCGAATCGTTGGGATGGGAATGAGACATGGTTTGAATGTCTCACAGTGGCTGACTGCTCTTTCTGTACAGGATGATGTTCCTTGTACTGTGATTCATGGACCTAAGTCACGGACATAGGTTTCATTTCACACTGTTGGAGCGGTCCACACACACCCCCGCCACTACCAGCAGAACAGATTGAACACATACAAATAGGCTATTTTTACCTTCATGCTGTCTGCATAGTGTAATAGTTGTAAGTTTCATGGGCTGAGCAAAAACACATCAAATGGAGTACACTTATACAGGTACATTGAGGAGTATACCCTGTAAACACTTTTGATCATGACATGTCTCTGCTGCCAACCTCATCACTGCCATAGGGTCTACAATAAATGACACAAATGAGGTTTCCTTTCCAATACAGTGATTGGATGATTGTTTGAAATGATTTTATTTTTTTAAGTCTAATTAAAATAGCTGTTAATTTCATTTTTAAAAGTCAAAAACGCTGTCTTTATTGGACTCTTCTTGATTTATGGAAATCAATACAATTCTTCCAAAATACAAAAAGGTTAAATTATAGACTAATTTTAGATAATAATTAAATTCAATTATTATTAGTTAGTTATTTATATAGTGCCAAATCACAACAGAAGTTATTTTGGGGCACCTTTCACATAGAGCATGTCTATACTGTACTCTTTATTTTACAAAGACCCAACATTCCCCCATGAGCAACTTGAAGACAGCAGCAAGGAAAAACTCCCTTGGGAAGAAACCTCAAGCCAAGGTAGTAACATGCATTAATGGTACATGAATGCTTACAGATGGATTGGGGGAGGAGGAGAGAGGAGCTCAGTGCATCATGGGAAGTCCCCCAGCAGTCTAGGCCTATAGCAGCATAGCTAAGGGCTGGTCCAAGGCAAGTTTGGCCGGCCCTAGCTATAAACTTTACCAACAAGGAAAGTTTTAGGCCTACTCTTAAACACAGAGAGGGTGTCTGCCCTCTTGACCGAAAATGGAAGATGGTTCCACAGGAGAGGAGCCTGATAGTTGAAGGCTCTGCATTCTGGGAGTGAAATGTTCTAGTGGGATAATAGGGTACTATTAGCTCTTTAAGATATGACTGTGCCTGAACATTAAGGGCTTTGTAGGTGAGGAAAGGGTTTTAAATTATATTCTGGATTTTACAGAGGCCAGTGCAGAGAAGCTAAAATGGGAAAAATATGATCTTTTTTCCTAGCTTCTGTCAGTACACATGCAGCTACATTCTGGACCAGCTGGAGAGTCTTTAGAGACTTGTTGGGGCAGCTTGATAATAAGGAATTACAATAATCCAGCCTAGAAGTAACAAATGCGTGGACTATTTTTTCTGCATCTTTTTGATACAGGATGTGCCTGATTTTTACAAAAAGGTAGTCCTTGAAATTTGTTTTACGTGGGAGTTGAAGGACATATCCTGATCAAAGATAACTCCCAGATTCCTTACGGTGGTGCTGGAGGCCAGGGCAATGCCATCTAGAGTAGCTATACCATTAGATAATGTGTTTCAAAGGTTTTTAGGGCCAAGCACAATAACTTCAGTTTTGTTTGACTTTAGTAGCAGAAAATTTCAGGTCACGCAGGTCTTTATGTCCCTGAGGCATGCTTGGAGTTTAGTTAACTGATTGGTTTCATCTAGCCTCATTGATAAATATAATTGGGTATCATTTGCATAACAATGAAAGTTTATGGAGTGTTTCTGAATAATATTACCTAAAGGAAGCATATATAAGGTGAAAAGTATTGGTCCAAGCACAAAACCTTGCAGAATGTGCATGGAGGATTCATCATTAACATGTACAAACTGAAAAAGATCTGATAAATAGGATTTACACCAGCTTAATGCAGATCCTTTAATGCCAATTAAATGCTCCAGTCTCTGTAATAGGATATGATGGTCAATGGTGTCAAATGCAGCACTGAGATCTAACAAGACAAGTACAGAGAGAAGTCCTTTGTCCGATGCAATTAGGAGGTCATTTGTAACTTTCACCAGTGCTGTCTCTGTGCTATGATGTCCTCTAAATCCTGACTGAAAGTCCTCAAATAACCTATTGTTATGTAGAAAGACACACAACTGATTGGCGACCGCTTTCTCAAGGACCTTAGAGAGAAATGGAAGATTAGATATAGGTCTATAGTTGGCTAAAATGCCTGAATCAAGAGCTTTTTAAGAAAAGGTTTATTTTCCAGCTACTTTAAAGGACTGTAGTACATGGTCTGTTATTAAAGACAGATTGATCATATCTAGAAAAGAAGTGCTAACTAATGGTAATACTTCCTTAAGCAGCCTAGTTGGTATGGGGTCTAAGAGACAGGTTGATGGTTTAGATGAAGAAATTGCTGATGTTAATTCAGGAAGGTCAATTGGAGAAAAACAGTCTAAATCTATATGATATTTTACAGCTGTTTCTAAGGCTTCTTGTATTTGGGGATAAATGGGTGCCTGTTGAGGGTAGGAGGTGATGAATTTTGTCTCTAATAGTTAGAATTTTATCATTAAAGAAGCTCATGAAGTTGTTACTATTGAGAGCTATAGGATCAACAGAGTTATGACTCTTTGTAAGCCTAGCCAAAGTGCTGATTACATTACCGCCAATGTGAATAACAGTTTTACCATATTTACGTGTATCCTTAGCCAGCAGTTTTAAATTTGATTCTATGTCGCCCACTAGCCCCAGGAATACATTTAACTAGGCTGCCGGTGTTGCTAACTTCACATTTCTCACTATGGAGTTGCCAATGATCAGAGTTTTCTCAGCGGATGTGTCACTGATTGGCAAGAACCTGTGAGAAACATGAACTTCTTGGTGGTGAACTGTGAACCTCTGCTTAAGGCTACACTTCCTTTGGACAGTCACCCAGCCACCCTGGCTTCTTAGCTGCTCAGGAACTACCAGGGGTGTAGGAGCTATGCTAGGTTGGCCTGCACCGGCTACTGGGGGCTGGCTAACTACAGTAGCTAACGATTGGTTTTCCATGGTGTGGAGCTGCGCTTCAGGTTCACCAAGCCTCGACTCTAACACTGCAAATAAACTACATTTATTACATGTACCATTATCATGGAGGAGGCATAGGAATAGCTAAACATATGACACATCGAGCAAGAGAGCAGGAGAGCGAGAGAGAGAGAGAGAGGCACTGCGAAACAACTGTGGGATTAGTGAGAAAAGTTGCTAAAAGAAGGAAAGAGCTTTAAGCGCTTGAGCAGAACCAGCGTAAGTTTAAATGTACAGCAGGTAATTATCCGCAGTAATGAAGAGTATGGCAAAATTAACCAAGTTGAGAGCAGCAAAAACACTATCTGTAACACAGTCGGCAACTGATGAAATTAGGAGTTTATGGATTCTCATTTAAGACAACGATTACTTGTCCTACCAGGCAGAAAATATTAATCCAAACTCTTCTCCTTGGTCCCTCAATGGTCAAGGTTGAGGTTACCCAATTCTGTCTTCAAAAATGTCTTGAAGGAAGCCACAGGAAGTGAGTATGCGAGTATACTGTGAAGATAATGTGTGGCCATTTTACATAATGCACAAAATCTTGATGATTGATGTTAGAAAAAAAAATTATTAAAAACTGTAGCACTCATATTTGTTTCAATGGTTTCCACTATTGTGATGCTATTTCATGGGCACAAAGAACAACATTATTCTCATGTGTGGGAGAGCACTCCTCCAAAGCTTGTTGGGCCATTTTG
The DNA here is from genome assembly GCF_963924715.1 of Thunnus thynnus. Lineage (NCBI taxonomy): Eukaryota > Metazoa > Chordata > Actinopteri > Scombriformes > Scombridae > Thunnus > Thunnus thynnus. The sequence goes on from NC_089519.1 coordinate 26,957,187, forward strand.
GGTACCAAAATAAACAACAGAACATGAGATTAATTGTTTGTTTGTGTGTATCTGCATGAGCGTGTTTGTGAGTCTGTATGTGTGAATGTGTGCTTATGTTTGTTGGTGCATGTAGACATAACTTTGATCTGCTGAAGTTGGGGAGTGAGCAAAAAGGGTGAGGCATCTACATGGATAAACAGCAATGCCGCACACACACACACACACACACACACGTGTTTCAGAGGACATTACATTGACTTACGTTAATTACCTGGAGACTTACTCTAACCTTAACCATGACCACCACACGCCTAACCCTAATCCTTACCCTAACCTTAACATAACCCTAAACTAACCTTAACTTTAAACCAATTCTTCACCCTAAAATTAATGATTTACGTTAAGGGGACTTGCTTTTTGTCCCCATAAGGGAGGCGAATCCCCACAACATGACTGTGTAAACAGATTTACGTCCCCACAATGTGAGGAATACCTAGACCACACACACACACACACACACACACACACACACACACACACACACACACACACACACACACATTCAAATTGTAGGGATGGGAATGAGACATGGTTTGAATGTCTCACAGTGGCTGACTGCTCTTTCCGTGCAGGATGATGTTCCTTGTACTGTGATTCATGGACCTGCAGTCATTGACATGGGTTTCATTTCACACTGTTGGAGCGGTCCACACACACACCCCTGCCACTACCAGCAGAACAGATTGAACACATACAAATAGGCTATTTTTACCTTCATGCTGTCTGCATACTGTAATAGCTGTAAGAAGTTCCATGGACCGAGCAAAAACACATCAAGTGGAGTACAGTGACACAGTTACATTGAGGAGTATACCCTATAAACACTTTTCATCATGACATGTCTCTGCTGCCAACCTTGTCACTGCAATAGGGTCCACAATAAATGACACAAATGAGGATTCCTTTCACATACAGTGATTGGACAATTGTTTGAAATGATTTTGTTTTTTTTAAATCAAATTAAAATAGCTGTTGACTTCATTTTTAAAAATCCATAGTACTGTCTTTATTGGACTCTTCTTGATGTATGGATTTCAATACAATTCTTCCAAGACACAAAAGGGTTCAATTAAAGACTAATTTTAGATTAGATAATAATGCCTTAGAGTTACATAAACAAGCAGAAAAAAAGTTATTGTTAATGGAGTTATATGACAATGTTTTCCAGCACAATAACAAACAGGTTGTTTTTCTACAAATGCTGCCTCTGGTACATTTTCATTTTGCCACTGATGAAACTAAGAGTTTATGGATTCTCATTTAAGACAAAGCTTATGATCTAATATTTATGTAAATGCATTGATGCCGCCACATTAAAAAACCGCTCTTCTATTTTTCATGACTTTTTTATGTGGACAGAGAACAGATAGATACTTTCATGTCAACAGAAACTTTCATGTTATTAGGCTACAGTGCCTTATGGACATCATAGAAATTGACAATGCTTTATTGGTTTAGTTTAGTGATGTTTACCAAGACAATATGGTTTATGTGTCAGCAGAAGTGCCATTAAAGCCATATAATGACAGCTTTGTGAATGTGAACAAAGATATGCTGATAAAGTGGCCATGTGTATGCTCTTGAGCATACAATATAATGCCATACTATATAATTTGTGGCACAAATGTAACAATTCTTTGCAAACTGACCTTGCACCTCATCCAGTAAATGGATAATGTGCATTTTGAGCACAAGACTGCGTTTTGACATTTACATCAAGTATGTCCCTTTAATTAATCATGTAGTTATGACTAACATTTGAGCAGGCATCGCCAATTTTATTCATTTTATTTAATCATGAGAAGTCTGAGTTAAAGACAGCTTGAGGAAGATAACACAAAAGGCATCAGGACATTAGGAAGGTCAGAATTAAATTCTGAACTAAAACTGGAAATTGCAAGTGAAGTTTCTAGTAATTATCATGTAAAAGAGCACACACTAAAATTGACTTAAGATCACACCTTAATTACAAAATAATTACCTGTAACTTTAAATCTTTAATCAATTAATCTTCAATTTAAACTACCTAACAATATGGACAACAATGGATTAAAGAGCACACATAATGTGAAAGATATCACTTGTAGTGGCAAACCCACACAGAATTATCACCCAACTCTGCATTTTCCTCAGCTTCAAGGAGCATTTTAGCATCTTTCAGCTCACTGTTTTAGTTTAATGGCCCATAACTTCAATGTTTTGAGTCACTCTCACTGCTCTCATCAACCTCATTCTCAGCCACAGCAGGTAGCTGTTTTCAATGAAAAAGCTCTGATAAAACCACTACACATTACCTGCCCAGCACCAAATAGCAGGAAAACACAGTGAAGCATTTGGCCACTAAAAAGCCAGAAATTTCCCCTCATGAGTTGGTGAAGACCAAACCAGAGCTAAAGGTAATGTCAATATTTGACTTAAATTGTCCCAAAACACAACTCTAAATGAATGCTAATACTGGATATGTAATAATTGTTTGTTTCTTTGTTTGCTAATTGTTTGCTAACATGTTCACCAACATGACTTTATACAGTGATAATTTTTCAGTGTTATGTTAACAGAGTGTCCTGCTGCCCTCAATTGGTCAAATTAATAAAAGAAAATAATATTAATATATATATTATTATTATTATTATCGTCACTATTATTATTATTATTATTATGATTAATGTCATTATGACATTAATGTCAGGATTTGAAAAGGAGAAACAACAAAAAACAAACAAACCATCAAAAATCACCAATAGAAACTTCACCACAAACTTCATATCCATATATATATATACCTGAAACTTTTATTGCCCTCTATCAGGTCATCATGTGCATTTGTCACCAACTTTTGGGGAATGGTCAGAGTGTTGAAATGCAATGGGACAGTCAAAACTGATTCATGTGCCTATTAGCTCAGAGGCAGAGTTGGCCTAAAAAAATGTTCAAACTGAATTGTACCTAAGGCCTGTTTCGTAAAGCCATAATAATAAAGTGCTTGGTCAGTTTAAAACCTGAGGTGTCTAAAAACTGGAACACTGTCTGAAGAAAACAACAACAATGACAACAACAACAACAACAACAAACTATTCCTGGTAAGATAGCTTTTATTCAGAAAAGTTTTCTGGCTAACTCAGAGTCCCATCTCTCACTGTCCAATTTATTCCCTATGTGCTGAACAATCTGACTGAGGCACATATTTCATGTCATTTAATTAATCAGACTGATTAATTATAGCCATATTTTACATTATAAAATGTCATCAAAGGACAATTACACGTGATGCTTGCTGATGACTTTTATGGGCAGTTCCCTCAAGCAGGATTACTCAAAATGTGCATGAAGCCTGCGAGACAGCTCTCAGACGCTTGTCGGTTTCACAGAGGAACATTTTGCTGCCATTCTCTTATCAGGATTCCAAGTCTGAGTCTATGAGGGTGGATTATGTGACAGACCATTGTCTGTGTTATCTCAGACAGCAGGACATCCTTGTTATCTCAAAAGATTATGACGTCAATGTGACATACTTTTATGACAAAACAGCATAAAATACACACAATTACGGATCAATGATAGACAGTGTCACTCAAATGACACTCTCTTTAACTCTCATTTGATTTCATTATGACACCGTATGAGCTTTAGTGACTTTTAAAAGTTCAGACTGAGAAATATTGTATGCAGAAAAAGAGAGGTAGATCAGATAGGGGAAAAAATACTTTGAGAGGTAAGATAGGTTTAAAGTAGGTGCGTAGGAGGAGTTGACATTAAGTTAACATAATCTCCTATATTAGTATGAGTGTGTGCAATACTGTGTGTGAGCACTGAGTTATTTCATCAGATGATACTGCCAGGAAAAGGCACGATGATGACTCATATTTGAGCTGGGTTTTAGCTATCTCTCAGACAATACTGTCATTTTCTGTCTCACCCTCATCCTTTTTATTACTTTGAGATTGTCTGTGCAGTACATGTGGACACTGTTTCATTAGACATCCAGTCTAGTTGTGTGCACATGTTTTGTAATGAAGAACAATGCAGCCCCTGTTAATGTTGCCAGGAGAGTGTGAAGTTGATATCCTAATAGAATGAGGTGAGATGTCTGCGCCCTAATTAGCATGATGCTACTTTTACTTTCTGACATAATTAGATTTTATTTAAATATCACTTTGCAGGTGATGTCAGTATCTGCCATGAAACTCTGACCCATGTGTTCAGCTCTCTCTCTCTCTCACACACACACACACCAAAGCCTCAGTGGTACTATCTAGGGCCCAAGGAAACCTCTAGTTTGCTGTAGGTTAGACCTCTAATTAGTTGTTCTGTCCTCATTTGGGACACATGGGAATTATTTTATAGATTTCTCCAACAGTTAACATGATTTCCTGAAGACTGACTTCACTTTTTATAACTCTTTATACGGTTAGCACAAGAACAGTCTGATTCATGTGGGCTAAACTGTGAATAATTTTATTTTCTTTGGCATGTGTGTCATAAACAGCAATTTTCTCTCATGGCAACTAGGTACATATTTGTTCCAAAATATCTCTGGCTGCACTGATTCAGTCAAGAAAAGGTCAGCAAATATTGGGCCAAACCAGAGCTAGAACACAAGTTATTAGTGGGCCCATGAAGGTTATAAACAACACCAAATATTGGACTAGAACACGGATAAAACACCAGGATATATCAGTTCAAAGTAGGGCTACAGCACTGGGGAATGATGGACCAAACCAGGACTAAAACAGTAGTGATAATTGGAGATAACTTGGGCTAAAACAGCAGTGTATTTTAAACCAAGCTTGGGCTATAACGACCTGGAATTAGACATGTTGTCAGATTTTTGGAATTATGTCTCTTTTAGTGGGACTAATCCTGTGTACATGCTGTTCAGTGGGTCTTTGGCCAGCTATATCAATGTGGTGATGCAGAACTGATGTCTGACTTTTTTATGAAAATAATCAACTGAATGACAAACAAAGTTGACAGACATCAGCAGGCGGCATATATGTGACATTACCCTCTACCTTATTGGAAATGAAACCAGACATTGTTTTGTAGTTTACTACTTTTTTTTTTTTTTGTCAATTTCACTGCTAAACTCTTTTCAGCACTGGAGAGAGACGAGCAGACTAAGAGGAGAATCTTCAAAAAATTTCACCTTAATGAATCCATATACATCTAGGCATCCACCACACTTCCTTTCATTATATCCTGGATTACAAGCAATGGTGGTCATTTTAGAAATACTACTACAACCACAATATTGTAGGTCTTAAAGAAAGGATATTTTGCTTCAAATACTGCACTGTATATTCTGTGCCTTGTAATATCCAAATAAAAGTAATATTTCCTTGAGTGTTCCTGATTTGATTACATTTAAATTGAACAAGTAGTCAGAATTCAACAGTGTATGATTTGGGTACATATTCACAAGTCATCTTGGACATTTCAAGTTATTATTTGTGAGTATACACCAATCAAGCACATGTAAGCCAAAAGTTGTCTCAAAATGTCATCACTTTTACATTCTGTTTTACGATTGAACTATGAAAGAGCTTCATGTCTGCAGACCCCTCTATAATGTGTGTAATTCTAAAAAATGTTTGTATTCTACCACCTTTAAAGTGGGAAAATCCTATACTGTGGTACTGAGTTAGTCCTATAGGATGCTATAAATTCTGTATGAAAATATAAACATCATTCAAAATAAAAAAAAAACATCCATATCATGGTAAAGTTTTGTTTTCCTTAGTAAAACACAGTTTTTAGAACACATTTGAAACCACCCTAACATCAGTGACGCAAATGCCCCGAGCTGTGAATGTACGAACAGCACGGTAGTCTAGATGTCTATGGCTTTAACCGCTCATTGCATTATTTACATTGAAGTGCAGTCATATTTCATTTAATGTTGGCAGCTATTTTTAGAACTCTGACAGAAGTGTAGGCACGAAAGGTTATCTGGGTCACATGTAATTCCAAGTGTGTGTGTGTGTGTGTGTGCCACTGTTTGTGTGAGGTTTGTGAGAAAAGCTAAACTGTTTTTCCAAACAATTGTAAATCTTAATTCAGGACAGTTAGAAGCCCAGACACTCAGTCTCACCTCAAATTTCTAGTCAGAAAAACATGAAGTAATCGACAGACTAGAGAGCAAACAAAAAGTGCCTTTTTTTTGTCACTGAAGTTCTGACAACACTGTCAGTGTCAAGTGAATTTGCTGAGATGAATTAATGTTTGTAGCCCTCATGGGTAATACACTAAATCATGTCAGGACCAGCAGGTTCCTTTGAAAATGCGGAGTCAGGAGTTTCCCTACCTTCCATATGTGCTTGGGCTGTGTCCCAGTTCAGAGGCTAGATCTTCATGGGTCCCCAGTTCTAGACCAAATACATCATAGCAGGTGGAAAAGGTTCCTCCAAATGCAGCCTTTATACAACTGGTGTGTCCTTTGCAGTCATCAGTCTCCCATTACTCATTGCACACATGTCCACATTGCATTTAGCAGCTATTTGCATTCTGGTGGTCATTAGTGAATGATAAATAGGAAAAAGCCACCACAGGGTATAAACACTGAAAGTCAGAAGTCATGTTTTATTTCAGTGTCTTTGTATTCTGTGTTGTTCTATCAAATGTGTCTGAAGTGTAAATTCAGCTGAGTGCGGTGAGGCCTTGCTGCCTGGATAGGTTTTGTTGGTTGGGTGCACCCAGGAGTATGTTTATGTGGCGGTTGGTTGGAGCTGACACTGTCTTACCACAGTGCAAATCAATGAATGAGGTAGTACAGTTGCTCTGACTAAACAGGTCAGTGATCATCAACTGAGAGGTTCACAGATTCAAATAAGGACCATAAAGGGTATAAATAACACACATGAAATAGAAGTGAATACTTCTTTAGTTACCAACCCTTCCAATGCACAACTTTTCACAAAATAAACATCAGTTATAGTTGGTTTTAGGGGACTTTATCCTACTTATAATCAAAGTCATTGATGCCTTTTCAGTCTCTCCGTGCCAATCCATGATACAGTATGTTAAATGGTGTGCATAGCCTTGATTAGCTCATTTGCTGGATATCTATAGAATGTAGCAGCTGCTGCTCTGAAAAAATATGCCTCTATACTTAAATGACTGGCTGGTCTAAATGAACTCCATAATTCATTACTTATTTGCTTGTTTCACTTTGTTAAAAGAAACTAGATATATATAAACACTATCAATGCAATTCTAAGTGGCACAGCCACAGCGGATGAATATGAATAGGTTTATTTCAGGAAATGTAATTCCCAACTGTATTTTCATTCAAACACTACATATCTGTCAAAGTAAAGGTACTGAAAAAAATCAAGCAGAGGTTGACAACAGACAGGCAAGTAAGGGGTATAAGAAACAAGGCAGAATTTCGAAAAGACAGACAGGGTATAAAAAACACAGCAGGCAGGAAACAGGCAAAAGGGCTTGTGAAGGTTCAATGAACCCTCTGACAAAGAGTACGGGAGATGGCCTTCTAGGAGACCAATATGGTAACAGGAAGCATGTGTGCAGATGAGTGTGGGAATCAGGTGACTGAAATACTGTAGGGCTATGCCTTGTTAGATGGAGACATGGGAATGGAATGACAGGTGAGTTTGTGACAGATAGACCAATAGACAGGAAAAAAAGTTGCAAAAATTAGGAATTTGCTGATGCTATGATTGTCAAGGAGAACCCCCATTTTGCTTGTACAGTGCACAAGTACCTTATGCGGCACAATTCACATTCTCCAATTGGTTTCATGCTATTCGAATGACTGACAGTTGGTGGCAATAATGTGCCAGATATGTAGAGATACTCCAACAAACACCTTGGATGTATTATAAGAGCTCGATAGGGTTCCGTCACTCAGCGTTTCAGCCAATTTTTCCCAATGGCCACTTGCTGTATTGCAGCAAAAAATCCCCCTGCAGCCCAAGAAGCATTTTCTCCACCATTGTAAAAAGGACATCGGTAAAACTGTTGACTGTTTACCTTGACCTGTAAACAAGGTCAATTATGATTCTGTCTATTATGAATTTTTGATCCATGGAGGTTTTCTATTTGTAAAACTTTCCTCAAGCCAAGAAAAGCAGTTTAAAAATCCTTGACGTCATCACAATGTAAAGTCTATGGGCCAAGCGGGAACTTGCGGGGCGGGGCTGGTGGGGGGGAACACCACTACTCATATTTAGTAGGTCGCACAATGCGGAAGTAAACCCGGAAATTAGAAATTTTTTTGGTGTATGTGTAGTGGGTTGGAAATGCCACATGTTAATTTTTTTTAAGTAAACAGACACCCCCTAATTTTTTGTTAATTATTTGATCTAATCTAACTCTATTTATACAGTTTTGACATCAGGTCAATACTCAAAGACATCAGTAGACAGCGCTCTAATGCCACTTTGGAATCACACGTACATGCTCTGCTCATGCGCAGCTCAGTATTAAATTAGCATCGGCTGGAGCAAGACGCTATCTATGGCTCTCTCCCTTATTAATCCACAGACTTTGTTTTTATTGGCTACGCAGTGCACTTTTGCCTGTGTAACCTTTGCTGCCGTTCCAGATTTCCCCTAGGTCTGGCATCGGTAACATATGTGCCAGCCAAATAATTCTTATTGGACTAAATGGGTGCCATTTTTGCTAACATTTGTTAAAGAGGATGAATCATGCACATTTCCAGGTCTATATTTATATTCTGAGGCACTACTGGAATATCTTTACCTGATTCACAGTTCAAAAAGCACCTTATTTATCTTATACTGGCCCTTAATGCAGCCTAATAGTTCAGCCTCTGTCTGAAACAGGCCATTTTAGGTCCTATCTCTTTAAGGCCCCCTTCATGATGAGCCGACTCTGCTCTGATTGGCCAGCTACTGGAAGCTGCCCTTCAGCAGACTGCCAGTGGCTCCAGAGGCTACGTAAACTAACAATAGTAGTAGGATTTCACAGAGTGGACAACGTGAACAACCCATGGAACAACCTTAGTAACAAAGGCTACAGAACGGAAGGCCATTTGTGTCTGACTTCATCATGAAAAAGAAGGAGAGGTAACATTACAAACAAAGTGTTCAGAGCAGGGTGAACATATGTTATATTACATTACATTACATTATAACAGTATAAAAATAACAGAAAATCACAAAAAAGCATGACATCCCCTTTAACATTGTATTACATGTGTATGGAAAATACAGCAATGTTGGAAAATTCTTTGTGCATATTTACATATAAACCACTTAAAAATATCTATATTCTTTTCAATATCAATACCAAAATATCCATATAGTATGCATCAAGCATACCAAGGAAATACTGTATAATACACTAAAGCTAAGTTAGAAAACAGCAGACCTGGAGGCTGTATGAAAAAATATATATGCTACATCACTTTAACTAGATACTAGTGGATGAGTTATCATTAGTCGGTTCTGTTGTTGACAAGTAACAGTAACACATGAACATGTGAACAGCATGTTTTGCTTTGTAGGCTTTAACAAAAGAGGCAGCAGTCTTTGTGGGATCAGGCCCTTACTCTGCCTGCTCTATTTACGCCTGTTCAGTAACTGAAATAGGGCATTTTTTTCAAGGCTATGTAACAGTGATGTTTGCATAATATTAAAATTTTACAGACATAGTGCCAGCATAGGTTTGAAAGCCAGCTGGCAAAATAAGAGGGTAATTCAGCCATAATTAAATTAGCTATTTAAATACAATCATGTGGGAAAAAGTTGAAATGATAAAACACATAAACTGTCACTGAAGAAATATGTTCATTTGTATTATCTATGATGATTTTCTTACTGTGACTGAGTTTGAGTTGGAGTCACAAAGTGTCATTTATTGGCAGGCTGTATTCACCCCCAAGGTTAACTACTCTTGTGACTTTTGTCCGTGACTCACAAGTGTCTATAGAAGGACACTACTTTAGAGGAATATGTCAACATTTTGGGAAATGCACTTATTCACCCTCCTTTTGAGAATCATAAGATTGATATAAGACTATAAGACTTTTAGGACCCCCCTGAAAATGAGATGCTACATCTCAAGGGGCTATCCTAATAAATTCAAAAATAAATATCAATGTCTGTGCATGAAGTACAGAGGAAGCCTAGCTTAGCATAAAAATTGGCAGCGGGGGTGACAGCTTGACTTGACTTTACGTTAAGTAAAGAAAGGTCACAAACATGTAGCTGCCGTTTTTACTGACACTATTTAGCTCTTTACTGTAAAAAATATCCTTATGTCCATCCCCTGTTTTGTAGGATGCATTTCAGCGCTGCAAATTTGTTTTGACAAAAACAGTAATTTAGCTAATAATTGCAAGGCACAACATGCTACACTACACTACACTAATTTTAAACTGGATGGAACCAAGTAGCCTAAACAGAGCCCACTCTCTATTTAGGCTACTTGTTCTGTGTGTAGCAAGCAGATACAAATAAAAGCCAAAGTGCAGTAAAGCAACTTTTGTTTATATACTATACTATTATTGCCTCTGCAGCCAGATGTAGTGCCTACCTGGAGTCTTGTCACAGTGAGGTTGCAGGTAATCAGCGCTATAGCCAGAGACATTCTGAATAAAAATGCTGGTAAGATGGATAAATTGTGATTGGTTAATTTTTTTACATTACTGCTGGTGTACAGTTTCAACAAATAAAACATTAAGGGTTATTTAGTGAGCTTTAGAAGTATTTTTGAACTTGAGAGAGCCAGGCTAGCAGTTTCCCTGTGATCCCAGTCTTTATCTTTCTTATCTAACTGAGAGAGAAAGAACGCAAATAAGTGTATTTTCTTTAATGCTCAACTATTCCTTTACGAGTAAAGTAAAGCCAAAGCAAACATTTTTGATTCCACTGTTCAGTCAAGCCATACACCCAGATAAGTATTCATTATGCAACATTCATCTTTAATTATTATGTGGAGTTACGTAACATAGATGGACTGCTTCATATTCCAGTTTTAAATGATCATATTGCAGAACCCTGATCTGCTCATTAAAATGTTGCCTTTATATGTTTTATTCAATTAAAACTAAAGGCAATGCACAGGAAAGTTTATTTTATAATAATATTAATAATAACAACACAATGTCACTGCCAATTCATCTCTGTTCATGTGTCTGCAGACCTCACATTAAATATACTCTACAAGCGCATTGACATCTCAAAGAGAATTAAGGAAGTCTTGATGGTTTTTCAAATGGATAAATCACTGTATTAAAAATGAGCAGATAGTTATTTTTAGCTCTTTTCATTACAAAGTGGCATATTCAGACCAACCAATCTATCCCTTCGACAGAGGGATGATGGCGTCTGAATGTGGAATTAGTGTATGCCGCCACAAAGTCTTTGTGAGATTTTTTACTTTTAATGACTGCACTAATTAAGAAGTCCTCCTCGGGTCCTGGATAAAACGGGAAAAGCAATGATGGATGGGTTTAGAGAGAAAGAGAGAAAAAGATTTGAGAGAGAGAGAGATAGAGAGGGAGATAGTGGGAGAGACGCTCAAGGGCAGCCCCAGTAGGAGATAGTGGTCTGCACTCTGTTTCAATTCACAGCAGGGGTCCCTTTTAGCAAAGGTCCAGGCAGTGACACTTTCTCCTAATGAGGGAGCAAGACAGCTTTTGGACATGCTGGGGTGCCATTAATAGTGTTAACTGGGCTTGCTGGAGGAAAATATCTCCTTCATGACTTAGCATCTCTCACTGTCTCTCTTTCTCTCTCTCTCTCTTTGTGGAAGTCTTGCACACATACACACTTCTAATGGACAACAACCACATCATTTCATTTCTCTTTTAGTTCTGCTTTATTTTGAAAAATCAGACATCTAAAGTGAAGATTAACAGATGTGGTCAAATCTTCAGTTTGATTTAACAATGTCAAAAACAGACATGGAAAATGATCAGTGTGCAGAAACTGGTGTATGACTGGAATTACAATCTGTTAAATACAGCCACTGAGTATAATTAGATACTTAAGGTCATTATGTCTTCATTTTCAGTCATTATGTTGTCCTAGGCAGTAATGTAGCTGATACTGTAAGTGAGAGTGAGAACCATTAGGACTAAATGTGATTTAAATTCAAATATCATGTTTAACATTAGTCTGTAGATATAAAAATAGTATCAAACTAAGCTTATTTTAAGTGTTTTTCATTCAATCATTACAAATTTATATGATTAACCATTTTTAAAGGATAAGGCTGGCGATATTTTTACATTTTTCTTATTGTCAACAAATTTCATGGGCAGAGTCAAACTAACATTGAACTCATGCTACTTACAAGTACTGTTTATCCAAAGCCTGATATATCATATTTCTCTGTGCCGTAGACCTCCGTTGTTGTCCAAAAACTATTTAAAACACACCACATTGTTGCATTGGGTGACAAGTTCCTTTGCCCTGAAGGCAATGGTTATGGTAGTTTGTTTAGAAATCGTTCCAAAGACTAATAACTACAATAACATTTTCAGTCTCCGGAGAGTAGTTCCATGTAAGGCAGACGCCACTGCACATACGTGGGAATGCGGCTCCATTTAGAGAGCTGCGCTAGCTTGTTGTGTTACATATCACAACCTCTTGATTTTTTACTGTACTTTAAGTTCTTTGAGAAATTTACCATGTAGCACAAAGTCAAGATATTGTGATATGCAGCATAACCAGCTAGCAAAGCTCTGTAAACAGAACCGTGTTCCTGCGTATGTGCAGAGGTGTCTGCCATACAAGGAACTACTCTCTTGAGACAGAAAATGTGATCACTGTTATTAGTTTTTGGAGCTGTTCCTAAACAAACTATTGTGAGCCTTCAGGGTCAAGTAACATTTCATCCAGTGCAGCAAATAAGAGTGTATTTCCCAAAATGTAAAAGTATTCCTTCAATATATACCACTTGATACATCAACATCATCTATGATCAATTACAGGACAATTAAGAAAACTGACGGCCAAGGTAGGCAAAGACACATCTGTTCAAAAATAAGTTACAATAAGGCTCACATACTGCACAAAAGCATTTCTCAAGGGGGGTAGAATGCCGTATGTGGCTGCCAAATCCAAAGTCACCTTGTCTCAACTTGGCTCAATCTGATGTGTTACAATGTATTGTGACAGGACTTCTTCTAATACACTGAGCCCCACGTTGCTGCTGCCATAACCACTGCTCAAACTGCTACCTAATTATCTGTCATGCTAAAGGAGAAAATTATTCATTGCCATTTACTTTCTCTTTGCCGGGCTCATATCCACTTTCTGTCGGTCACTGTACCACCTGACACTGATCTTAATGGAAATAATATACCTTCATCTGTGAATGTGTACGCTGGTGCCAAAGCTGGCTGAATAGCTACAGATAAGTTGTACATCTGTCACTGTTGAATTTCTTTTCAGCTTCTTCTGTTCATCCCTTGCAAATTATGGTGACATTTCACCTAGCTTCACTTGTCAGAATATTAACAAGTTTGTCTTCTAAATCTTGTGAATTTTAATGTGCCAAATCTCATTTCAATAAACAGTCAGCTACAGAATCCCTGGATATAACAGGGGCTCAGATTCTTGTCCCTTTAGCTGGAGGGATTGCTACCAACATGGAGCTCAGACTTTGATTGTTGGTCTCAATTTTGTTGCCCAAATGATTGAAATAAAGATCACTAAGTCACACATTCAATAATATGCAAATATTTTGATGTTACAAGATTAATTACTTTGCCTTGCCTTTTAGCTGTGCTCTGTTGTACTGTATAATGTAATACGCCATGGTCTAAACAGGAGAGACAAATTTAACCAAGTTTTGTTGCATGTTTGAATTCACAGAAAATAATTAGACCCCATTTTGAAGTTATCTTCAAGGCTAAACATTCCCCATGAAAGCAAAAAGTTTTAAATTCTACAGTATATAACAATGCATTGATGTTGCAGGACTAGAGATGATTCTCCTGCTCATATAGCTTTATGTAAAGTTATGCACTAAGACTTCAACCCAGCCCATATCGACTTAGCCTGACGAGCACTGCCAAATTTGTGACTTAATCCGAAGCTTAACTTTAAGGTTTTATTTCATCCAGTATTGACCGTTAGTTCAATGCTAATGCATGTGAGTGCTAATGCATCACATTGGCTATACTCTGTCTTTAGCTCTTATCAGTCTGTATCACACATGACACACTTGGATGCAGATGATTGCCACAGTCAGAGATAGAAAAAGAAATGTCTTATAAAGTAACTTGACACCCCCTGAAAATCTTTCTGACCTCCAGTGGTTTGGCTTCTATTTATGGAGAATTCTCACCAAAAAGGTGGCAAAATAATGTTTGAGTGGGACTGAAGTGGATCTTGAAATCTGGAAATAAAATCTATGCAAGCAATTAAATCCAGTAAGTGGCTTAATCAGACAAACAAACAGCCATCCCCACATGAGAGTGCAGAACAGCATTGAACAGGTGGAGCATCGAGTGCATATAAAGCCCTTACTGTACATTATAACTAAACATCCAACAACAATGCTAAAAAACAACAACAACAACATGCTGAAACAGCTGGGACAGATTTTTCTTTGCTGTCTACTCACGCAGGAATAACCTCTGTTCAGCACTTTAAAAAAATGACAGCTATAACTCCCATAGAACCATGTGGACATATTAAAATTGATAACTGCTTAAAAATAGCGGATCAAACGATTCTGTTTGGTTGAAGTTGTGTTTTTATACCACAAAGACAGTGTACTGTCTAAAAAAAGAGGAATTGTTCTATCAAAATACCACATAATCTAACAAAGATGTAAGAATATTGTTAAAAGACCAAACCCCCCACCCATCCACTAATCAGTTTGTGATTGGTCATACCAAAAAGGGATAATAGTGAATCACATTGAATCAGCTTGTTTATTTGGCACTGACTGTACTATACACTGCTGGTTTGCGGTGTGTTGCATGGAGGGTAGCATATGGGGTAAATGAACTGTGCTGTCCTCGACATATGTCCTCTCTTGCTTGGTAGAGAAAAGCACCTTCCTCTTCTCCAGGTGGCTACATGTACCATGGTTCTAGGCTATAATACCCCACTGCGAATGGTGATGCTCCGAAAGTCAGTGTGTTTTGCTTTAGTGTGTACATGGTTTTGTTTTCGTTTGAAATACCAACCTGAATCTTGTAACAATTTGGAAAGATTTCACCTTTGGAAAATGGGAGAAATACAACGGGAGTAACTTAAGTTCTGTGCAGTAATTTAAATGCCTCTACAGTGCTAAATGGTTTTCGAAAGGTCATAGTTGATTACAGTGACTAAACCAACTATTTTAGTGTGACTGTGTGAGACACAGAGCAAACTAATAATATTATAGTTCATCATCTAGCTATCGAGCTAATTGATGTTTGTGTCTGAAATTCCACTGTAATGGTCCAATGAGGTGAAAATAGCCTGAATGACCATAAGAACAGATAAATGTACAGTAAGTGGACACTAACAATACATGCTAATTTCCCTCAAAGAGATAATTGTTCCCTTTTTTCTGTGAGGCAACTCAGCAATGCTGCCTTAATGCTGATTGAGTGATTATGAGAACGCAATTTTTCGCCCACAGGAACATTGGCATTCCAGTGCCCATTACTTCATGGATTTGTGTCTAGTAAGTTTACATTTTTCATTGTACCCTGGACTTGTATTTGAATTTTATGCACTCTGTATGTCTCTCAAGAACTGTGATATGGCATGCAACGTGAACACACACAACTTTTGTCTTAGTATATAGAAAATTTTGTTCATTACCTGTAGTGTCTCTCAGAACAGACTGTCCCCCCAGGAAAACAACACAATCAGTCATTTCAGCAAATACCCTAAAATATATATTTATACTGAAGTGACTCTAGAGGCCATAAGATAGATAGGTTATTAAAGAGTGACAAAGTCTGTGTTGGGGTGGATGGATGCTTTTCATTTCGCATTAATATTTTTTTAAACCATGACCACAATCGTCTCTTAACCTTAACCACATGGTTATTATTGTAACCATGAAAATGAAAGCCCCCTAGCCTTAATGGACTAGTAATTTTAACCTAAACCACAATGTTTTCCTAGCTTTGAAAAAGGACTTACTTTAACATAAACTTTTTTTAACCCTAACTCTAAGC
This sequence comes from Thunnus thynnus, assembly GCF_963924715.1. Taxonomy (NCBI): domain Eukaryota; kingdom Metazoa; phylum Chordata; class Actinopteri; order Scombriformes; family Scombridae; genus Thunnus; species Thunnus thynnus. The sequence goes on from NC_089519.1 coordinate 26,973,352, forward strand.
ATATATGATCTTTTCTTAAACTTAACCAAGTCGTTTTTGTGCCTAAACCTAACTAGATCTTAACCATAGCATTTTCACAAAATAAAACATAATTGTTTTTCAACTTTGATTTGCAACAGCTTTTGGAAGGCACAGATAAATGTTGGGTTATGGTTAGGGTCACCTGGCTGATAGGGATGTTGCATCAGAAAACACTGGGGTGCATGAATCAACAACGTAGGCCCAAATACTGTCAATACTGTCAATTCTACTCTACAGAAATGGAAAGGACATAATACACCTGGACTTTTATGCAGTTGGTGAAAAGTCTCATTTGTTCCTCTCTGTCTCTTTGCAGCCTTGTTACAGCTGTACCTCAGGCTCAGGCAAATAGACCAGACATAACTGACAGCGGCACCATATCCGGCTCTCTTAATACATCCATGTTCAGTGGTCCGAGTAAGCGAGGTTGTAGTTTCAAGTCTTGGTTGTATCCATTCATGTATTCATTTAAATACAAAGAAATTGGGAATTTTACAAACTTTCGCCCATTTGAATCCCCCACTTTTACATTCTTGTATTACTTTTCTGAAGACGTTAGCTCAGTGATTAGTGCTTCTGCCTAATCAAATCATGAGATCAAATTCCTCTATAATTTAATGTTTTCTACCTCAGCCTGTCAAATAAAGTTTATACAATAAACTATTCAAAATCAGCAATGCAAAGTTGTGTCATCTCTTTTTACATCTTCCTTTATCTTGGAGTAATTACACTCAGGTAAAGGATATGACAAAACATCTAAATGCAAGTTTCATATAAAGTTCTCATACTAGAGTGACAGCCAACATTTCTGAACAGAAGATCTGGAAAACTCACTGCTTTTTTTGGGTATAACAGAGAGACATATTAATATAGTGTGTTGTCAAATTAACTTGTCTGGCAATAAAAACTTGGTTATTTACAGATGGAGATAAAGAGAGAGATGGGATTACAGGGTATTGAAAAAAAGAACGATGAACTCAGTTGGGAGGTAAGGACAGGGTGATAGAAAGATTGTGTGTGCGTGTGTGCAGTTGGCTTACTTGCTGCATGGTTGGCATATTCTCAGTTGGATGAGAGGACATTTATGTGATGTCAGCACGCATTAACCTCTCTGAAAATACATCGGAAACAAACAGGGACACATGTGCCCAGATCCCACCAGCTCTAAGTAACAAGCCTCTGGAAGGAAAGGCTATGCTGGACAACACAGAGCAATTCCAAAAATAGAAATGAGAAGATGAAAAGGGAAGGCTTCTTGGTTCAAGAGACAACACAGGATTTCTAAGATACTTGACCAACAGCACATCAAATGTTGAGTTCATAATTAAGCTAATTTGTTAAGGCTGTTTTTTGTCAACAACAAAAAAATGTGGGCAGACAGTATTGGCCCTTGATCACTGTGCATGTCCAGATGCATATCTGGCCCAAGTTCAATTTTTGACAACTGGTGGCATATAAGAGCCTTAGGCTTAGGCCTTAGGGACTTAGGCTTTGATAGTTCTTGTAGCGCAAGAGGGGGCACATCTGCACCATTCTTTGTGTCTTAGAAGTAATCTGCCAAGAAAGTGGCACAAATAATACATATATATATATATATATATATATATATATATATATATATATACTGTATATACAGATGCTATGGACTACATGCCATGTTAATTGGTCTAAAAGGTTAATTACAAGGATCTGAATGAGAGGTCTCTAAAACGTCCCCGAGGACACACCTGTTCCACCATGTATAGTGACAAGCCTACAGTGGCATGATAATGTGATACATAACAACAGGTTTCTCATGCTTCCATATAGAAGTCTTATTAAATGTTCTCTTTGATGAGAGATGTCAGGATGGACATTTGAGCACTCACTCTTGGTTTAGGTAATTCCTGACCTTGGGAACACATATCTGTGGTAACTCTCTAAAAGCTCTACTCAAGGTTCACTTATTAGCTTTTTCTGGTGTATTTCAACCATATCTCACAGCTCTCTTCAACAAATGGTTTGGTCAAAAATCTATAAAAATCAAATAAGTTAACCTTTAGATTAGACTACAGTACTTCACCACAGGTGAGACATTTCAGTGACTGTTCATAAACACTGACTTAACTTACTAAAACCATGATATTATGGTAGCCGAATGTATGTGAATTGTTACATTAAACAGCATTTATGTTTCTTGTTGATTACATTACCATTAATAATAACAGCAGCTTGGAATTATCTGAAAGGAAACATTAGAGATCCAGTAGATCCTCTCCTTTTAATATCATCCAACATCCAAGGCCCAATTCTTGCTCTTTCTTCAGTGACACTCTAATAATGTGAATAATTCATGTGCATAATTGATGATGCTTACGTGAATATGCATAATTACAAAGCTAGGCTTGTTGAATAATTGACATGACCTCTTGCATGTTCAATGGATGTGATTGGCTTTTGTACTAATTTTGCTTTTTCTCACGCAGTCTCAAATCTATTTTGCACAGCCACACATACCTGGGAACTAATGTGTGGGTTTGAATGGCCATAAGGGTACTTAGGTGTGCTTTTTCTCACATTAAGTAATCAACTCAACTCTTCTTTAATTGTTACCACCACAACTATTTGGGAGAACACCCTGCTTTCTTGCTTTCTTCCTTTTTTCACAGTGATGAAACTGTCCACCTACTCTTTCTATCTCTCCCACTCGCTCTCAAAACCTCAAACCAAAGGCAGTGAGGGCTGCTCTGGCCCTCTGGGCTTTGTCAGCCAGCTCCTGGCTCCCACGTTACAGACAGTCCACTGTTTTCCCAGTATTGCCCTGTGGGCAGAGATGCTAATTTGAAGTGTTCCTGGATGAGACAGCTCTGCGAGAATATAAGCTGGAGTCCAGAGAGAAGGACTTATAATGCCTCCATGCTTTAAATGCTCTTCTATCACAAGTGCAAACGTGAGAGCTGGTTTTAGAAACCTAAATTACCCTGGCAGCCTGTGCTACCCAGGGAAAGGTAGTTTTTGCAGGACGTAGCTCCCAAAAATAGTTTTACAAGGCTCTGACTCTGTAAATTTTTAATGTCTGTGGAGTCTGTAAGGGGAAGCCAAATAAACAACATTCACAGTATAAATGAAGCAGAATTTTACAAGCCAAAATTAGAAACTGTGTAACCTGAGAGATTCCCAGAACTGATGAACTGATGAACTGAAAAGAACTGTGTCTTCATGCCTGTTGATCAAGTCTTGGTTAAGAGTTTCTAGATTACATAGTTATGTAGGAATGTCCTTCTCAGTACAACCTTTAAGGGAAAATTGCAGTCATTAAATCTCTTATCTCCCAACATTTTGACTATAATGGGGAAATATTTTAGATGAATACTGTTATAATTGTGAAGAACAGTTGGGTGCTGATGAACCCTCTCGTTTTAAAGATTAGGGTTTTTTTTTTTTTATCATTTTGCTTTCATTTGACAATGAGACACAGACAGGATCATGGGGAGAGACAGAACATGCAATAAAGATCAGAACCCAGCCAGAACAAAACCAAGGACATTGCCAGACCAGAATGGCCCATCAGCACCATTTTCAAATCAAGCAGCTGTTAAATTCACATTTATTGTTTTCATAGTGTAGATACATGTTCACTTGCTGCATGCCCACTTGTTCATTTTGCAGAGTGAGGAATATCAAAAGGACTTTTCCATTCAACATTTTCATTTTATTGGTTTTAATGGACATTACAGTCTGTCAGTGCTGCTAGTGGAGCTTTTACCATTTACTCAGATTTTTCTAATCACAATCAATGAAAATAAACATTTACAGATATATTCAATGTTGTGTGTTTATGTATGACCACAAAACACAGTGAGTGGGTTGTCATAGTTCCATTTTACTTTCTGCTGCAAATGAAACCTCATTTATAATATAATTAAAAACTTACAATAACACCCACCTTTTCTTTAAATAGGTCATGCAGCACTGTCCAAAATTAGGCAAACAATTTAATTGAGAACAAAAGACTTGTGTTTGCATATTAGTGCCTTAGTGTTTTTATAAACTGTGCTGGTGTGAAAGTCCACGTCACATCATATGAGTTGTCAAGGAAATTGCTGGAGTTAGTAAACCCAAAGTGAAGAATTCGTCAGCAGACCGGGATGTCTTACGCAGGAACATTTATTGAAGCTCGATCGAGGAGAACAGAGTTACAGTACAAGTGAAACACCGTGCAATGCCACTCAATTCTGCCGTCTACTTCCGGACAATAGTATTTAAACCCCTCACCAAATTCTTGCCCTTACTACCAAATAAGGTAATTCCTCACACATCTATGCCTCTATTGGTTATTGAACTATAAACAAGACACTAAACTGACTGAAGTTAACTGAAGTCACATAGTCTATACACAGGTTACGTGCTATCCATTCAAAGAGGAGACCAGTCTGACCGTCTGCACAAAGCACAGCATATCTCCACCTAACCTTGGTTACCATAGGATACAGCCAGCCTTATCAAGACAGCTGCATATCCCAACCAACCTCAGTAGACAGAGAGATGAACCGCTCTGAAACAGACTGGTCATGACCTACTGCTCCCAGGATAGAGAATGACCAGATAATGACCCGTGGAACACAAATATTTCTCCCACAGGAGTAATGACGACAAGATAACAAAATGTATGTTCTGTATCTATAAAGATTAGATTGGTGACGGGACAAAACACAATAACTAACCATTTAATATCAGTACATGATGTAAAAAGCAAACAAATGTAATGAAGCCCACAGAGTAGAAAAAAAGAATAAGTAATGTTGTCAGGGACTCATGGTTCTTGGACTCTGTGTTTTTGTGCTTTGGGGTTCCTGTGTTCACTCTGTGTGCCTGTTTAATTCCAGTTCTTTTTTATGGTTATTGAGCCTGTTAAGTTTTCTGTCACAGTATGACTCTGTGTCCCTTGGTAGCTATTCTCCTCCACCGGTGACCTCAGCCTTTTCTCCCTGATATGTTAAGGCTGAATTGAGTTGTTTCTCTAAAAGACTATCTGGCATGACATTAAGTTATTACTTAGTAAGTCTTTGTTTTCATTCCGGTCTGTACTCTCACAGTTTATACTCAAACTCAGTTATTAAGAGGGTTTATTGGTTTTCTGTTTATTACGGATGAGAGGTTGAAGTGTTGCTTGAGTTGTATTCATGTGTTATTATGAAGAGTTTTGGGTTTTCTGGGGGCTTTTTTTGTTTGTTCTTTTGCCGTTTCCCTGTTATGTTCCTGTGCTTGCTTTGCCCATCTACACACCTGCTCTGTATCAGCCTCATCAGCCCTGCCCTGCTCCCTGCTCCTTTCCCCCAGTCTATCGGCTCCCTGTTTGTTCTCCTGTTTCATCACCTCACTCTCCTGAGCTTCTCTGCCCATCACCCCATCTGCACCTCATCTCCTCATTAGTTCAGTTAGTTTTTAGGTCCTGGTTTTCTGTTCAGTCTTTGGATCATTTGTTCTGTTTAGTTCTGTTCTGTTTAGCCTGGCCTGCCTGCATTTCTGTGTCCTGTTCCTGTGTTGTTTAATAAATATATCCTTCAGTTCCTTGTGCCTGTCATGTCCTGCATTTGGGTCCATCTGCTCTGCACTTCATGACAATGTAGTAATACTCTTTTAAAAAAAATCTTTTAGTGTACTGGGTTATTTTGTTTGTTTATTTTTTTGGTGTGGATTTTCTTTTACATTGTTTTTTTTATGAAGCAAAAAAAAAAAAAGGTTTGTGCAGTAAACCATTTTGTATTTTGTGATACATACAAGTTATGTGTTGTATCATCACATTAATAGTGTTTGAATTGTTCCAGTCATGATGAGACAAATCAAATGATCACATGTGCCAGATTTCATAGAGAAACAGCTGATTCATAATCTGATTTCAGTGCTCAGACTGCGGCACATTTTTCAACCTGGGTCTTTGCGGTGGGGGCTACAGTGTCTTTGATGTGGTGTTGAATGCGTCACCTGCGGTGAAGTCCTGTTTCCCCAAACATAATATTTAAAGAACATATCTTCATATTTGGTCAGTGTCCAAACAGAAGACATCTCTGTCCTTGGTACTTACTGTGAATGCAGTGCAGGAGCGGACTGGGAATAAAATTCGGCTCTGGACTTATGAGTCAGACCAGCCCACTAAAACCCTTCCGGAGTTAAACCACCACCCATACAGGCCATGTCACACTTAACATTGATTTCTCAAATTAATACATGATACATAAAATCCGTCTACAATATTATATAATGATAATAATGATAATCACATATGTATGCCATTTTGTAATGTTATAATTGTTATCTATTTTGTGTCAGAAAATATTCTATGGTGATGTTACTACTGTAATTTGTGAAGTTTTGAGATGGACGAATGATCAGAAACACCTTTCCATATAATACAGTCCACTGCAACACTACAGTACCACAACAAAGTACATTCTCAAAACTGCCATGTAACTGAGTGAACATGAAGTGATAGTGAAGTACTATCAAAAAACAATGACCATTTTCAAGTAAATGAATTGGTATTTATTGCAGTTAGATTTGCATTGTATTATATTGTACAGGTAATTTACTTTTCATGTCCAGTCCCTCTATAGCCTGTTAGTGTAGATTAGAATTCAAACTGTAGAGTACAGCAGAAAACGTGGCACCAACATAATTAATTAAAAGAGTATTCGTCTACCATTGAATCCATTCAACCCCCATCCCCCAGCAAAGATCTGCCATTTAATCAATTTAAGCATTATCTGTTGTCACAGTTTAACAACTGAGGTAAGCTAGCTTACCTTGCTAAAACACTGCAAGCCCAGCATTTATTCTTATCCTTTTGAAGATTAGCACCCAGAGTAGTAGTTGATAACAACCAAAGAGCAAATAAACGAGCAGGGATTTGGAGTAATGAGACAAGACTTCCAATTAAGCCATATATCTGTAAAAGCAGTACATACTGTAGCTCTCAGTGGGACTAACCACTGTGGATAAAAGTCTACAACCATGAGCCCAAATTACACATACAGTCGCTGTGCAGTTCACTGCCATTCAGGTTCCAAGCAATACATGGTGGTGATCTGAAGAAGTCAAGAATGACTAAAACTCTGGATCAATCAGCAACACAGTACTTCACATTTCTTCCCTGTGAATTCACTCTAGAAGAACTTTGTCAGGCCTTTTTTTGCCTTTGCATCTGGTTGTACTGCTATGCTCTCTTGTAAGATACAGTAGCTCTATTATTAGAGCTATCTTTAGCCAATAGAGTGATGAGACCACCAGGCATTGTTGGTCCACAACTCCTGTACTAAGTTAGCTCCTGAGAGATCCAAGGTCAGCTCAAGCCCACTGTGTGGTATTCACCTTGTGTCTCTAGTTCTTGTCTGAAGCACTTGGTGAGGATACGTTATTCGCTTCCGTCCTCCAGAACAGCAGGGGGGCAGGATGCCTTGTGTGCTCTTCACGCACATATTTGGCACAGACATAGGTTTTTTTCACTCATGTAATCATTTGTTTGTAAGCTTTGCCAGCCCAGCTCAGGGCAAGCTGTTGTCATGGAAACACCTGTCCCTCCGGATTATAGAGGTTGTCACTAGAGCCAATTCAGCAAAGGGATTTTAGCTGCTTGGTAACATCTGCGCCTATTTTACCACAGATATGGTATCTTCTTGTAAACCATAATGAGAAAATTGAAGTCTGCTACAGAAAGTTGGTCTTTGTGAAATACATGTATGAATGATCTGTCAGCATCTACTGTGGCACATGCTACCCAGTCTGTGGGGTCACAAGCGATGACCCACATTTGAATTAGGGGCATCTGCATTGATCATTAGGTATATCAGTACAGTTTTCTGAAGGAAGAGAAAGGAGAACAGCAACATTCTCCCCCCTGAGACCTTTCAGAAAGCTCTGTGATGTACAGATTCGAGAAAATGGTGAATGCACTGTTTATGCCCTATAGGATGAGTTTGCAACCTTTGACATTCAAATTACTTGTAACCATGATTAAAGCATTTAACTGTGCATGGCAGATGCAATGACAGCAGTTGTACGTCCTTTCTTGCACTTAGATCAAGTGATATGTCTTCTCTATCAAGTAAATCATCTGATCTGGGTAATTATAATAACAAGAGTTGCACTAAATGGTTTTGCCAAGAAAAGGCAACTCATCTGAAACAAACAGACATTAGAAGGTACGTGTTTGAATTTATCAAAACAAAAGAGAGAATTTTGAGTGGGTATGTTTGATATTTTCACCTTGTAGTATTACTGCACTGTTTATGCTTTATATCACATCTGTTTTGGTACTGTTCACATGTCATTCACTCAAGTATTATTTATCTATAATGAAGTGGAAAAACAACAGATTCGGGGAGCTGGGTGCAGGGAGTTGATGAATTTCAAAACAATGTTGTCACTCAATAAACAGTGGAGTCTAGAGTACTTAATCTCATGCATATTTAATTAGGAGATATTAAAAACGTGCTCACTCATATTGGGTACACTGAGCTGTGTGCTGCTGCTATTTTTAGATCCTCCTTTGACTGTTTCTGGCTTCGCACGTGAGGCTTTGGGAATGTCAACAGAAGGCTGCAGATAACAAGATGGAAAATGGGAAATGTCAGAGATGACAGAGCTGCTGTGAGTATCTGTGTGCATTTTTTCTAAGTATTGTCACCACAATTAGTGTCAGGCTTAGAGGTAAAACATTGGCCTTTTGCCTGTCAGGCAAAGGCATGGTTATTTAAGTTTAACGCTCCTTTTCCCCCAGTGAGAAGATGATTTGGGGGAATGGTGCTGCTATTTATAGTATAGTGTAGTCATATGTGGACAGAGAGAGAGATAAAAAGAGAGCGACAGGGAGAGAGAGAGAGTTAGGGATGGAGGATAGAAGCGCCTGAGTGCATTAGCCAGATCTAAAACTTTGTTAGGTATATGGGGATCAAATACCAGTCTTCATAGGTCTCTCCTTCACTTGGTTACATGGTTATACATGGTTAATAATCTATTTTTACAATGGAGGAATGGGACTCATTTTCAGCCTGTGAGTTAAATGCTGCTGCCCATCTTAGTCATAAAATTTTATCATTTTTTCTCAAGATACATGAAAGGAATCTTCAAAAAACAAGGATTTGCAGCCCCTTTTTAGGTCCTAAACAAGCAGCAAGCTCGGGGTCTGAAAAGTGAGGCCAATGCGAAAGTGACTTAAACCTGCATTCTTTCTAATGGCCATCAGGGGGTGAGTCCACTGGTTGCAAAAAGAAGTCAGATTGTATGGAAGTCTATGAGGAAACAATTCTACTTCTCACTTGATTTATTACCTCAGTAAGCACTTTCCTAATGAGTTCATAATCTTAATTGCTTTCAAGTCTTCTTCAATACAGCATGATGTTCATTTTGTAAATTATGGTCTCATTTAGAGTAAAATAGATGATAAAGCAAGGTATGCTTTGGAGCATGACTACCTTGATTGACAAGTCACCACCATGGCTACAATGTTGGTGACATACGTCATGTATCGTAACCCTGGATTAGAATAGGAGTATAGGTGCAGCTGTTGCGATTTCAGTGTGTTTTCAGTTGATGAAAGATAATTGTAACATTTTGGTCACCTAAAAAACTCAGCACTCAATTGCACTAAAAGACCCTTTAAGG